>NC_091276.1:0-325618 GCF_042100115.1 Alternaria dauci
ACCCTAACCCTAACCCTAACCCTAACCCTAACCTAACCCTAACCCTAACCCTAACCCCTAACCTACCTAACCCTAACCCTAACCCTAACCCTAACCCTAACCCTAACCCTAACCCAACCCTAACCCTAACCCTAACCGGTTACAGCTTCTTAGTTATTTAGGCTTCTTAGTTACTTAAGGCTTCTTAGTACTAGGGCTTCTTAGTTACTTAGGGCTTCTTAGTTATTTAGGGCTTCTTAGTTATTTAGGGCTTCTTAGTTACTTAGGGCTTCTTAGTTACTTAGGGCTTCTTAGTTATTTAGGGCTTCTTAGTTATTTAGGGCTTCTTAGTTTACTTAGGGCTTCTTAGTTACTTAGGGCTTCTTAGTTATTTAGGGCTTCTTAGTTACTTAGGGCTTCTTAGTTACTTAGGGCTTCTTAGTTACTTAGGGCTTCTTAGTTATTTAGGGCTTCTTAGTTACTTAGGGCTTCTTAGTTACTTAGGGCTTCTTAGTTACTTAGGGCTTCTTAGTTATTTAGGGCTTCTTAGTTATTTAGGGCTTCTTAGTTACTTAGGGCTTCTTAGTTACTTAGGGCTTCTTAGTTACTTAGGGCTTCTTAGTTATTTAGGGCTTCTTAGTTACTTAGGGCTTCTTAGTTACTTAGGGCTTCTTAGTTACTTAGGGCTTCTTAGTTACTTAGGGCTTCTTAGTTACTTAAGGCTTCTTAGTTATTTAGGGCTTCTTAGTTACTTAGGGGCTTCTTAGTTACTTAAGGCTTTTAAGATTAATTTATATTAAAGTTAAAGTAAAATAGTAGTAAAGTTTATATTTATTTTATTCTTATAATATTATTAGCTATATAGTAATATAAATAATAAAACTATATACTTTAGAAATAAATCTTACTATTAGTAATAAAGGATTTAAAAAACTATACTAACTATTACTTAAAATACTTAAAAACTCTTTTTTTAAATAAAATAAAAAAAAATTTATTTTTACCTTAAATCTTTTATTAACTTTTAATAAATACTACTTTTAAAATTATTTCTTTCTACTAGTTTACTTAATTAAAAATAGCTATATAGTTAGAAGTAGTATATAAAAGGCTATACTTAAGGAGCTATTATATAAGTATACTATTATTTTATTAAATAAGAAAAGAAGTTAAGGAAAGCTATAGTTTAAAAGTTATTTAGGAAGTAGTAGCTTAGAGTATTATTTATTTAGTATACTAGTATAGAATCTAAGTAAACTACTTACTACTTAGATTCTATAAGTAGTATACTTTATATATATAACTAAGATCCTATTAAGGAATAAACTAATTAGGCTTTAGCTTATTATATAGTAAGTTAATTAGAAGTAACTAGTTATTATAAAATAATAAATTATAAAAAACTACTTCTTATTTTTTAAATAACTATACTTAGTAGTTACTAATACTTTATTATACTTTTTTTTCTTAAAGAAAAAATACTAAATTTTTATAAAATATTTTTTATTTTAAAGTATTAAATATTTTATTCTTTTACTTTATAAATATCTTTATCTTAAATATAAGTTATACTCTTTTCTTCTTTTTATAAAGTAGTTAAAAGTTATTAAATCTAAGTAAACCTTTATATAAGAATATAGATAAATAAAAAAGTAAAAAAATCTTATTTAATATATTACTATATACTATATACTTACCCTTAGTTAAGTAAAATAAATAACTTTTTTTAAAAGGTTTCTTAATTATAGTAAAACTTTATAAATTCTTAATCTTTATTTAAGTTTTATATATAGTAGTATAAATTTCTTTTATAAAGATAATATAAGAAAGTCTTACTTAGTAGTAACTAGTATTTAGTTAATATAGCTTTAAACTATCTTTACTTATTACTTAATTAAATACTTAATAACTTTATTCTTACTTTAGTATTTATTATTCTACTTATTTAAATAAAATTTAATTTAACTAGCTTTATTTTATACTTTTTCTTTATTTATTACTTTATTATTATAAAGTAAAAGTAGTCTAGTTTTATTACTTCTATAGTAATATTATTAAATAATAAATAAGAAAGAAAAAAATTAATTATTATAAATATATTTAGTAGAAAGTATATTTTTTAAAGATATAGTAAAAGGATTACTAACTATTTATACTAATAGATGTATAAATTTTTAAAAGATTAGGTAATACTAACTTTAATATTTATTAAAAGTTACTATAATATAAACCTTAACTTACTATAATATAAACCTTAACTTACTATAATATAAACCTTAACTTACTATAATATAAACCGTAACTTGCTGTAACATAAACCTTAACTTACTATAACATCAACCTTAACTTACGGCAACATCAACCGCAACTTACTGCAATATTAACCGCAACTTACTGTAACATGAACCTCAACTTGCTGCAACATAAACCTCAACTTGCTGCAACATCAACCGCAACTTGCTGCAACATAAACCTCAACTTGCTGCAACATGAACCTCAACTTGCTGCAACATAAACCTTAACTTGCTGCAACATGAACCTCAACTTGCGGCAACATCAACCGCAACTTGCTGCAACATTAACCGCAACTTGCTGCAACATGAACCTCAACTTGCTGCAACATTAACCGCAACTTACTGCAACATCAACCGCAACTTGCTGCAACATGAACCTCAACTTGCTGCAACATCAACCGTGATATATCGTAATGTATAATACAACATACTATAGTACATATTACCAACTATTGTACCACCTATTGTACCTTACTATACTACATATTACAGCTTTATACACCCGTATAAGTTCTACATACAGTATATTATTACTTCTCCTCCAAAATCCTCTTCTGCCTTAACTCCTCTTCTCCCCAACGTAGCCGCAACTCTCCAGAACCGCTTGAAGTTCAGGGCTTTACTTCCAACCCATCTATTGTCAAACATATACAGCTGCATACGGTGAACTCAAGGTGTTTAGGAAACACACCTTTACCGCGATTTATTACAGTGTCTTTCAACAGTGTTGTGCTTGCGTCTTTTACCAGCACGTTTATTATTTTGATACAGTGTATTATCACTTTAAGAGGAATAGAGTAAGCGCATAAACTCTTACTCTACTACTTCTCTTCATTACTACGTACTGGCTTTCAAAGAACAAGAAGAGATCGATATTAGCCTAGTCCCACACTATCCTACTGGGAGGCTTGTCTTCCTTGATCTCCAAATCACCTCCAGCGTCTCTAGAACCTTTTCAATCGTACTGGTTCCAGTCGTGTGCTACGTTGCTGCACTGATCTCCACCGTGACCCTCATCATTGCCGGCGTGATCCTCATCATCGTCAGCGTGATCCTCACCCTCTGGCTTGTCCTTGGCTTCGTCTCCACCATCGTCGGCGTGATCCTCACCCTCTGGCTTGTCCTTGGCTTCGTCTCCACCATCGTCGGCATGATCCTCACCCTCTGGCTTGTCCTTGGCTTCGTCTCCACCATCGTCGGCGTGATCCTCACCCTCTGGCTTGTCCTTGGCTTCGTCTCCACCATCGTCGGCGTGATCCTCACCCTCTGGCTTGTCCTTGGCGTCATCCCGATTCCAGTCATCTCCACCGGAATAGAAAGGAATCCCATCATCATTTGGCTTGTCCTTGGCGTCATCCCGATTCCAGTCATCTCCACCGGAATAGAAAGGAACCCCATCATCATTTGGCTTGTCCTTGGCGTCATCCCGATTCCAGTCATCTCCACCGGAATAGAAAGGAACCCCATCATCATTTGGCTTGTCCTTGGCGTCATCCCGATTCCAGTCATCTCCACCGGAATAGAAAGGAACCCCATCATCATTTGGCTTGTCCTTGGCGTCATCCCGATTCCAGTCATCTCCACCGGAATAGAAATCAATTCCATCACCGTCGACGGGGGAGGCTGTGGAAAATGTGGGGAGAGGTCCGTAGTTGGCATCGGGAAACATCTTTATGGGCTCTTCAGTGGCCTGAGAGCCCGCAGCGAAGGCCTCTATATGCTCGGCGACATTGAACGGGGGGTTGAACTCGCACCAACCTTGAGCCAATTCTGGATCAACGTGCAATTGGATGGCGGATTTTCGGTCTAGGCACCATTTCCAAACCTTGTAGTAGGCGAGCTTGACGTACCGCTTGTCCTTGTCGGTCGCACCAGTGTATTCGGCGAGGACGCTCACAGGATTACCAACGATAACGAGGAGGGAACGCGCGCGTCCAACGGCTAGGAGCATTCGTGTGGTATGCTTGACGAAACCGAGGTCGCCAGCGTTGGTGGTGTCGAATACAATACCTTCCTTCTCGGCGCCCTGCATTTTGTCGACTGTGAAGACTTCGACGTCTCGCAGCTGGACGCTAAGTTTGAACAGCTCCTCCTCGTCAACCTGATTGGCTAAGTGCTCCATGAATCTAGCCAATACGAAGCGGATAGCGGCAACTTGCGCTACATACGGGGTGATGATAGCGACCTGCTTACCAGAAAACCCGCCAGCGATCATCTTGCAGACGGCCCGGAGGGTATAGGGAATGAAGTCCTTGTTGTAGCGAGACTTGGTGGCACCGACGATGTCGTGGCTACCTTTGACGCTGACGAAGATGACGCGATGGCCGGAGGAAATGTTGAACTGCTCCATCGCGATCTCCATGGCGCGAATGTTTTCTTCCCGGTCATCTACCCCGGGGGCCACTTCCATACGGCCACGAGGAAGGATGTGGTTGGTGAGAGCGTTGATGTCGGAATTGAAGCGGTACTGTGTGTGCAGGTAAATAGTGGTACAGCCGCCTAGCATCGCACGATGGAAGAAAGGTAGGTCCTGCTGATCACTGAAGACGTGACGTTCCTCCGAACCACCGGCAGCAGAAGGCTTTGGCTGATGGATATCGCCGAAGAACAGGTGGGGTGTTATGGCCTTGCGCTCGACCATCAGCGGGCCCTCGTTATTATAGGCGTGCGTGTACACGAGAGGAGCGAGCGTGCTTGACTCGCTTGACTTGCCAGCCTCGTCGTGATGAACGGCATACGGCTGCTCGAGCGTATGAGTACGCGGCTGCGAGATTACGTCGGAGGTCATGCCAATGGCTACGGCCAGTTGAGCGAGGTCCCTAATGATCTCGTTGGTGAGAGCAGTCAGTCGGCGCATGTCATCGGCGTCGAATTCTTGGCCTGAAGCATAGAGGTCGAGCTGAAAACGGAAATCGCGGTACTTTTTTGGTTGGGCGATTTCGTGTACCACTAACTCGTTCGTATCGGCATTACGCTCCGGCACTCCGGCGAGGCGCAGAACCCACGCACCCTCCGACAGCATTTCCAACTGAAGTCGCTTGTCGGTGAAAGACGACTTTGTCTCGGACGTCTCAAGAAGGATGCGGAATTGCGAGTCCACTGTCAGTGCGTCAAGGAACGCCATGGTCCGCCTGTCTTCACTGGACTTCTCCTGGTAAGCCGCTGCCTGCTCTTTCAGCTGGTCCTTGGTGAAGTGCTCTTCTTCGATGTATTCAAAGTAGGGCGGCTTCTCGTTCTTTAGCAGGACGTTGCGAGCAGCTTCGGACTCCTTGCGAACAACCGCTGTCTCCGTCTCTTTCATATGGCGTCGGATTACGATAGGGAAACGTGCCTGGATGCCAGCGGCCTTGAGCTCCTTCCGTCGCTCTAGGCAGGCCGTGTAGATCCTGAGCATAGCGTCGTCGAGCTGCTTGTTCAA
Organism: Alternaria dauci; assembly: GCF_042100115.1. Lineage (NCBI taxonomy): Eukaryota > Fungi > Ascomycota > Dothideomycetes > Pleosporales > Pleosporaceae > Alternaria > Alternaria dauci. The sequence goes on from NC_091276.1 coordinate 5,692, forward strand.
CGGCGACGTGACCCAGAAAGCAGCAAGGCGACCAAGGCCATGGATAACGCCAGTTTGTTGAGCCTCGTAGTGCGCAACAGCCAGAGCCTCGATGATGCGTGTCTTGCCAACGCCACCAGGACCTTGGATGAGCGCTACACCACCGGCAAGGGCGCGAAGCTTCTGCAAAACGTCGGGTTGGAGTGAGCGGTTCAGACGCTCCATGATGCTGTCCTTAGCACCGTTGTCTCCCAAATACGCGAACATGCCGGCGAAGTAGTCCACGATCTTGTCGTCTGGGAAGCGAAGGTAGGAGTTGTGGAGGATTTGAGTGACATCGCTAAAGGCATCGCCGCCTCGGAAGTAATGGTTAAGGGCGTTGATCTGGCGCTTAATTCCCACGGTGGCAGGGTTCAAGCGAGCAAAGACGTAGATGCCGCGAAGCTTACGCAATGCCTCTTCAGCTTCAGGCAAAGTACGATAGTTAAATGCACAGCTGTAGTGAACGCCCTCCTTGAACAGGGGCTGCTCGGCGAAGGATGCACCCAAGCGAGGGCGGTAGAGAAAGCCGCCTATGTAGCTAGCGGGCGTGATGCCTGCGGACGGTTTGATCTCAAATCGCCAGGTGTCCGCTTGCTCCTGGTAGGGACTGAACTGGATGTCCACGAAGGCGCCCTCGCGGTAGCTGGCGCCCTCTGGTACCCTGAGCTCGGCGTAGTATAACCGGTCACCGCCGCCGCGAACCTTCATAATCTTGGTGTCGGTGATCTCGAAACCCTTCTGCTTGGCGGCCTTGCGCAGTTCGTGGACAAGGTTCTGGTAGTGCACGGTGACGTACTGTGTGTTGTTCTGGAATGCCCACTGGGGAGGGACCTTGAATCCTTTCGGCTGCTTGTCGACAGAGATCTCCATGCCAGTCTGAGGGTTGACACGACAGTCCTTCCAGTAGAGCAGAATCGGGTCGTTCTTGTATTGAGCTTGCATCTCTTTGTACACGGTATCCATGCGCTCTTGTGCTGACTCTGTGGCGACCGTGAAGAAGTGCAGCACGGTGCCCTCGCCGCCATTCTCGAGGATATCGCGAGCACGATGGATGACTTCATCGAAGATCCCAAAGTTCTGGTGGGAGAAGAACCCCAATCCGTAGAGGGGGCGGGAGTTCAGAGGTTGTCCGTCAGGTTGTTCGGTTTGGAGGTCGAAGCGGAAGTGTAGGAGCATCCCTAGTTCGCTGAGTGCAAGCTTACTAGCAGCTCGCTTAACATCTTCTTGGGAAACCCTTGAGGTGAAGAACTCATCGGTGATCTTCATGGGAAGTACAGTGCAGTTGACGATGTTGTGGGCTGTCAGGGTAATGGAGGCTGCCCGATGAGCGTGGCCACGGAGGGTGATACTAGCGTCGTCGCTCGGATAGGAAATATCCATCTCTACACTAACGGAGGAGACATAGTGAGGGATCTTCCGAGTGAATAACTTTGTTGTGAAGCTAGGTTTATCCAGTGGTGGGGCCATGGTTTGGGCAGGAGGAAGCTCGTCTTTGCCATCCTTGGAGACGTCCTCCTTGGAGACGTCCTCCTTGGAGGCGTCCTCCTTAGGAGCACGAAACTTGCGGGTTTTGATCGGCTGGGGATAGAAGCAATCCGAGGCAACGTGGCCGAGACGGTTACAGCCGTTGCACCTAGGGCCCTGGTCTGCTGCTGGCTCACTAGGGCATTGCTTGGAGAGGTGCCCGTGACCACCGCAGTTGAAGCACTCGTTCGTGGGACAGTCGCGGTAGACATGGCCAACCTCGCCGCAGTTGGAACACGCTTGCTGTTCGAGCTTCTTGGGGCAATCTTTGGCCCTGTGGCCTGGTTCTTTGCAGGTGAAGCAGGCGTGCTTCTCTCGGTCAGGGGCGTCGGGAAGGCCTCCGAGCTGGACAGAGTCTTTGCCGGGTGCCTCCAAGACAGCAATGCCCTGGTCGTAGACTTCTGTATCATGCGGCGCCGACGTCGGCCGGTCATTGACCATGTAGTGCATGACAGACTGGTCGGCCATGCTGGACGATATGCAAAAACAGAGTTTCAACGGTAGGTGAGACTTTGTTTCTATACGGACAGCACATCGTTAGCAATCGATCAGCGGAACAGGAGGCCACAACAACTTACCGACAAGGGTCAATGGGTAGGTAGAGATATCGACGTTGAGAGTGGTTTGCTTTCAAGAGAAGCAATTCGGGGAAGGTGTCAAGTAGTTGGTGTGGAGGAAAGTGTTATTTGTGCAGGACTAGGTAGCGCGAGCGCGAGAGACGCTAACGCCAAGCAAATTTTGCGTTGCTCACCTTGGGTTGTGCGTGAGGAAGCGAGGAGCAAGATAAAGACACGTGAAAAGAAGGATTGGATGGAGAACGATAGGGACGCGAAGAGGATATGGGGATCACCCGAGTTCTACAAGTTGGTACCAAGAGACAGAAGTGGACAGCCAGTCGACCTTTGGGCAATAGGAAGATAACTATCGGACCGGCCATACAAATAAGCGAGGACATGCCAAGGTGAATGGGAGATCTAGCGAGCGTCAAGGCCACAGCAATGCGCAGCGTGTAGCCGGCTACGTCTTGGCTCTCTCCTTCGCGACTACAGTTAGTCCTACGGCTGGGTGATCCCCATATCTCTTTTCGCTTTCTTTTGTTTGGTTCTATCAACTTCTATGCTCGATTCAGTTCACGATGACGGCCAGAACTGCGTTTGGGTGATCCCCATGTCTCTCCCTACTTTCCCTGCTCCTTGTCTCTCTTCTCCCTCTGCTCGCTTTCTATACACTCGGGTGATCCCCATATCTTTTATCAACTTTCTCTGTTTCGCGCGTACGCAACGTGAGCCCGCGTCAGAGTCTTGTGCGCTGTACCCGCAATGCTCAACAGTGAGCGCTCACGCCAGAACCGGGTGGCTATACTATGCCCTACTCCTGGTCATCGTTCTACTAGGCTCAGTACGGGCGACGAGGCTAAAATTACTGGGAGCTTCCCCTTTCACTTTTCACCGCTCTCCGGCTGTTTCCTCGCGCATGTTGCCACAACACGAACGTTGCGACGCTCGCCGCAACACCACCCACCCACCACGTACCGCAGCATCGTCAACCTGCATACACCTTCTACCACGGGTGACTAGGATGGACGATAACACGCAGTCACCCGCCCATCCACCGGCAGGCGACCCCAGCTCCCTTAGCTACTCGGGGAACCAAACAGAGATCTTCCGCGGCTTCGGCATCGACGACGCCACCAGACAAAAGGAGATAGCCAGGACGATTGACAAGATTCTTGTGGACAACTACCCCGATGCACGCAATCGAGGTGCAGCAAAGCTCAGCGACACTGCCAATGAAGACCTGAACAAGAACCTACACGCCCTGGTCTGGAAGTCCGTACCCGACTTCCGCAACGAACCCAAGGCGTGGAGGACAATGGCGATTAGCAAGTTGATCACACATTCTCTCAATCGCCTGAGGAAGCGTAAAGCGGAAGGCGACCATGCTAAAGCCCCAACCCCCAACCCCTTGACGGCAACCTCTACACTCCAAAAGCGCGAGTTATCGCCAGAATCAACGCACAACTCCAAAGACCACCCACCTAAGCGCTCTCGATCCAGAACCGTTCCTACAGGATTCACGCCTACTCCGAACAACGACAAGCCTGCTAATCCTCCCATGCCAACCGCTTCAAATCTCGACACACAGGTACATATATGCGCCGTAAAGGATGGAGAGATCAGCGAAGTAGTCAGCATGGTCGAATTCAGTGACATATGTTAGGAGGGCATCCCCAACTGGGAAAAACTACGCGACGAAGCTGAGCAATGCTACGAAACTGCGCAAGGCCTAGGACTCGATGGATTCGACTTCAAGGGCCGCTTGTTTATCGCTCCAAGAGCAAATCAGCATATCGGAATTGGAAGCCAAGGTGGATTCAACTTTGCTATGCGAGAAATCCCAGCTGGCACAGCCGTAGTGTTTGTCACGACGGTTAGATTGAACGTAACCGACACGCAAGTTGCCTCCTCCAAAGTCGTCCCGCCAGCAGAGGTGCAAGATGGTCAGCAACAAGATGCCACCCACATGCAAGTTGCCTCCTCCGAGCCCGCCCCGCCAGCAGAGGTGCAAGGTGACCAGCAACAAGATGCCACCCACATGCAAGTTGCCTCCTCCGAGCCCGCCCCGCCAGCAGAGGTGCAAGATGGTCAGCAACAAGATGCCACCCACATGCAAGTTGCCTCCTCCGAGCCCGCCCCGCCAGCAGAGGTGCAAGGTGACCAGCAACAAGATGCCACCCACATGCAAGTTGCCTCCTCCGAAGCCGTCCCACCGGAAAGTAAGGAGCTTACACCCAAGACACTCAAGGAGATACTAGATTTGGCGGCCAACATACATCCATTATCCTGGTCGAGGGAAGAATCCACACCTAGCAACAGCGCACACAAGCAGCATCCTGTAGGTCCGTTCTCGTCATACATGTCCAGGAATAACAGCATCGCCTTCCCCCGCACACTTCAACCCTCGTCGTTCACACCCGTGAATCTGCTACCGCTCGCCAGACCTGCCAAACCACCGTCCAGCGCACCTAAGTCCTTTCTCAAGTTTGTCGAGACCTTCCCTTCTAATAGCTACCACGGTAGCGGACTAGACGACCCAATACATATCAGCGACGATAGTGGTAGCAGCGATTCTAGTGACAGCGAGTCTAGTAACAACATGGACATTCTCGTAGACGATGAAGAGGTGCTAGAAGAATGCATGTTAGACGAAGGCGAACCGGAACAACCCCCATTGAACGAACAAGCTAAGACCCAGGCAAACGCGCATTTCTCGAGCACTATGAAGGTGAAGATGGATGGTATGTCTGCTTTTGCGCACGCGCAAAAGTCGAACATAGACTTGTGGGACTTAGCCGCGCAAACCTTCGGCCTTGCGCTCGACGACCTCAAAGGCGACCAGATCAACCTCGGAACTGGGGTCGGCTTAAACCCAGATTTCCACCCGCTACCCCATCAGTTGGTCGGCGCCAAGGATGGCTTGGATGTCCTCGCCGGCGACCGAGGAGCACTTGTCATCGCCGACGACATGGGCATGGGCAAGACGATCACCGATGTCCTCATATGGTATCTCAATTTTGCTAGATCGTACCAGCGCCTCGGCATCAGCGCGACGCCAGACTTCCCCTACACTGCTCTCAAATCGAACGGAGACGAGATAGAGACGCCGAATCTGTTTGGATGCACCTACTTTGTTGCGAGTGCAGCAGGCCTTGAAACATTGGTACAAGCATGGCGTATGATCATGGGTGGCAGCGCCCACTTGGCTCAAGGATCAGAGTACAAGCCACCGAAGCTGATAGTCTTGCACGGTACGGGCGAAGAGATTGTACAGCGTTATGGCGGTGCGAAGAACAGCATCTACTCTAGCATGACACCAAAAGAGTGGGATGAAGTCAACCGTCGCCCTAACTGGTTGAAATCACGATTGGCCTATGGGGAGTACAACAAGGTGTGGAAGTTGAACAACCCGACTAAGGAATGGGCAAACAGCGTCCCTGAGACATCGGACTTCAGACCTCAAAAGACGAGCGTTAGGTTCTTGATAGTCTCAACTCGCGAGTCTTGGAAGACGAAGATCTTTGGCACGCTTGTCGATACCTCTGCGCCCCCTCAGTACAAGAGGCTAAAACAACAGTTAGAAAAGACCGACAAGAGGCATACTAAGAAGAGGGCGGCGTTGAGAGCACAGCTGAGCCTGTGCGCCAAGACGCATATGGACACTTCACGATTGCCTGCGCTTGATGGTCTCGGCCCTTGGCAGGCTCGTCGCATGCAAATATGGACAGACGACAAAGGTGTGAGGGTCGAGGTGTGGTTGGTCACATTCGTTGGTTGCGCTGCAATAATCATGGTCGACGAGCTGCATACCGCCCCGGGTACAAAAACTCAAACCTACACCCACATCATCGACCCCATTTTGGACTACAGGCCCAATGATCATCGTACTGGTATAGTAGGTCAGACGGGCACAGCTCTCACGAACGGGGTCGACCTGGTGTTAGGATTCGCCGACCACGTGATCCAGCGGTTAGTACAAAAGCAGTCCACCGATCCAGGCGCCAAAGCTTTAGCCAATTTGAAAGGGGTAGATTGTACTGCAGTGTGGAGAAAGCTCCTCAATAGCTACAAGAAGTATCACGACGGGATGCAGCGTTGTAAAACCGAGAAGGAAAAGAACAAAGTACAGTCCGCGCTCGACAAGCAACTCCAGTCCGGCGAGATCAAGGACATGCTGAACAATTTTCGGGACATGGTTCGGTGGTGTTTCATAATGCGCGACACCGACAGTCTGGATCCCTGGCGCAAACCCCTCAACGTTGTCACAGCAAAGCTTACTGTCAACTTCACGTATCTGCAGCACGATGCGTGTTACTTCGCTAACGTGGAACAAGAAGAGTCTCGCGTGCTAGCCGCGGTCAAACAGCATTACGAGAAGGAAGTGGAGGCCTGGGAAGACCAAGGGGGAGAGAGCAGCAAGAAGTCCAAGCCCACCATGCCCCCAGGCGCAGTCGCAGACTCCGAGGCCTACCGCATTGCGCGACATGTCAGCATCTTTCCTAACCTTATGGCCGCAATCAACAATTGGGATGCCGACCAGCTTATCGGAGATCGGATCCTCGACCCTCACCGCAGTCTCAGTAATAACAACGAAAACCTCCGCACAGCTCTTGTGAACAGCGACACAATTCGACACTCATTCATCTGGGACATTGCATTGGAGGCTTGCAAGGGCTCAGCCAAGGTCGCATACATTCACAAGACGTTGGAAGAGCTACGCAACAAGAAGACGACCATTCCCCATCCCCGTCCTCGCGCACACCAAGGAGAAACCCTAGAGTACAGAGCCAAGTACGTCGTACTCGCGAGCTCGACATTGTCACGTGCTCTGATCTACGCTTACATCTGCCAAACGTTTGGAGAGAAACACGTTGTTCATGCCTACAACGCCGTGACACGGGACAAGGAAGTACCCAAGTGGAAGAAGGTCTGGGATGAGGGGGGCGGCAAGGTCGACGATGGCGTCTATATTCTCGTGGGTGCAACGGGCGCGATGTGTCAGTCAATATCGCTTACAGAGGGCAACATCTTGCATGGTCTTGAGCCTCAGAGTAACGCGCATATTGCTGAACAGGCTGCGAAACGCCAACATCGCATTAATACGAGGTTCGCCGAAGTCTTCGTTGAATGGCTGACAACTACTGCCCCTCAAGGATGCCGAGACACCATTGACATGAGGATAGTCAAGAACCTCCAAGCTAAAGGCTATTTTCAGAGCACGATAAAGGCGCAAGACTGAGATACTTTGAAGGAATGACTGCCCGGAAATCGCGGAGACATACTGTAACTTTCTCAAGTAGTCTGTAGTACAAAATCGATCCCATGACTCAATACCGATATAGGCGCACCAGACTAACATAGAGTAACGCTGTACGTATTGCCTACTGCTGCCACTGTAGGAAGCCTAGAAAGTTGCCTCTGTTAGCAATAGCAAGTTACTGCTGTACCTAGGTAACGTTGTGAGTGGAAGCGCTGCTGTCAGCCTGACTTGCGGGCGCGTGGTCTTCCGAGTCAGGCCGAATGCAACCTACCACACTAAATACTACTCCATGCTTCGCAACCGCTTCGCAATGTGCCCTCGCTAGCAACCAACCGTTGCGGCAACTTGCGTCCCAAGCCATATCGCAACCGCTTCGCAACGTGCCCTCGCTAGCAACCAACCGTTGCGGCAACTTGCGTCCCAAGCCATATCGCAACCGCTTCGCAACGTGCCCTCGCTAGCAACCAACCGTTGCGGCAACTTGCGTCCCAAGCCATATCGCAACCGCTTCGCAACGTGCCCTCGCTAGCAACCAACCGTTGCGGCAACTTGCGTCCCAAGCCATATCGCAACCGCTTCGCAACGTGCCCTCGCTAGCAACCAACCGTTGCGGCAACTTGCGTCCCAAGCCATATCGCAACCGCTTCGCAACGTGCCCTCGCTAGCAACCAACCGTTGCGGCAACTTGCTTCCCAAGCCATATCGTGATCTAATGACATAGTTTTGTACGACGGCTTACGCCGAAAAGTCAGACATGGATGCGATACAGGCTCTAGCTGCAGCCTATAGGGTATATAAGCTCTCGGCGGTACAGCCACCTACTGCACTGAAATACGAGCTAGACCAGGGACAGGACTTCAACAAGAATGCGATTCGGAACACGGTGCTGTGCAACACCAAGGCGTTTGCAGATTCCAATGAAGCGAATCTACCAAAGCGAGAATCGGAGACTGAACAGCAGCATCACGACAGGATTGCACGCCGCATTTCAGGAGAATCAAACTAGGGCGATCGACTCGTTCGTGGAAGATCTGAGGAACCAGTGGCCAAGGCAGAGTCCCAGCGTGCCGTCCAGGACTGAGTATACTGCCTACCTCGACGTTTTCTCTACAGCGACAACCATTAGGAATCAGTTTGTTCATTGGTTCAACAACCGTCTGTTCATGCAGCAGACTTGTCAACAATCAAGCCAGCTTGATCGCTATCAAGCTGGGGCATCAAGCTGGCGTATCAATCAAGCCAAGCTAGAGTAGAGGTATAAATCAATTAAGCCAAGCTACTATAAGCTAGCTTGATTGTTTGGCTTGATTGGCTTGATAGAATTAATACTCTATAAAGAAGGTTAAAGTAAGTAAGTAAGGTCACGTGGTGATAAGATCACGTGGTGATAAGATTATATAAGGATACCCCTACACTATCCCCTTTTAAGCTTCTTGAAAGGGGGATTAATTTTGTTAAGCTAATCAAGCTAAACAAGCCAAGCTTATTAATTTTAACCATCAAGCCAATCAAGCTAAGCTGAGGTAGAGGTACCCACTAATCAAGCTAAGCTGGGGCACCCAGCTTGATTGGCTTGATTGTTGACAACTCTGTCATGCAGTACCTTGGACAGTCCAGAGAGTTGCCCAAAAGGTGTTAGTAGGTGTATGAAGCCATACCGTGGTCTCTGCGTAACTTGCCCTCGCTGGCAACCAACCGTTGCGGCAACTTGCGTCCCAAGCCATATCGCAACCTTGCAGCTGGAACATTCGGACGCTTTAACTACCTTAGGGCTGGCGCTCCAACCTTCTTCACGCTGCACCTCTAAAGGCAAATACTAGTGTTATATTATTTGGAACTGCGCTCTTAGATGTACGAGGCAGAGCGACCCTCCCTATCTAGGACTACCTCTTTGAGATCTTTCGTGTCTTCAACAACTAAACTTTAGTATTCAATATTATATAAGAATAGCACTCTAAAAAGAGAAATAACATGTATTCTACACTCAAGGACGCGACCTCTTCTGGGATTAGGGACCGTACTCTACCTTGTTAGTCGGTGCGACTATATGCCGCACCTTGCCGGCACGCCCTGGCCCCCTGCTTTCCATGCCACGTCTTCTTTTCTCTGCTGTTATTCTTACTACTTTTCTACCCACACACTAATCGCTGGCTTAGAGCGTCAGCCTTGGTTCTAAAATGGATCAGTTACAGCTCGATAGTGACCATTGTCAGGATAAACACAGCGGAAGAGGCTTTCCTGCACAGTGGGACGCTACAGTCGCTAACAACTTAGCATACAGCCCACCTAACCCGTCCTACAGCAGATTTCTTGCGCGTCGTCTCGCAGAACCATGCCGTGTACCAGGCGATGTACGATACGCGGGATGGATCGTTCCAGAAGTAGGCGACGACGAAGCGTGCAAGCCGGTTTTCATAGCCCACTCGACACTAGATGCGATATGGCTGCTGAAAGAGACGCTGGGTGCCAGCACACTTGACGCAGAAAATTGGGGGCGTCTCACAAGCGCTGCTATGGACTTTGCTAGTAGTAAGTCTCTAGAGCCTAGAAACTTAACTACAGCGCGGCTAATGACGCCAACGGAAGGCATCGCGGAGGACCGCATGGCTATAGACTCAGACAAGGACGATAGCATACCGCCATCAGCACAGAGGGCTACAGGCGACCTTGTGCCGTACCGTAAACGTCCAGCCTCCTCATCGCCTATTCGCAGCGAGATCCGTGCCAACAGCTTAAACCGCCTAGCAATACAGGAGGACAGCGCGGACGAATCGACGGCTAGGGCTAGCGAAGTCAACACTATGACAGTACACGCTGGCAAAGACACAGCTAGAGCGGAGGGGGGACACGAGCGCGGAACAAGCGACGAGGACAGCGAAAACCAGAGTGCGACGACGCCTCTATCCGTAAAGAGGTCCGCAACAGTTACAAACAAGAATCGTCTTGCAGAGCTACGGCGTACAAGAAAGCTAGAAAGATCGCGTGTAATAAAGCTCGAGGCGATAGGCTTAAAGGAACCGCCTGAGAAGATGCCTGCGCAGGAACGTATGGCGTACGGCAGCATTGCGCCAGACGATGAGCCGACGATCTCTTGGATCTTCAAGCAAAAAGTCGCGGAAGATGCTGATTTCTATACAGCCTCGCCAACACCCTACTATACTGCCTGCAGCATGCTAGCAAAAGCGCGTGCTTTTGGAAATGCAACCTCGCAGTACAGCGCTGCGCAGTTCCTGCATAATTGGCGGAAACAGGGCACGCCGTTCTTGGTAAAACCAGTAGATCGTTATGTTCTTACCCAGACGCAAATGTCGCAGTCAGTGGATAGTAGCGCAACACTTCATACTGATGCCGACAATGCATTCTGCTTTGCCTGGGACATGTGCACACGGTACGAGACGATGCTTGCAGCTGTAAACATTGGCACTCGCTGGGCTTTCGCTTTGCTAGGGAAGGCGTACGCTCGCAAGGTCGACGAAATCCAGGTCGCTGATCGTCTAGCCAGTAACGACAGAACTCGCAACAGGTACGGGAAGGGCCAGGCACGAACAGAGGCTATCACATATTTGGTCCATCTGGTTTGCCAATCACCATCTAAATCTGACCACGCAGCCTTTCGTTACCGCCTAAAGCGAGCGACACGATGGTTCGACATAGTTCAAGCTCTAGGCTGGGGATCGCTGCTGCTCATACCCCACGAAGAGGTCTCAAACCATTGGCTCGAGCGTGTGCTGCGGAAGAACCAGCGCGATGTTTTTCTTGAGCTAGTGAAGCGCGAACGGCCGGAAATTTGCACGGCAAGCAGGGCCCTCGAAGCCTGGCTAGGGCCGGATGGAATTACTGGTGCGCCGATTGCTGGAAAGGAGAGGCTTAGCATTGAAGCGAATGCGCTAGCTACGGCGGTGGGGTTAACAGAGATTCCAGACAGCGAAGCCGAAGATGACACTGATTCTGACGCATCGGAAAGTATCCCGGCATCGCCGGCGCCATTGCGACAGATGTCGGTACTTGAATTATTCTGTCCTGTAAGCCCTATAGGTTGAACAATAAACCGGGTTACCTGACGACCCTGAACTATGCGCTGCGGAAAAAGAGTGATGGGCTCGAAGAGCACAATGCTGAGCTTCTAGCGACACTCTACGGAAGTAGTGAGGTAGACGAGAGTTGCTAGTCATAGCGGTGCTTATTAGCAGGTGGGGTGTATGCGTCCGTGTTGCGGAAGCTTGCCAATTTAGTGTTAGGCTAGGTCTGTCGTCTAAGTCACCGGCTGTACCGTGGCTCTCGACGATTACAGCCTGCTAGGAAGCTGCTGTCGTATTGCGATACAGATAAGTCAACAACACCGCAGGCTACAAATCTACAAATAACTACAAAGAAGAGCGAAACACATAGCGGCTTCCTCTCTTTTCCTTAAAGGTTGCCGCGCAAGGTGCTATTACCTTTGCCTGCGGAGAATAGTAACAGGATGCCTCTACACTGTGCTACTTCAGCCACTAATGCAATGTAGACTTCGCAGGCTCTATTCTCTAGTGCCTGCGTCTTTTTACTATTACGTTAATTATGTAAATAGTAGAGAAGAGACACAGTTAAGATTAAGAAACGGATTACATGCGACAACGATAGTACGGTTAATATTGGGGTTGGTGTTTTTCTGAATTTACAGTTAATACGAAATATTTTAAAAAATCATAACACTACGTAACGTGTATTAATCTCTTCAAAAGCTGTATAGGATAGAAGATGTATATAGTATATACGTGTTTTATAGGAGAGAAGATGTAAAATTATAGTGGAAGCTATAATAGCTTACTCTACACTGGGGACTCCTGTATAATAGTATGACATCGGTCAACCCATGCATAATCAGAACTACCAAACACGCATTGAATAAAACCTTTAGCATCGCTCCGTAGTCGCATTAACTCTGTACGTCTCTTCTCAAGAACGGAATCATAGTTGATCGCTATGTCGCTGTTCCTTGGGGAGTCTCGACGCCCACTAGTAACCCGAATCCATTGCAGTTGTCGAAGGAAGCGGTTGTTGCAACCTTTGTGCTCTACCCCAGATAGTACTATGTTAGCAATGCTTCTTACTTGGGAAAAGGGCCTCTCTTAGGGAAGTCTTACCAATCTTCTTCGTCATCTCCCGTACCGAAAGCACCCAACCATCGTCTTCCTCCGACGGGAAGTAATCTGGTCGAAGAGACCAGAGCATTCTTGTTACCAAGGCGGCCGCAAACATTTCAGAGTTCTTGGTTGGTCCTTTGGAAAACTCAGTCGCATTCACCGCTACAGTAGGGGTAGCTGAAGAGGATGCAAGGGTTAACACCAACATGAGCATTAGATCGCATTTTGGCTGACCTAAGCACTCGATGAGGCACTGACGTGCTCTGTGGTAGTGTTCACGAACCTTCTGATTCATGCCGGACTTTGAGAACTGGCCGTCCAACTGCTGAAAACCTTTTTCAACTAGCGGCGGGATGGCGTTAAAAGGGATTTGGCAACCAAAGTCGATAGTACTCTTTGTTTGCGAGCGCCGCTTTGCTTGGTGTACTGCCTCAATCGCTGCCCGCTTGAGGCTGCCCGGTCTCGCCGCTATAGCGGATGGGGCCGGAACGTTACCGACTAGCCGCGTCATTCTCCGGTAGCTCAATCGGCCATGGTATGAACCAGGCACACAGTCAATGCGGCACGCCGCTAGAGCTGACATTATGGCGCTGATCCAGTATTCCTCCTTCATCGCCTTGGCCCTGGCGTGTTGCACGGCAGCGCGTAACACAGTGAACCAGCTCGCGTTCTTTGAAAAGAGGTAGCTACTAGATTGGCCATGGCTGTTAACACACTCCCAGTAGAGCTCTTGCGCAAAGTCGCGTCGCGTCTGGCTTCTCAAACCCGAAGTCGCTTCTGGATAAAAGACAGGAAAGATCGACTCGTACTCCCTGTACTGTGTTAGCGGCTGATATTTGAAACGCTAATTGCACGAACCCTGCAGAGAAGGGGTGCTCGCTTTCAGCCCAACGCGTCACCTGCTCTTGCGCCTCCTGTCGTGCCTGCAGTGTTGTTAGGCTTACGCTTTGAGCATTGCCCCGTCCGCCCTTGTTCAGAGCGCGATAGAATTGGTGTGTTACGAAAGCGATTGTCTGCGGCTTCCACATCTCTTCGAGCACCTCTACTAGGAACTCTTCTGCGCCACGAGGCCCTTTACCTGTGAGCCCACCAAGCTCACGGAACCATACCTCGCTGTGACAATAAGCGGCAACCTGGGGCCCATAGTGGTGGCGAATGGAAGCAACGTGCATCATAATAGGTCGTCCATTGTCCATGCGCGGCCAACGCACTAGGTTAGCATGGCCACTGCCTTGCAGATTGAGCATGTTGGGGTCGATAAACGGCCACCCACCCTGCTCAATGCTTTCTATGGTGCAGAGAGGCCCGAGCACTGAGCCCACTAAAGACCGGGGGAACCCAGTAAAGCAGTAGCTGCCAAGGCGATCGAATGCGGCCACACCTTCCGCTAGGGCAAAAGGCAGCCCTTTAGAGCCAGCAGCCTTGAAGCGACGATAAAACTCGTCTGATGCGTGCGCGAACAGACTAGCAAAGGAGGAGAGAACCTTTGGAAAGATGCGTTCTTTGAACGCGAAGAGGACATCAATGTAGGTAGGTTGTTCCAGCGAGAAGTACCGGATTAGCTGGAGGATAGGTTGAAGCACTGTCGCAAAATTCCGTTGACCGTCAGCTAACTGCGACACCTGCACAGACAGAACTTGCTCCATCCTAAACGCGTACAGTTCTTCCTTTATAGCGGCTTTAATCCGCTGTTGCTCGCGAGCGAACGGTTGGGAAGACGTAGGGTTATCAGGAGTCTGTTCGCCTCGCAATTTCCGCAGTAAACGCTGCCGCTTCGCCGCTACCCGAGGGTTTAGGTTGCCATCCTGATCTGGCAGCGTCAGGGCAGCCGTGGCAATGCCCTTGGTAGCAAGTAAGTTGCCGGGGCTATGGCGTATAGTTCGCTTAATGTTGGAGTACGCCTGAAAATAACCACTAGTCAACACGCTCGCACCGTTGTTCTGATAGCTCATGTTGTCCTCCATTACAGCGAGCACGTTGTCGCGTAGGAATGCTGGGGGCTGCGCGGAGGAGAAGTTGCCGTACGATGGATGGAAGGCAAGAGGGTAGAAGGTAAAGTCGCGCGGGTGTTGGTATTGGCGAACAACGTTGTTGCGATTGGCAAGGAGGCAGCGCGCAGGTGCGAGAATGACACCGACGTCATTAGAGGCGTTAGGGAGGTTGGAAGATGCTATTGAGTGGATGTCGACCGCTAGCGCGTAGGAGACCGTCTCAATGCTCTCCAGTCTATACTTGTCCTCTAGTGCGCGTAGAAGATCCTGTGTGTAGTTATCAAACGGCTGTTGATGGTCGTGCGGCGGGGGAATTGGATCGCCTGTTTGTGTACCGCTCTGTGGGGGCGTAGCCCCCTCTGCGCCGCCTTCGGACCTAGCCGCCGCGTCTTCAGAGTTAGATAAATCATTCTGAGAGTTTGGTAAATCATTCCCAGAGTTTGACAAATCATTCCCAGAATCAGACGTCTCGCTATCAGAGTCAGACGTCTCGTCATCAGAGTCAGACGTCTCGTCATCAGAGTCAGACGTCTCGTCATCAGGGCGCAACCGGGTTTCCTTAGGCAGACTATTGAGTTGCTCAGTAGACAACTCAATTGGAAGGTTCTGCCCGTAGTCATACGCATGGAACGCTGGCAGGTTCTCAGTCCAGAACGGATCCTGCGTGTTCTTGCGCACGTACTCTGGCCACCCTTCCATGAACTGCTCCTGGAACGTTTCCCACTTGACGATTGAGATCGATTGCGACTGGGGTCCATCCAATTTCCAAGAAGCCTCAACACCCTCTCCAAGTAATACGCCTGTAAGGAAGACTTTCTTAATGTACGACGTAAGGAACAGGGCATGGGAGGGTTTGAGAGCGCTGTGCTCAGACGCCTTCTCGCGGCGTTTGCGACGTTCGCTGCCTGACAGAAGAGGGTCTACTGTGCTATCGACAGGGTGCATAACAATAAACCAAGATTCGCGCGTTCCACCCTTTGCAAGACGGAAGGTACGATGCTCCATATCAAACGACAGTCCGTGGCTGTGTTTAGCGCTGTATGGAGCTCGCCAGTGTTTAAAGCTGATTGTTACGTGGTCGAAGAACGTAGAGAACTTCACAATGGGTTGGAGCGGCCGGCCGATGATAATGATAAGGTCGAGGTGGAACTCAGGGATAAATTTGTCCTCAGGCTTGGCTGGTCGGGACCCAACGCGCCTCGATCCGTAGTCTATCGTGTATCGCTTCTGCAGCATTCCAATAGCCTTACTGCCGTTAAATTCGGGGCTGTCTATCATCTTGATAAATCCCTTCACTACTACGTAGTTACTATATGCGTACAAGTAGGATGCTCTTAAACTCACCAGGTAGTCGGTGGTCACCTCCGCTGTGGTCAATAGCCCAGGTAAGTTGATTATTCGCTATTGCGTCTTCGTCCCCAAGGCTGCTCTCGTGGTATTCTTCTCCATCATGCTCGTCAGGTTCTCTATCGTGCTCATCAGGTTGCACATCTTGGTACAGGCCGTCCTCCTCTCCAGCACTGCTGTTATCGTAATCGCTATCGTTTTGTTGTGCAAGATCTAAAGACATGATGATAAGAACAGTATTATATAAAATAGTACGTTGGCTAAGGGCTGAGGATCTTGTAGGGTAGATCGATAGATGATGATCGAGAATCACAATATCCAGTGCAGAGGAAAGAGGAGAGGAACAGTGTCTATTGGGTTAGGGCTAGGGTCAGATACGGATTACTTCCTCCAAGCCCCTCGTTGTTTCTGTCGAGTCTTTTCGCTTGGAGAAGCACTGCCCTCTACAGCTACCTGGTCGCCAAGGGTGTGTTTCTTACGGTGTTTCTTTCGGGTCTTTTCGCTTAGAGAAGCACTGCCCTTTACAGCTACCTGGTCGCTAAGGGTGCGTTTCTGACGGTGTTTCTCTCGGGCTGCAGCAAGGTCGCTTAGACTCAAGTCCTCAATCCCCCTGTTTTGAACTTTGGTCTGCTGGGATGCCTTGGGTATGCGCGGCTCAGTTGAGGGGTGAGAAATTAGCTCTGGGGTAAGCTGGTCCGAACTCGACCGTGCTGAAACGCTACGTGCCGCTTCAGAGACTGTCAGATTGAGCTCTCTCTCTCTGCTAGACTCGGCGTTAGAGTGCCTTGCGGGCAGCGGAACCTCTTGACTTGTATTATCAGAGTCTTCTAGAGTGTGTCTAGACATCCATTCAGTGATTGCGACCTGAATTGTCTCTAGCAAGTCGTTTGCTGCCCTAGTAGACTGGAGCGCAGGTTCGTTGACGACTTCAGGGACCTGACAGATAGCATCACACGCGATTTGTGCGATTGTAGGCGTTCGCGCTATGTAGGTATCGCTTTGAATTAGGCACGCCAAGTGCTTGTTGTGCAAGGTTGGCCCTGTGAAACTGGTCACAATTGACAGCAGTTCTCTCCACACCTTATGCTGGAAGCGTGCGCCGTAGTTCTTGATCTCTGCACTTGGGTACTCGTCAATATAGCGGTCTAGTATAGAGCTTGTGAATGCTTCCGCATTTTGCTGTACGTGTTACAGTACTTCTTGTTGGAGGTCAAGAGATTTTTGATCAGCCTGGCCGGCATGCCTGCTCTGCAGCACGGGCACTAGATACTTCCGCAGTGCGGGTTTGTTGTTGTCGCTGTCAGACACCTTGGCGGATCCGCTGTTTACCCATTGGCTGACGTGGGTCATAATACTCCTCATAAGCTTCCCCTCTTTCTTCGGGGTTTTTAAGAGAGCGAGGATGTTTGTGTACGTGTGTGTGGGCTTTGAAAGTACAGTGGAGTATAGCGCATGGTAGGCCTCATTGCTTAGAGTTGGGAAGAAGCCCTGCCGGCGCGTATGGGAAGGGCCAGGATCCTTGTCTAACTCCTCGCCAGGGTAGAACAGGTCTTGTACGTCATGGGGACTTCGTGCCTGGGGCAGGCTAGCTAGCGTGTTCCAGTCTGCTAAACTGGCGTCAACCCCATACTGCTTTCGAATAGATGTAGAGATGCGAAGTACGTTCTCAAACGCAGCGAACCAATGCTAGACAGTAGATTAGCAAGACAGGTCAGAGTATTTCGGCGGCGGGTTACACATACGTCATCTATCCGACAACTAGCCATCCACTCAAAAGTGGAGAGATTAAACGTTACCTGCCCAATTGCGGTAGAACACCAACGCGTAAGCAGGGGCTGCCAGTTTTGATTTCTCCACAGGGTAACTAGCCGCCGTATTGGGAACTTGACGCGGCTACTAAGCTGAAGATGCTCTCTCATCTCTTTCTCAACTGACTTGCTTGAGCCTTAAAAGAGATTGGCGTTTGTGCAGAACAGGCTGGTTAACTCGGACCATATCTGGCCATGATTGTCAGGGAGCGTAATATCGGCCCGATTCGCCCGAAGTTTAACACGAGTGTCTGGTGGTAGCGTGTCTAAAAAGGTTAGGGGCTGTTGTTCACAGTACGCGCGTTAAGGGGCACCCGCCTTTATCGTAGATGCGGCACACCCACCACCTCTCCTCTTCTCCTAACTGCCGAAGGCGAAGATACTCTTTGAATGCCTCTACACGATGGTGACCCGTAATAAGTTCCGCTGTCCCTCCAGTCACGCTTTTCCAGCTCTTGAACGACGGCCATTCCAATCCTTCCTTATCCGCAAACGTGGCAGAAGTAACTGTGCTCTGAGCTGGCAATTCCACCTTCAGATGATGAAGCATCTGCTCTACGTGTTCCTTAGAACAGGCAATCTGCAGTTGGTGGCTAGGGTCTCGTCGAAGAATACCAGTTTCGTTAAAGATCTCGCAGAGGCGGCGCTGGTGTGCTGTGTCAATAGACCTATTGACACCAAAACTCCATTCTGCGCTAAGCGCATCGATTGGAAACTTCGCTATAGCGAGTAGGTATGGCGCAGCTTGTTCGTGGATAGGAGTTGTCTCTTCAATCTCTGGATCATTCGTACGCTGCCGTTTGCTGTTTTTGGTTAAAACGTTTGCTAGAGGGCGCTTCATTGCAACGTTGTTAGAAAGAACACAGAAACTAAGGTAAGTGGAAAAGAGATAAGAGAAGGTAAGAAAGCAATAGAGAGGTACTACACAAGGTATAAGTAGGCGAGAAGCCGTCTATTCTTGCATAGGCCGCTGTAAGTCTAGCGGTGAGTGTTAGTCACTCTCGCCCCCAAGGGCAGCACCTTACGGCAATCCGCGGCTACTATCTCGCCCCTAGGGGCAGCACTCTACGCCTACTATCTCGCCCCCGGGGGCAGCACTCTACGGCTACTATCTCGCCCCCGGGGGCAGCACTCTACGGCTACTATCTCGCCCCCGGGGGCAGCACTCTACGGCTACTATCTCGCCCCTGGGGGCAGCACTCTACGGCTACTATCTCGCCCCTAGGGGTAGCACTCTACGGCTACTATCTCGCCCCCGGGGGCAGCACTCTATGCCTACTATCTCGCCCCAGGGGCAGCACTCTACGCCTACTATCTCGCCCCTGGGGGCAGCAACTTACAGCACTCTACATCTACTATCTAGATACTACTATACGCACCATCTACGAAGAGTAGACAGGCGGAGGTGCAATTTCACTTATTAGATCTACAGACACAGCATTTCACTAAGCATAACGACAGTAACATTAGCGCTACGTGTACGCCTACTATCTCGCCCCTAGGGGCAGCAACTTACAGCAACTTACCGCAACCCGCGCCTACTATCTCGCCCCTAGGGGCAGCACTCTACGGCTACTATCTCGCCCCCGGGGGTAGTAACTTACAGCAACTTGCCGCAACCCGCGCCTACTATCTCGCCCCTAGGGGCAGCACTCTACGGCTACTATCTCGCCCCCAGGGGCAGCACTCTACGGCTACTATCTCGCCCCCGGGGGCAGCACTCTACGGCTACTATCTCGCCCCTGGGGGCAGCACTCTACGGCTACTATCTCGCCCCTAGGGGCAGCACTCTACGGCTACTATCTCGCCCCCGGGGGCAGCACTCTACGGCTACTATCTCGCCCCCAGGGGCAGCACTCTACGGCTACTATCTCGCCCCCGGGGGTAGCACTCTACGGCTACTATCTCGCCCCCAGGGGTAGCAACTTGCAGTAACTTGCAGCAACCCGCGCCTACTATCTCGCCCCTAGGGGCAGCACTCTACGCCTACTATCTCGCCCCTAAGGGTAGTACTCTATAGATACTATCTTACCCCTAGGGGTAGACCTCTATAGCTACTCTCTTACCTCTAACCCTATGCTAGTTATACTGTTTACCTCTATAGTATCCTTGTTGGCTTTTGGCTTCTTGGGCGTCTTCGCAGTGTGATATTTGTCGTCCGGGTCAACACCACCAGCTTCCAGGGTGCGCTTCTCCTTGCGAGCTATCATCTCATCTGCAGTCAGGTCGATGATCTCGTCTTTGTAGGCGTCCGGGAAACCGGCGATTCGGCGTACACGGGAAGATTCGGAAGTGGCAGCAATGCCAGCCAGGGCGACGGTAAAAGGCAAAAGGTCCGGCCACCAGTCGTCATCCATACCTTCGGCTTCGCGCATCAGTCGAACTAGCTCTTGGCCCTTTTCAGAGAAGATGTGGTAGTAATAGTAATCGGCATCATCGCGGGGGGATGAGACGGCTGGGGTACGAATGAACCCATCGAGGAAATTCGCAGTTGCGCGCTCGACGATTTCGGCTGGGGCGTTCTCTGGGATGAGGTGGCGGGATTCAGGAGCACGGTAGTTGATGAAAGCCGACGCAGAAGCCAGGGACGCGATCAGATTATCACTGTGAAGATGTTAGCAAGGTCCGAACGTCAAGGCAGACAGTAGCGCCCTCTCTTAGGGGTGGCTAGAAAGGTTTTCTAGGAACCCCTAAGGGGAGGCGGCTGGGAGGAACAATCGTGGTTGTCGACATCGCCAAATCAATAATCGCGTGACTTACGAAAGGAGCTGCTCTGCGTAAGAGCCACGCACAATCAGGCGGAAAAAGTGACAGTCTAGGAGCTGGCCTCCTCGGTAGGTCCGGCCCCAAACTTGCTGTTCTCGGTTGTCGTTATCTAGAGTGTCGACCATACAAGCTGCGCGGCAGTCGTTCTGAAGATTGTGTCCGGTGCCGAAGACGGCAGCCGATGCAAACATGGCCCTCGCTTGAATCTTCGGGTTGTTCTAATCCTCTGCGACGCGTGCTCGCTCCCTGTTGTTATTGCCAGAGTAGACGCTGTAGACGGCTATACAGAGCAGTTCCATAACGGTTTGGGCAAGCTCCTGGATGATAGGTGTGTTAAACCAATATATAAGCTTCTCGTCGGCCAAAAGGCACCAGTCATTGTACAGACCGATAATGGCCTGCATCTTGGGTGAGTGCTTGAGGAAGAGTTGAGCGAGATCGGCGTTGGGCATAGACGCAAAGTCGAGCTCAGGGCCCAGGGCGTCACACCCCATGGACCGCGCGGTCTTGAGGAGCCAGCGAATACGCTCTCCGCGGCCACCAGGCTTCATCCTAGGCAGAGCATCGTAGGCCTTGAAAAGGTCGGACTTGTTGTAGAACCAAGATTCCCTATCGCGATTATACTTCTCATCTAGGTTGTCGTCGTCGTCTCCCAGCGAATGATCGACAGGACGCTTCTCGTATGGGACTTCATAATGCAGAAAACCCGTCAAGGGTAGGAAGTCGATGATCTGTAGAGCGCGGGTCGTGCGAGAGTTGGCGGCGGGAATGTTAGTCCCCAAAGAGACCGAGATATGTGTGGTAAACATCCGATTGCGCCAGCGGGCAAGTTGGTTGGTGTACATCCGCTGATCATCGGGGGCGAAGAGGCGCTCCACAGAGTAGACATGCTTTCTAGGCATGGACCTACCAATGGTGTTCTCGGAGTTAACAGGGAGGGCGCTCCCAAAGTCTCGACGCATCACAATTTGTTGGAGGGCGGTCTGCGCAGTCATACCCTGGGAGATGCGCTGCTCGTAGGAGGGGCTAGTGGTGGGAGTGATGAACTTGAGCCAGTTCTTGTACACGAAACAATACTTAAAACTATAAGACGTTAGCACAGCATTAGGCACCTGGCCACTGGATATAGAGATACACATAGGGATACGAAGAAAGGTTTCCTAAGTACCCCCATGGGGCAGAGTAGCGATGGAAGGCGGGGGGGGGGGGGCTTACTTGGGATCCTGTGGGCTCAGTTCGTACGGATTGCTGTGACCGGGGTGGTAGGTAGGGACTTCGCCGCCACACGCGACAGCGTCTTCGTATGCAGCCAATGCACGTTGCTCCTCTGCGACGAGCTCGGGTTTCTCCATCAAACGGATATAGCTCCCAAAGTCTTCCATACCTCGGGGTGCTGGATAGCCGCTCAAGAGAATGTAAGACTTCGGACGTAGCCATCGTAGTGTGCGCCACCAGGAAGACCGATTTCGAAGACCGTCGTGGCACTCATCAGCGAAGACGTAGCCGAAGAGATGTGCCAGCGAGTTGAGGATTAGGCGGGGGTCATCTTCTAAGAACTCCGGAAGATTCGCTGGATCGGCTTGCCACTTAGTCGGGTCGAAAGAACCGAGGGGGATGTTGCGGTCATCACAATAGAGTTGCCAGTTCATCCCGGCTATCTTCCAGTAATTCTGAGGCCCATAGTAACGGGAGAGGAGCTGATACGAGACCACGTAGATGGACCGGGTACCGAGCTCATAGTCCTTGTCCCACACAGGATGATCAGGCTTCGGGAAGTCGTTGGCCACTCGATATTGGTTCTTAGCAATGCGCTTGTCGCCGCCGATGTAGGTGACCTGGAAACATCGACTAAACTTGTTCAGCTCAAGCGCGGTCTGGTGACAGAGACTGGATGAGGTAATATAGAGGGACGGTCGACTCTCGAGCATGGTAGGGGGGGTCTTTCCGGCCTTGATTGCCTCCAGTCGTTGCTCGGCAATAAGGGCAGCGTTGTCGGGGTCCTGCTGAGCAAGCCAATTCAGTCGCGTCTAGGAGTCACGTTAGTTTTATACAATGGGGGGTGCGATGGGGGTTCTGAAGAAACTTTCCAAGGTATCCCGAGGAACATGTCCATAGGGGGTACACAAGGAAGTTTTTTAACAACCCCCTTTGGGGAAATCTCACCTTTGCGATGGTTCCTCCAGCAATAAAGGTCTTTCCCAAACCAATATGGTCAGCAACGATCCCGCCGTTGATCCACATCGCCACAAGATGGGTAGCGAGATCTGTGACCCACTTGGTTCCTATCACCTGCCACCATCGCAGCGCGAAGCTGGTGCCTGGAATCACCTTGTCTTTCATATTTCGGATGTGGGCCTCGATACAGGCCTCGAAGAGGTACTGTGGGCTGTACGCCGCACTGTTCTTCGCTTGTTCAAAGAGTTTCTTGGTTGGGTTGTCTTTCGGCTCTTTCGGAATGTCCACCATGGCAGAGAGAACGTCGTCTTCGGAGCCCACTTCAATCCTACTCTCAGCGCGCCGTCGAATATCCTCGTCTGCCTCAGCAGCGAGAGCGGCGACCGGGTCCAGTGCAGTGTTGACGTCGACTTCTGCAGCCTTGGTGATGAGCGTCGCTACCTCCTTGTTGCGCTCATGCTCTGACTTCATCGCATCTAGGATGGGCTTCTTGCGCTTGTTCTTCATTGGGGCCGTGACAATCTGTCTCATGTGCTCAAGAGCAGCATTGTGGAGAAGAGCCAAGTTTCGAGCGTAGCACTTGTGCGCTTGGGGGCGCTGCCGGAGGTCCTGGACTTGATCAACGCGAGACCTAGCATCCCGCTTCTTGCGCTCAATTTGCTCGGCTTCGAGGGCCAGTTTGGCGGTGGAAGCATCCATGTCCTCCATGTACATCTTGATAACCTCTTCGACGGAGTAGCCGGCAATGTCGCTGACTTCACGAGGGGCAGTGGAAGCACCGTTGGGAGACGGGGCGTCATCTGGGTCGTCGATTTCGCCAATGAACTCATCTGAGAGTGGTTGCACTTTGGCCTTCTTCGGCAGACGACCGCCCTTCTTCCTCAAGTTCTGGACAGTCTGTCGGGCGCCGGCCTCTGCTTGCTCTGGTACAGCGTTGAGCGTTGCGTTCTTGATCGATTGCTGCAGCGCTCGAATAGCGGCTGCCTTTTGCTGTACCTTACGACGAGAGACCAAGTCACGCCGACGCTCAGGGCGCAAGATCGTAACGATGATCTTCGAGAGGACCCAAAGACAACAAGTCGAGACGACACCCTCCCGGATTTTGGCGACATCGAACACACTATGGTGAGGATCGGCGAAGATGGACCGAAGGATTATCATGAATCGTGCCCAGTGAAACTCCTCGCTCCAGTCTGTGTAATCGGATGAAGTCGCAGTTAAGAAGAGAGTTTCCCTGTTCTCGCTGAGGATGTTGGCGACACGCTCGATACCACAGGAGCGCTTGTTAAGTGTGACGTGCTCGGACAGTATTTCGTAGGCCTCGTGGATGGTAGGGTTATCCAGGACGGTGTCGGTAAGCTGTATGGGGGTGATATGGAGAATCTTGGAACAGAAGGCGCCAACGTTTGTGGTCCAACGGCCGAACTTCTCTCCGTCAAGAGTTTGGGCTTCGATGTTTGCTGTGATGCGGCGGGCGGAAGAAGACTCGTCATTGTGCTCATCCACACCATCCTTGACGCCGACGGGCATAACATCTTCTTCAATTTCCAGATCTTCAATGTGGACATCGACATCGACCGCGTCTTCGTCGTCGTCTTCATCAGATAGCGGGGACACTCTGATAATGGGGGTGGTTAGCAAAGTTTTCAATATACCCCTATGGGGGTGAAGTGGGAAACCTTACGGAGGACGCTTCGGGGGCCGGACGGGCTGGTCAGGAGTCTTGGGAGGAGATGGGTCAACATCCTCCATTGGACTGGAGTCCCGCATGGTGTGCTGAGTTACAGTTGAGCCTTTTGATCGTTGATAGTGTATTCTCTGTGCGTGGAAGTGTCAGCAACTGTGGCTTCCTGCTCCATGTACCCCCATTGGGGGTATACAGGAAACTTGGCTGGGTATATTATCCTATTATGGGGGTATATAGGAAACTCGGTGATTGGCGGGGTCGCTGGTTCGGCTGTTTTTGGAGTAGACTCACCTTCTGTCGCTCAGATTGGTGGTGCGTCGCTGTAAAAGCGCCTGCAAGCAATTAATAATTGTTTCTGACAGCTTTTGCAAGGATTATACGCACTCTTACGCGTTGTAGCTGCTGTTGCGGTCGCTGTTTCTTTAGATTTGGCGGTGGATTTGGCGTTGTTGGTTGGTGTTGTTGACTAAGTTCGATAGATGTGGAGAGTGAGAGTCAAGTCAACAGGTCCAAGCGCCCGCGTTTCGCAACTTTCCTGTGTACCCCAAAGGCGATACCCTATAGTACTCATGTGTTAGATCCCAGTGTAGTGGCGCCTAGCCTAACCCCGGACAGCTGTTCCGCTCTAGTGCCCTGCATTCACTGTACCTTGCTGTTTTATGTACCCTATTAGTCGGTCCGTTCTTTTGGGTAAGTCCAACTCTTATATTATACGGTAATATTCTCCTTCATTAATAAAATTAGAGAGCGGGTTCTCACCAGGTCGCTATAGTGTCGTATCTACGTGGTGTTTAGTGAACCGTAATAATATGCTCGTAGACCTTGCTTGAATGCCGGTTTCTCTGTCTACATCGCAGTTAGTATCTTTCACGCCACAACCGTATCGGCACGGGAGAACAAGGCGCCTATGGGGGTCAGAAGACAGGTTTTCTATGTACGCCCAAGCTAATACACTATGTTGACAGCACCTTACCCTTCACCCATTCGGTAGCCTACCGCTGGCTATCAAAACTAGCGGCATCGCTTAGGTTTCTTCCATGTCTATGAACATCTCATGTGTGATGCGGTTAAGACCTAAGATAATCCAACTAGCTTTATGGTCTTCTCCAAAATTCACCACACTACGAAAATGTCGACGGAAGTCATCGTCCCGGTCGGGGTCCCACTTGTCCCCTTCTTCTTCGCGTATGTTTGCTATCCACTGGTTGCGAACAAGGTCGGATTTTGCCCAGAGGTAGGCCCAAGTATCTCGGATCACGAATTTGTCTTTGCACAGATTCCTTCTCTGTGGCTTGTTGTTTGTTCGTGTAGTGCCGTTTATTTGCCACTCTGGACAGCAGTTGGTTGGAAGAAGGCACCACCAGCACTGCCCCTGTCCCCATTTTTCATTCATGCGGATACGGTACTCTTTCACAGTAGCATTAACAAGGCTTCCACATTGGCTCTTCGGGTGATTGAAGTCGTCCCCAGCAACATAGCACACTGGGCAATGTAAAGACCAGAACGTATGCGTTTCTGGTATCTCGTACTCGAATACGTTCGCCCTTTTCTTCGCAGCATCTAGACTAGGGTGAGTGTTGAACTTGAGTTCTCGCTCTTGTCTTGCTTGTTTGTAAGTCGTCATGGAGCTTGTTTGGGAGTTGTCGCGGCTTGGACTAGAGCTTTGCACTACTTATATGTTAGATATCGTCTAGGTACGTAACTGTTCGGATCACCTGTACCTACCCTGACTGTAGTTGCGCTTATGTGTCAAGTTGTTAAAAGGGGACTCTGATGTGACGTTCGCTGTGTTTGGTAAGGTTGGTACTCGACTAGGCGTTGTGTTGTAGTTGGAGGCCTTTGCCCATGTTGGAGGGGAGGACTCGGTATATGGCCCTGTAGTCGACAATACGTAGGGCGAAGGAGACATTATAGTGCCAGTGTTGGAGGTGTAAGGCGTTGTAGGCGCTACTAGACCGCTACGTTTGGCAGGTGTTGTAGGAATAGTGCAGTAGTTAGAACCTATACCATCTTGATGTCCGCCGCCTTCAACTTGTTCAATGTATCCAATTCCTGAGGGACGATATAATCGCTCTTCACAAACATCGCACCGGGCTTCTGCTGGCAGGCACATGGTGCGTTTAGCATTACCGTCGAAGTATTCATCAAGAACACGACGGCGGCACTGTTGTGTACTAGACCTGTGCTGCACATATGCCTGTATCTTTGACTGCATAGCCTCGCTTGCCTTTGCAAAATACGTGTTCTTGATGCCGTTAGAGGTGATCAGAATAGCTTCACACCTACGCCCGTCACGTCCTCCTCTTCCGGTCTCTTGGTTGTAAGATATCAGCGATGCTGGTAGCCCAATGCGGATAACGGTATCGACGTCGTCGAAGTGTATCCCCTCAGTCAACGCACTAGTTGTCACTATACATCTAGACTTTACAGCCCTAAAAGCTTGGATATTTGCTGCCTTGTCTTTCTCGACCATCTTGCTATGGCAAACAAAACTAGTAAGCTTTGTTGCCAACTCTGAAGCTGTTGTAGCAAACTCAACATATACTATCATTTTCCTCTCAAGTCCAATCTCTTTCATAATGTATTCTCCCATCTTGTCAACGCTCCAGATACTAGTGCTACTAATGTAACGCACGGTATAGCTGATATTCGGTCGCGTAGTAGGCTCTCGGAATGGCATTGTGTCGCTTGGTAGTCCTAGCAGTCGAAATGCGTCTTCCTGACAACTAACAGGCATAGTAGCAGATAGAAGTGTTATACGTGTAAAGTACCGCGTAATGTTGTGGAGCTGCAGTAGATGACGACGGTAGGACACGTCCTCAAGGATGACGTAGTGAAACTCATCTACAACTATCCTCTCTAGTACACCAAGTGCAGCTTGCCGGCGGACAAAGGTAGAGAAGTTCTCATGTGAAATGCTCTCTGGTGTAGCAAGAACAATAGATGCAGTCTCGTCACAGGCACCGTGCTGCCAGACAGTAGCTCGGATTCTAAGTGCTTGACATCGCTCTAGGAGATCAGTCCTAAGCGCTGCAAGAGGGACAATAACAATTGTCTGACCGTAACCATGGAAGCATGCAGGCAGTAGGAAGGTGAGGCTTTTACCAGCTCCCGTACCTGCAATGTACACAACTGTTGGTTCACCTGCCATGATAGCTGTAATAACAGCCTTCTGTTCTCCTCTGAAGTGCGCGTTATTGCCGAAATTAGCCTGGAGCAACCTAGAGTAGTTCGCTGAGTCTCTTTCTGCTTGCTTTGCGAGAGCAACTGGCATAACACTCTCTAGTGGGGGTGCAAAGTCCTCTGGAACAGGACTGAACGTAAGGGCACGATGCCATCGAGTAGATGTCTTAAAGTGGGCATCTGGTTGGTCGAACCTGCGTGTAAACATCTTAGCGATGTCAAGAGCGTACACTGCAGTTGCAACCTCCGCAGAATGACCTGCTTGCATCTCTCGAGATTCAGCCTCAGCCTCATCAACAATATCCTCTACATCTTCCTTGGTCAACTCATGTGGTAACCCATCCATACTGCTAATCTTGCGTCCAAAGGCAATAATCAGATGTCTCATCATACTAATGTTGATCTCTTTACCAAGCCAACGCTCTGATGCTCGACGAAGAACTTAGCTGAGTAATTGAGATGTTGTACGTTGTTTCCCACTGTTATCTGGCCAGAGTAGTACACTTTTTGCTTGCTCGTAGTGGTGGTTCTGTAGGGATGACTCAAGCTGTGACTGGACTGCAAGGTAGAAGGGTCGTACAAGCCAGGTGTACCACACGAGAAGAGACCCAATCTCTCTTGGCAGGAAACGATAGATAGTCTTTACAGACTTATCTCTGTTATAACCCTTGTGGTAACGGGGAACAATAGCAACAAGCTTGTTATAGAGGTAGATGTTTCGCATTCCTGTAACAAGACCATTCTCCAGCTGCACACTAAGGAGCTCAGTTCCTCGGGCAGGTTGTCCGCTTGTTAGATGAACAAGACAGAGAAGATGCGCCAGGAACTTCTGTACAAGGTTGCAGTATTGTTGTACTTGAGTAAAGTCTCGAAGATTGGTGACAAGGCTAGATTTGAAAGCCTTGCGGTTGACTCCTCTAATAAGTTGTTGGAAAATGAAATCTTTTCCGTGCTGAAGTTCTAGGTTGCCTGGGTTGAAGACGCTGTATCCTGGTGCAGCGTTCTTTGGGTTGTCAACAAGAGAGTCCCATGGTATAGTGGGAAGACCTGATCGACTAGAAACGTATGCGAGCTTGCACAGAATGCCAGAGGCCTCGTCGTACTCTTTGAATACCATCTGGGTGTATTCGGTTAAATTTGTACGTAGCCCGCGGATAGTAACGTCTTCTCCATTCCAGTAGACAAATGCATCAAGATTTTCTCCATATCGAAATTGGCTTAGAAGGCGCCCCCGTTCAATAAGCCAATTCATAGAGGTAGGGTATTCTGTAGTGAGGTAATTATAAACCTATGATCTGAAGTTGTTTGCGATTGCACGATTGCGATCCTCTGCTGTAGGAGGACTTTCCCCTGTAGACTCTTGTTCTTCTAGTAGACTTTCAACCTCTTGTGCTGTAGTAGCTTGAGAAGTCTCCTCTTGCATATACGCATTAGGCGGTGCCGGAGTATTAACAGGAGGCTGAAACTCATCTCTCAGTTTCTGTAGTGCGGCAAATCTACACATCTTCTTGATAGCTGATATGTGTGTCGCAAAGTTGTACGCCTCTAAGAATCCAGTGCGTGACGGCGACAGTGCGAGGAAAGCAACCGGAGTAGCGAGGGCAAGTTCAGTGTCGCGTTGGCAGGCCGTCTGCTCAATGAGGCTGATCCAGAACTGATGGCAGAGGGCTTCAAGTGCGCCCAGTGACGTTTCGCTATGTCGTTCGTTTACTACAGGAAAGTTGGCTACAAGGGTGTCAAGATACTCTGCGATCTTGTCCTAGGCTTTTTGTTGATGCATCTGTAGTACTAGTGTGGATGGTTGCCTCCATTTCTCAACTAGTACACGGTAGAAGAATACAAAGATCTTCTGTAGTGACAGCGCGTGGTGTAGGTTATGAGACTGGTAGGGTTCGAAAGGAAAGGTGGGTATGTCGGTGCATGTCTCTTGCATTACACGGATACGGGCGTAGCGAGAAGTCTGCAGACTAACATTCTGCCAGGTGCGCACCATGCCCTTAACAGTGGTGTAGAGGAAGAACAGCTTTGGTTCTGCATCAGAGGAGGGAACTGAGACGTAGGCTAGAGCCTCTGCCCATGTCTGGAAGTCCTCAAACGTGCCCACAATCCCACAGGTGGCGATCCAAGGGTTGGTCTGGATAGAGGGAGCCCCTGGGAAAGAGGCGAATTGTTCTACTCGCGCTTCCTCTGCCCAGCGCAATGCTAGACCCAATTGTTCGCGCAATACAGCGTTGTCTTCTTCGCTGTCCTCAGCTATGTGAGTCTCCTCATCACTTTGTTCGGGTGTTCTGTCGCTAAGTGCAGACACTGGCGTTGGAGATTGCGGGGCACCGTGCTCGAGGTTCGGTTCTTTGTCATTGACAGCTCGGTAGGGTGACTCTCTATGGGGGTAGACTGGAAACTTTCGTGTTAACCCCAAGGATCGATGCTCTGGTGGAACAGACTTAAATAGTTGTTGCGATGTAACAATCCGCACTCGTGTGTTGTACCACTCCTCTCTCCTATGAGAACTAGTATTCTGGGGACTATTCAATCCATGTTCGCGGAGATGGCTGTGCATGTTGTGGCGGGCAGATGTACCAGTGATAATCTTAGTGCAAAGACGGCACTGGTGAGATCCTTTGTGTAGTTTGAGGCCAATAAAGGCCTCTACGGGTGTATCGGGTACAACAAAGTCTGTATACTTTGTGTAATAGTCACCGCTGGAAACAAGAGTATCGACGGCCTCTTGAATACAGCGGCGCTCCCCTAGGGTGGTCTCTTCCCGATGCTCTTCGTTGAAATGCGAGAGCACTTTACTTGGAAGGATGGCATACGAGTGCAGCGCGCACGTTATAATCTTGTTAGCATGATCGGCCACGATATGGTTAGGAAGAGACATAAAAGGAGCGTATGTAGTAATAATCAGGGGTGATGGATAGTTGGTGATGAGTGGAATGAAGGTGCGGGGATTTCAGCCTAAGATCATGGCTGAAACCGGAACCCTCGGACCGGCGCGGATAAACCTGTTCCGAGCGATCTGCCTAATTCCCGCTTAACAAGCTTACTCATTATCCACATCGATACAATATGACGATAACTTCACTCCGACTAACACCAATAGCAATGCAGGGTGATGAGGACGCTGTTGCAACAGTAAGAGAGGCAAGCCAGGCAAGGCAGGGAGAAGCACCGTTGTATGCATCGTTTGACGTCAACACTCAGGGTAGCGAGGTGTTTATCGCATCATCGCCCGATGCAGCGTTGCGCTGGATATGTCGTCGAGTGAATAAGAAGACAATCCTGCAATTTGTGAATCGAGTATACGATACACCAGTAGATGAGATTCCAGATTCAGAAGAAGAGCAAAACGAGGGGGAAGAGCAGACGCTGGGGGTCAAGAGAAAGCGAAATAGCGGTGAGAGCAGAACGAAACAGGTCAATCGGAAGCTAAAAGAACAACTTGAGGAGGCTATGGTGCGAACAGTAGCGAGTACGCAGGACCTTATTAGGGCAGCTACCGACGACGTTACCATAGCTCCTGAAGAGCAGCGATACAGGAAGTTTGCTCAACACCTACCTGGCGCAGGCATTCAGGTAGTGGGAAATATGATATCGAAGGCAGCTGCGATAAGTACAGCAGAGTGCATTCGAGATTGGAAAACGCTTCTTCGATTTTGGCGCTCTCAGCACTCCCAGGGCAAGCGGTTATTTGGAGACGATATACCAAAGCTACTACAGCACGACGAGTTAGACCTTTTCAGATCAGCTGAACACAACAACCATGTTACTACATCGTCGGATAGGCGTCTAGTGCTTTCGCAAGTAGCATTAGCAATACCACACGAATCTGGGCTTACAGCGAACGATACAAGTCGGTTTGAGAACCTAGTCGCAACAGCGAAGACGAGTCAGGCTCTGGGCATTACCTTGGAGATGCGACATAGGTGGATTATGGCTGCTCTGACTACTGAGTATGAACGATTGGAAAGTCTCGTCCGGCAAAGACGAGTGTTTACTGGAGGGCGTGGTCGTGGATATGCAACAGTAGCAAAGGAGTTCCTCTTTAGCCGATCCTTCTGACGCGCAGATGGGTCTCCAGCTACAAAAGAGGATAGCCTAGCAGACTAGAAAGAGTTTGGCAAGCAACTGGACGCTGGGAAAAGATGGGGAATTATGAAAGCTAAGTTCGGTATTAGGGTGTTCGCACTTCTACTACGAAAGTTGATTGGGAACGCGTACGTGGAGTCAGGCTTAACAGTTACACGTTTTACGCAATAGGTAGAGATGCTAGCATCGTGCAACGCGAACGTTTTTAAAGCGGCTAGGGTAATTGAGCCATTTTACGTTGCTTGTATGTTAGATCACGCGCCGCCAGCGCCGTTGGCCTTAGAGGGAATAACTGATAAGGAGATTAAAACCTACTATCCGCTAGCTACTCTCTGTCAGCTTAATGATACGCAGACAGAAAGAGGGGAGATTATAGGCGAGAGTGTCTCTAGGGAAGAAGATAACAATAGAGAGGTTGTAAGCGAAAGTGATTTTGGGGAGGAAGATTCTACTATACTAGATACTTAGGTGTATTAGCAGTTAAAGGGGTTGGCAGAAAACTGTTACATGCTTTACGGGCTTATATTTAATAAGAAAATTGCGAGGGCGTGAAAATGTTTAGTTACTTACTGATGGGGGTACTTAGAAAGGTTTTCTATTTACCCCCACCTGTAGTATATAATCTTTACTCCTTTACACTAGTACGTTATTTCAACCTCGCTTTAGGACTAAAATAATCTTATAAGCTTACTGCCTGACTAAGTATCCTCGCTGTCGGACTGAGTATCCTCGCTGTTGGACTAAGTATCCTCGCTATCGGATTAAGTATCCTCGCTGTCGGACTGAGTATCCTCGCTGTCGGATTGAGTATCCTCGCTGTCGGACTAAGTATCCTCGCTGTTAGACTAAATATCCTCGCTGTCGGGCTGAGTATCCTCGCTGTTAGACTAAATATCCTCGCTGTTAGACTAAGTATCCTCGCTGTCAGACTGAATATCCTCGCTGTCAGACTGAATATCCTCGCTGTCAGACTAAATATCCTCGCTGTTAGACTAAGTATCCTCGCTGTCAGACTAAGTATCCTCGCTGTCAGACTAAATATCCTCGCTGTCAGACTGAATATCCCCGCTGTCAGACTGAGTATCCTCACTGTTAGACTGAATATCCTCACTGTTAGACTGAATATCCTCGCTGTCAGACTAAATATCCTCGCTGTCAGACTAAATATCCTTACTCTAAAAGACACTAGGACTAAATAGAGGATATACAGCTAGGATATCTAGCTAATTTTCTTACGCACAGACTAGTTCTTTAAGGATATAGACCCTATATCCTACAACCTTATATAGTTAGGTAGCTAGTTAGTTATTCTTAAAAAAAAGTAGTAGAGGTATTAGTAGTAGAAGTAGTAGTAGTTATAAAAGGTAGTTATAAAGGTTAAAAAGAGTAGAAATAGTAGAAGATAGTAGAGGATAGTATATATATTAAAATATTAAATCTTATCTCTAGTAGGTTTATAATACTATTATATATCTTTAGTATCTAGTATTTATAATATACTATATATATACTAGTAGTACTAAATATAAGTATTTATAAGCTTATAGTTACTTAATTAATACTTTATCCTAAAAAAAAGTCTATAAATATACTATAATAATAATAAAAAAAAGGCTATTAAGGCTAAGGCTAAATTACTTATAATATTAATTATTAGGTAGTAAAGAGAAGAAGGGAAAGTACTATAATAGCTAGTAATATACTAGAAGCTTAGGCTACCTAGTAACTAAGCTAGTAGAGGTAATAGTAAGGTAGCAATAAAGGTAAAGGTAAAGATTTTAAATTAAGTAAATTCTTAATTTACTTACTTATAGAATTATAAATTTACTCTCTTATATACCCCTAGCGCCCCTAGTAGTTAAGAGCTAGGTAAGGCTAATAACTAACTTAGAATAGACTATTCTAGGCTAACCTATACTTAATTAGGTTAATCTAACCTAAAGGGGGGGATAATATTAGGAACTAGACTTATCTAGTGCCTTCTAGTCTAGAATAGGCTAAGATAGACTTAAATACCCCTTCTTATACTATTATAGCTTAATAGCGATTTATCTCTAGTCTACCTAAGAATAATACTACTATTTACACTAATTATTATGTATCTAGTATCTTATAACCCTATTATTTAATAGTTAGGCTTTAGCCTATTATAAACTAAGACTCTAACTATCTATACTTATTTTTATAAGCTTTAAGAGCTAGTAAGAAAATAATTTTAATAATATTATATATTCTAAAACCTAAAATACTATATTATAATTACTACTTATAATCTTACTTTACTACAACGTATGTACTATTATATAGCGCTGCCTTAATACGTAGAAACCCTTCTACTACGTACTTGCTCGGGTGCGCAAAGCTGATGCGGAACATACCTAGCGCCTCGCTATCGAAATTGCCTCCCCACGCTAAGTATACCTTCTGGTTGTACAGCGCTTCTCGGATCTTGTGCGCTATCACGCTGTCGTCAATATCGATCCGCTTCAGGTTGTGATAGCAACGATATGCCTGGCCAAGGTCTGCCCAGACGAACAGGCCGGCCTGAGTACCTGCAGTGAACGGAATGTTGTACTCCTCGAGAAGATCGACAACCAGTGCATACGCAGCATTCAGTCGATGGCGGTTCTTGCGCAAATATTTGGTGGTGAAGGTCTTGTCCTCGAGCATCTGTGCGACCACATGATCCGTGATAGAGGATGGGTAAGAGTAAATGCCCACGGCAGCCACGGCGGCGCGTAACATGCGATTGCGGGAGATACCAGACAGCCCACCCGCCATCCGTTGGCGCAAAAGTCCTTCGACATGCCCCAGACGACATGGACCAGAGCGGCATCAATGACACCGTCGAGCGGCAAGGATAGCACCGAGGTGAAGCAGGGTCCCCGCCAGACCGACAACGCGTATATTTCATCGCTGACAAGATGGAGGCGATGCTTTGCGCAAAGCGCGACCAGGGCGCAGAGTACCTCGCGTGAATAGCAGCGACCGAGAGGATTATGAGGTGAGCACAACAGCAGGCCTCGGACTACAAGGCCACTCGCCCGAGCGCGCACCAATGCCTCCTCGTAGCACTCAATTCCTGCCAGGCTGAAAGGATCTGTCGTACCAAACGTGACGGCAACGGTGCGAACGCGGGGGCGGAGGCCCAAGGTGGCCTCGCCATAGTATGGCCGACCCACCAAGAACACTTCACCCTCATCTGCGAGCGCCCAGGCGACATGCTCGAGCGCACTTGAGACTCCGTTAGTGACCACGATCTGGTCTGCGTCCAGTGGTTGCGCCGTCTTCAGTTCTGCGTTCAGAAAGCCTGCTAATGCTCTCCGTAGCCGTGAGCTACCTACTGGTCCGTCATCGTATGTTGCGTTACTGCCAGCGATCTGGACGTGATTCAATAGGTAAGCCCCCAATTCCTCTCGCATCAGATAATTTTCGGCTACGCCCAAGTTTACGAACCCATCGACATTCTCATACATGTGCCATTTGTCTCCTATGACTTCCCACATCTCGTTGAACGTCGACCCCGCGACTAGATTCTGAGCTCTCTTGGACAGCATTGCGGTGGACATATTCGAGGGCCGGTTGTTATTACGAGAGACTACTCATTGTCAGGAAATCAACTCCCCAAGACCTCATCATCATGTCTCAACCTCACCTCGTCAGTTTGATCGGAGTCTCAACTCTGGGGCGCTCACATCTACTATGGGGGAAGGCTTGACTTAAGTACCTGAACCAAGCACCGCTGCTCTCAACACCACCCGGCACTGTGCGACACTTTAGCTGCTAGTATTTACACATGCTGCTTCCGGTCAGAAGTAACTCTGATATGCATGAGCTACAATAGGGCGTTGCGGTCGAACTAACGAAGTTCGTGAGTATAGTCTGACGCTGACATCAGCATTGCATGCCCTGATAGTGATGCTGGGCAGAATCCTTGTCTCCGTGGAGGAAGAATAGCCCGGGAGATGTGCAATACCACGAATAACCGTTGAGTCTCCTAAATCGAGATCGTGGTACATTGCGCATCAGGGTTGGAAGCTGCACAAGCCAAGATCCTGCTTTTCCTGCATGCAAAAAACATTGGGTTGACACTTGAGCGTCACGGACATTGGGCGAAGGATGAGGGGCAAGGCAAGCGGGGCGTATATCTCACTCTTTTCCTGCATGCTGTGACCCATGCAATCGAACCGCAATATGCTAATTTCGGGCAACATACGAAAAAGTTCGCAATACCTTATATGCAAGTTAGGATGTATCTACCGAATCTAGGCATCGCCCGAGAGTAGTACACTCACCGGATAGCCTCGCCTAACCCAACTAGACTCCAGAACGGAGTTGTCGTTACCCTAAGACCTATCGCTGAACAGTCCATGCGCTGTCTGGTCGCGCCAGACCGCGGCAGAGGTATACTTCGTGAGGTAGTCGGCGAAATTGTTGACATAAGAGTCGTTAGTTCGCTTTCCGATATACCAGGTAGCGTTCCGCACTGCGGTTGCATCCGCGAGACTTCCAAAGGCAGGATTGGGAACGGGCATCTTTGCGGCGAGTTCATCGGTAACGATGTCAGTCCACGTCCTTGTACTGGGGCCGAAAGACGTTTTGAATTTTTGCAGACTGTGCAGAAACGGCGTTCGCGCGTTATGATGGGCGATTCAATTGAACATATGTAGGCAGGTCTGTTCATCGCGTAAAAACCAGTACTGCGCCATACCTGACCGGTACGCGGGTACAACTCGCTCATCATAACTCCACTGTAGGATACATTGTTTGGATCACTATCATGAAACAGCTCGTAGGTAGGGTCATTAGAACTTGTCGAATATGAACCAGAGCCTATACTTGAAGGACTTGTTGCTGGAATGCAGTACCAATCGAGGTAATGACCGATGCCGTACTGGCCATTGCCTAAAGGACCTCCCGGACTGCAACGTGAGTACGCCCTGGGACCCAGGAAGTCTACTTTGGTTCGCATGTTGTTTAGCCAAGCTCAGAAAAGAACCCTAGTTGATCACGAGCATTGAGCCCTCGGTCACCAAAATCATTTACTTGCGCACTTCCTCCATCGTCTCTGCACCGAACCAAGCTTCGATGGCTACTTGATGTATCTTACGCAAGATCTTGTGGCTGAAGGAGGAATCGGCATAGTGTTGCGCACGCGCTATGCTCGCATCGCGTAAGATCGCGGAGGTGGAGGCGCTCGTTTGTTGAGAAGTGTGACTAGGAATGACGACAAGGAAGAGACCTAAACAAGCTCGGCGTAAGGCACTCCGAGCAGAGCCAAAGTGCAAGAAACAGACCAATTTTTCTGGGAGGAATAACGCTGCAGGAACGGGAATTCGCGCCGCGGGTTTGCGATGTCGTCATCGCACGTGGGCCGAGGAGGTCGAGCTATATGTCAGGTGCAGCTTCTCTTCTGATGGCGAAGAGCGCACTAGGGGATGGCTGAGTTAGAAGCACGTGCATATGTACACCGGTACGAGGTGCATACGTTGTTCTTGTAAGTGGATTCGAGAGTGTCTATCCTTAGACAGCGATGACGTGCTCGCGCGGATGACGTGACTGCGATGACTACGCAGATATCAAAGCCCGTGACCAGATACTATGGAAGCCTTGTGAGAGTCTGAATATTGCGGGTGGTGAAGCTATGGTACATGCAACTCAAAGCGTTCATCAGAGAGTAGTACAACCTGCGACCAGAATCTTGCCTAGCTTTCAAAAGGGTGAATGATACGTTCTATCTCGCTACCAGAGTTACTACCACTAAGCCCACGTTCCATCATCTACTACAAGATGTTCTCAGCACACACTCGCTGCATGCGGACTGTCAACCCTCGAAAGCACTTTAACACCCTCCTTCGCCACCTTTCTCAGCTCTGATTGCACCTTCTAAATAATCTTTTCAGTTGTTTGCGGACAGTTTGAACATAAAACAACGCAGCGGCGTGAAGCTGCTTTCGTCTTGATTCGCAATGCCTTTTCGTGACCACCCAACTGCGAGCGCAGAACCTGGTATCGCATTTTGGTAGTTCGATACATATGGATCTTACCTCACTCTAGAACCAAGACTTTGGTGGCTCCGTCCCCTTCAACTTCCGGTACAAGAAATCCCTTGTCCTTCGCAACGCATATGGGTTCGAGGTTGCAACCCCATGCCCGCCTCCTGGTATGACCACCAAATCGAAGTCTTTGTCCGCTTGAGTGAGCGCGTTGACAACCTGCATTGTGCTTGCCGGGTCCACATTCGTGTCCAGCTCTCCAACGGTGAGTAGGAGACTGCCTTGCAGCTCTCTTGCATTGACGACATTAGAGTTCTCCTCGTAACTCTGGTCGACTGGATACCCCATCCATGCCTCGTTCCACCACAACTTGTCCATGCGGTTATCATGGCATCCACAGTCTGCCGCAGCGACGCTATAGAAATCGTTATGAAAGAGAAGAGCGCCCATAGCATTTTGACCGCCAGCAGAGCCTCCATATATTCCGACACGGCTGATATCCATCCAAGGACGAGTCGAAGCTGCTGCTTTCATCCATGCGATGCGATCGGGGAAACCTGCATCTTTGAGATTCTTGTGGCAGACATCATGGAAAGCCTTAGAGCGCCAGTTGGTGCCCATGCCGTCGATGAGGACAACAACAAAACCCTGATTTGCGAGCCGGTGGGCTTCGTCGTGGCTCATATATGCTTTCGGTACAAAGAAGTCATGTGGTCCAGCGTAGATCTTCTCGATAATGGGGTACTCTGTGCTGTTATCCATCTCGTAAGGGCGGAAAATAAGGCCGTAGATCAAGGTGGAGTTATCTCTGCCTGGCGCTGCGAAGCGCTCGGGAACGGGCCAGAGAACATAGTCGAGATTGCCTTCGTACATATCGGCCGTCTTATTTCCAGTCTCGGCGTCACGCCTGACGGTCTTCTCGGCCATGTCCATGCGAGACCATGTATCCGTAAAGGTCGATCTATCGTCGCTAAACTGCCAGGAATGGTCTCCATCGCCTTCAGTCAGGATCTTGAAGTCTGAGCCATCAAAACTCACTCGCGCTAGGTGCGCGTAATAGGGATCCTGGCCGGACACGGCGCCAAAAACCTTAATCCAGATTTGCCGCTTCGCCTCGTCGATGTAGTCCACAGAACGCACAACCCATTCTCCTTTCGTGATCTGGTTCTTCATTTTCCCGCTTCCCAGATCGTAGAGATATAGATGGTTCCAACCGTCGCGCTCACTAGCCCAGATCAATTCGCTCGAGTTCGACCTCTGCACAACCCGATGGTAGAGCTTTTGCGAATAATCAACAAAAGTATCGCTCTTTTCCTCGACTATGCTGCGCACGTGTCCGCTGGTACTCAAGCCGATGATACGCACAACTTGATGTCCCCGCTGATTATAGATGAAGCGGAATTCGGTGCCTTCCGTGTTCCACCCACCGTTCAGTGAGTAGATCTGGTATGGGTTCTCGAACAATGTTCCGTCCGTGGAAACCTCGCGTTTATTCGTCAAGTCGAACATCCGGGGCCGATCAATGGTCACATTGTCACCAGCCTTCAAGTACTGGAATTGGTGCAGACGGGGTTGCAGCTGATCGTAAGGGCTCGACTCCACTTCGTACACGGTATGGTCCTGAGCAGGTGTGGATTGGAATACGACGACAAATCCATTGTCTGGTGAGGGGTACGTTGTGTTGCTGAAGGGACTGTGTTCTGTTCCTGTTGTTGATATCTGAACCTCTTGCCCATTCGCATCCCGATGCCAGACGTTGTTGTTTCTGAAGAAGATGGGTGAATCCTCGGTCGAATTACTCTGGCGTTTGGAAAAGCTTCCGAAATTTTCGTTAGGTATATCTTGCGGCTGAAGCGAAGGCTTGATCGCACGTTCGGAACGCAGGTCATCTTGCGAAGCAGAGATGTGGGGTACAGATATCAATAATAAAGAAAATGCAAGATGCATGTAGCGAATGTAGGTTTGCACAATAGAATGCATATTAACGAATGTGGGTGCGTGAAGCGATTGTGTCTTCAATAGCTATAATATAGCCTTAAAAAAGCACACTAATTAAGGAAGAAGTGTTAGGAAATAATCAAATACTTATAACAAATGCGCGACCCATAAAAGTCCCCGTTAATCTTACGTTACGAGGTATCTCGTGTACTTAGTCTGTGCTAGACGAGGATTCGAAGAGTTTAATTATAGTGCCCGTGCAGCTAACATCTGTGCGCACCTTGTAAAGTAGTTTACTTAATCAAAGTGAATACGCCGTAATTCTCGATCAACGCCTGCTTCAAACGAACTCCTAGTGTGCATCATCGAAATGTTGTCATTGACGACCAAATCGCCTTCATGCCATGAATGCCAATAGCAAACGCGTCGATCATGTAGCAGTAGCTCCAAAGCATCGCAGACGCTCTGATCGCCCTGCTCAATCTTAACATATGTAGGATCGAATCGCGTCTTCTTTTGAGGCCAGCGCTCGTGGAACCTTAGGCAAGGCCGGCCCGTGGAAGGGTGACTAGTAATGAGCGGCATTCCTCGGATGATTGATTGGTCGAACGAGGGTGTTGAGACCGACCAAGTAAGAGACTCCAATTGACTCAAGGGCCGATCTTCAGGTAAATGCTGTAGGAGCAACTTCGAGCTCGAGAACAGGGTGTGGCCGGTGTTCTTAGGACTAGGAGTTACCGCAGCAAAGAACTGGAAATGTGGAGGCACCGGAACGAGGTGCTCGCTTCCATCCTCTTGTATCTCTTTTGTCGTTTTGAACAAACCATCGAAGTGGAAGGGCATCCATTCTTTGCTTAGCACGTTGTTCAGTCCCTCGCTCTCTTCCCCATGGTCTTTGACTTCCAAGACAAGTCCAAACTTCCACGGTGTGGGCACTCCGAGCTCGTGAGCCTTGGCGACGAATTTGTCGCGATTCCTGGTGTGCGTGAAACCACGAAGCACGACAGGCGAATTTTGAACGGCGAGTTCGCGGACCTTTTTTGCTTCAATGTTGCCGATCGAACGGCACTTTGAGCCCTGTGCTGGTCGGATCATGATCCCACATGGATACATGGGCTCGAAGGTTACTGGTACCGCCCAATCGTAGAGGTGTGATCGTTCTCGAAAATAAGACGGCCGGCCATCTTCGTATACCAGCTCCATGTCACTCATCTTTTCGAACTCCTCGCGATGACCAGCGATGAGGGTACCGTCCAATTTGAACGCAACAGTGTTATGCCAGGGTGTCATGTTCTTCTCAAGCGGTAAGACGTTGAGTGATACCTTGTCTTCACAAGTGGAAGGGTGGATTGATAATCTCACGTGGTCGTGGAAGTTCTCGCGCATTGCTCTCGCGAACGCATCTCCACGCTTCATCATGGTCTTGGCAATCTTCTCGACACCTCGCTTAAATCTGCTTTTCGATCGCTCCTCGCAAATGGGATACGTGGCTGCCAAGTCTAGCTCGAGAAAGTGGAGATATGCACCGTGTGTTAGCTGCTTGTTCTCATTAAAAACCCCATGTGGCTCGTCGTGGGTATTATCCCAGTTGTGGCTTCCATAGCGATTCATGAGAGTAAGGCGGATAGAAGATGCTGCGGCAGCGTACGCCATGCCATCGGTCTCTTCATGTAGGTTTGGGACGGCAAGCAGATCTTTGACGGGTGCAAACTCGATGTGTGAATAGCCACGAGCTTTGGTGAGTGCGCGAAGCCCTTGGCCGTACATCCAAACCGTGTTATCAGGTACGCCCAAAAGGTCTGCCAAAGTTAGTGCCGAATACATCTTCTACGTCGCCTACTAGTACTTACCGTTGTACACTATTCCATCCGAAACAATAACGAGTACCGCACCAGGTGGGTAGATATCCTCAATGGCGGCGCAGAGCCCGTTGAGGTGCGCCAGTGCGACATCTTCAGCTTTGTCCGGCAACGTCCCCAATACCTTTGCTGCGCTGTTGGGGCTCTTGAAAGGAAATGCCGGCATAGCCATGCGGATTGCCCTCTTCATTTTTACGAAGTGATAGATTTGGCCGAAGAACTTGATTCCACCCTCGTCGCTATGATCAGAAGCATTCTTGGGTACAGGACTTCTGTATCGAAGGATAGTATCAAGGATGTGTTGAGACATCTCCATTTCTCCTGCGTGTAGGCTTGTGGTGGATCTGCCATTGAAGATTGGAGGTGTTTGGGTTCCAACAAGCGACGGCATCTTGGTTGTGGTCTTGGATAGAGGTGGGTGGCAGAAACAAACAAAAGGATTTTTCGTTGATGGGTGGAATTCTGCGCAGATGGCAAGCTTTTTGAGATGAGCGATTTCGAAACGCAGTTGTACACTTAAAAGATGCGACGTTCAAGCGGCTATCTATGCTAAACAATGTTCCACTCTAACATGCTTTATACTAGTATCTCGAGATAGAAGAGTCTCTAGTGCTATGATTGCGCACACCTACAGACGAGGCTAGTGTGTAACCTTCCTCCTCGAATCCCAAAGCCGCCGTATAATTACCGAAACTTGCGCGATAAACTTTCCCTACCTCGAAACGGTCCTTTAGCATCTCTACGTTCCGGACAAGACAAGTGTGGCCAAGACGTTAATCTTTGATACCTGAAGGCTGTTCTGGATTTGAATTTATAGCAGTAGTGAAGTTAGTCCTAAGCATCCTACTCCACTGTACTACATCATTACAATTTTCGCGATCGTACAACGATTCTGAGCCTA
Source organism: Alternaria dauci (assembly GCF_042100115.1). NCBI lineage: Eukaryota > Fungi > Ascomycota > Dothideomycetes > Pleosporales > Pleosporaceae > Alternaria > Alternaria dauci. The sequence goes on from NC_091276.1 coordinate 47,917, forward strand.
GTTCACCAACGACCGACTCGGCAGCACTTCAAACTGACATAGTAACACGCGTGAATACACGAAGAACTCTTGACCTAGCTATGGCAGTCAGAATGAAGGTGAATATTGGTGATACTTCACCTCAGAGTGTCGCTGCCACTCGGAGTATCATACCAGGGATCCAGGTCATCTCGGGCTTCTTCCTCATGTTCAACTCATGGTAAGCCTCCTGTATTTTTTGCGTCCTCTGCTAACGAACAACGAACAGGGGTCTTATCAACGCGTTCGGCGCGTTCCAGGAGTACTATGCCTCATTCGATCCCCCACTCTCAACTGCGTCCTCCATCTCTTGGATTGGCACTCTGCAGACTTTCCTCCTGTTGGCGAGTGGGTCTGCCACCGGATCCCTCGTTGATGGAGGCCATGCCCAAACTATGGCTTTCGTTGGCTGCACCCTGATCACCCTTGGGTTGATTTTCTCCTCATTCAGTGGGGAATTCAGCGATTCCCAGTCTCCCGTGTACTACCAGGTTCTATTGTCGCAAGGGATTCTGTCTGGCCTGGGCATGAGTCTTCTCCTGGTTCCATCGACAGCGGTCGTGTCTACGTACTTCACGCACAACCGTGCATTAGCCATCGGGCTCGCAGGAACGGGCGCATCCGTTGGAGGTATCATTTACCCAATCCTCACACGCCGCCTTCTGGTGAGCATTGGATTCAGCTGGTCGATGCGGGCAGTTGCGCTTGTTGTATTGGTCACTACAAGCATCGGTGGTGCCCTTTTGTGTCAACGTGCTGAGCTAACGCAGAACCCGGCCAAACGAACGCTTTACGAATTACGATGTCTCAGAGAACCCGTGTACGCACTTTTTGTTGCAGGCATCTTCTTCTCTTTCGCTGGAGTCTACATTCCCTACTTCTACATCGGCGCCTGGGTCAATGACACTGGATTTCCACTGCATGGTATGGACACGTATTACCTGGTCAGCATCATCAATGCCGGCGGGTTGGTCGGCCGTTTATTGCCTAGTCTTTTGGCCGACAATTTGAGGTCCGGCCCCTTACTCGCTCAAGCACTTGCGGCTATTGCTTGTGGCACGCTAGCATTGGTCTGGACACGAATCAAAACGTCCTTCGCAGGATTGATCATCTGGCTCGTCGCATACGGGTTTCTGAGTGGCACTATCATCAGCCTAATTCCGGCTAGTGCAGTAACACTAACAGACGATCTGAGCAGGCTTGGGGGTAGACTGGGAGTAGTCTTCGGTGGAAATGCCCTTGCTAGTTTGATAGGAAACCCTGTTGCTGGTGCGATTTTGCGGAGTAACAACTCAGCTTGGACCAGTCTTGGGATTTACTGTGGTGTGTTCAACTTTGTGGGTGGTTGTGTCCTGGCTGCGTGCTGGGCGTTGGATATTCGTAGTAAGGCCAGATAGCGAGAGGTGCAGAGAGATGACACAAGCGTGCTTTGGTCATTGGAATAGTCGTTATGTTTGGCTGTATCTTTTGCGCATTGCGGTGGAGATTTGCCTGTAGCCGTGTTAAGGGGCAAGAATAGGTCTCGGATAATGTACGGACCTAGCTATTTTCACAAATACAATCCTTGATAGGAAGAAGATGTTTCGCTTGCCGGATAACATGTAATACAAAGCTTGGGACAAGGCACAGATAGGTAACGGAGTTCCCCTGTATAAGGAGTCTGCTGCTAGTGAGATTCGATCCGGACCGAAACGCAATTCTACCAGCAGCAGACCTGCCCTACGATTAGTACGAGGAAATCGTGAAGTACAGGTCACCTGCTCTTCGTTCTAGATTCTTGGCGCATTTAGCGGCCTTTTTTAATACATCTCAGCTGAACGTGACTACTTTCTTACTTAGGAAATTCCGGCCTTTTGCGTAATAACAGGGCTGGCCGTCTCGGATAAGTTGCATACGTTTCTGCTTCTCTAGTAATATGCCCGAATGGGTTACTTAGCCCTTAGTCATAGCTGTTGCTTACAACCGCGAGCGGACAAGTAACGGAACAAGCCTAGCGTAATGTAATATCAAAGTCTATTTTCGCTTTTGCGGAACTCCACTAGTTGCGATCCATTGTCTTGTCGCAAGTCAATATATTTACAAGTATATACAACTGTCAACTTGTCTTCAAACGTTTGTATTCATCGCGCGCAACTTATAGCAAACTCTTCGCAATATTACATCTATTGATACAGCATGGCTGTGCCCGAAAAATCATTTGACAATGGGAACGAACGCAGCAACTTCGAGACTGTGACAAGATGCGAAGAAGAGGTTGATTTACTTATTGTTGGCGGTAAGTTCCCCCGAACTTCTATGCTTCCGTCTATCTCTTTGCCCAAGTTTATGTGTAAGCACGATCACGTATTAACGCTGCCGCAGCCGGCCCGACAGGTCTATTTTCTGCTCTTCTTGCGCGGCAACTTGGTCTTGATGTTTGCATCCTAGATGCGAAGTCAGGACCACTGCAGATGGGTGGCGCTGACGCAATCACTGCACGTTCACAACAGTATCTTGAAGTTGCTAGCAATTTTGTACGCGACTCAAACAAAGATTCAAGGATACTAGGAGAGTTGTTGAACAAGGGTGTGAAGTGCAACAGTAAGTCTCCTCTACTGCTTTGGACAATAGGCATTGTCGATTGATTGATCCTCAGCAAGCTCCATCTATGCGGGTGGCGAGTTCACATCTCGTCAAAGTCATTGGTGGAACGGCATCCCACATACATTCTACAACAATTTGTTGATGATTGGCCAGCCTTTCATCGAGCGACTTTTCGTTTCGCACCTTGATATACCAGTCAATTACTCAGAACCTGCGCTCTCCTTCTCCCATTCCATCGCACCGCTGCAAGTTACAGTGCAGACACCGAAACGAACAATCAAGGCGAAATACTGCTTGGCTGCTGATGGAGCGCGAAGCTTTATGAGGGGCGAGCTAAGAATTGGCTGGGAAGGTACGAAGCCTAACATGGTTTGGGCAGTACTGGATTGTTGGATCGATACCACGTTCCCTATCTGCAGAGAGATTGTGACTTTGGAGTCTGATGGCGAATCTCGGATGGCATGGATCCCACGGTAAGCATACGAGACATGGTTTTCAAGAACTTCGCTTATTGATGACCCCATAGAGAGAGAGGCATGCAGAGGTTTTACGTGTTGCTTGACGGGGAAGTCACGCTGGAAAAGACACAGGCCTCAGTTCGACGACACATGGCTCCACACGCGGTTGACTTTACGCACATTGAGTGGTTCAGCAAATTTGAGGGTAGGTTATGTTTCCCGGATAGAAACTATGTCAGATGAAAGCTAAAGTATGTGCAGTCAAAGAGCGCGTAGCGACCACATTTCTGCATCCGACTCCCCAGGGCCCCTTCATCCTGGCCGGTGATGCTGCCCATGTCCACTCTGTCAATGGCGGGCAGGGGATGAATACCGGACTTTCCGATGCCTTCAGTTTGATATGGCGCCTATACTTCTCGATCAAATGCCCTGGTCTTCCTCTAGACACCCAGAACGCGATAGTCGAGAGCTACGGCCTGGAGCGAAGATCTACTGCCCAAGGCGTTATCGACGTTGCTGCTAAACTAGTGCGCACCACAACCACAGAGGCCAAATACTATGTTGATCTCATCGAGCAGAACTCGGGTTTCATCACTGGTATGGGTGTGGCTTACTCGGACATGGGCTCACCGTTGGTCAAAGAGTCAGCGCAAGGTGTTTTTGAGGCGGGAAAGAGATGTCCAGATCTTTGGCTGCGGGAGCCAGGCTCAGGCGACTCGATCCGACTTTATCAGAAAGTTCGCTACGGTCGATACATCCTTCTGATGGCTGGCAAGGCCGCTTCAGTTCAGCTAAAAGAGGGAAGATCTGAGTTCCTGTCGATAATCAGGCTGGGGCCACTACGCGCCATGGGTTTCGGCACTGACAGCATAGATGGAAACACCAATGACCAGGGAGATGCGTTGGAAGCATTGAGTTGCTCATGTATCAAGAAACAAGACAACTATGCAGTGTTGGTAAGGCCGGACTGTTACACCGAATTCGTCGCAGACGTAGAGTCAGTGGTCAAGTACTGCGAAACAAGATTACCAGGCCTACTCTTAAGTTCTTAGAAGAGGAGCAGAATCTAGATTACGCAATAGAATCTGGAACTTATCTAATGTCTTTTGTTCGGCGCTGATGGCTCATGCGTTCTTGTCCGCTCCCAATCATATCTCGGCACAGCTCGCTTTGTATGATTGACGCAGTGCCCAAGCCTAGGCGTCCTGTCCATGACTATGTGATTGTTGTGTTCTTGTGACAATAAGAAATCCAAAACAGGCACGAAATGATTTTGGCCACGGTGTCTTCAAGCTGGATGCCAATTTACTGATTAGAGATATGTTCCCGGGATCATCCTTGTCACCCAGGCTGAAGGCTAGATTGGCCATGTCCGTTTGGCAGAGAACGTTATCTCGCTCTCAGAATGCTGGGTTCGGTACATTGTGCCGTGACATCCCTGGACGGTTGGCCTTACGACCCGTGGTTGTGCTTACGGGGCGTAACAAAACCAAAGCTACCGTTCCCCACAGCACAACCCAATGATTGTTGGCAAACTGCCTTCTCGAGAGCCAAAGGCAACGTTACATGTGGGGCGTACCAATAGGACGGCCTGATGGAGTTTATTATAGCGTGCCTTGGACTACGAACCATATCACTGGTAAACTAGTTAGTTATATACCAGGCTGAATAATTCGATATCGACATGCTCGTGAAGGGGCGTATGGGGCAACAGGGCGTAGCATTTAGAAGGCCTCATGAATTAGGATGCCTTATACTGGGCAACCTCGTACTGGTGGATTAATTCACTCTGGTCACGACTTCGGCACGTTGTTGTTGACATGCCTGTACAGGAGCTCAAAGGGCGGACGGAGCGGAAAAGTCGCCAAGAAATGTGTCTGCAGTATATATTGCAGGTTTTCTCGACAAATGCTCGTCAAAGGTAAGCTTCCAGTCGACAGAGCGATACGGCGGCCACGAACTCAATCGACGTCGACGTTCTCGTGGTAGGCGGAGGATTCAGTGGCGTGTATGCGACATGGCGATTACGAGACGAAGGTTTCAAAATCCACCTGTTTGAAGGCACTGAACGACTAGGCGGCGTATGGAGTAACAACACCTACCCTGGAGCTCGAGTCGATTCGGAGGTTCCATTCTACCAACTTTCCATCCCGGAAGTGTACAAGACATGGACGTGGTCTGAACGATTCCCCGGAGGCCAAGAATTGCAGGCCTACTTCGACGATGTCGACAAAGTCCTGGATATCCAGAAGGACGCCACCTTCAATGCGCGAGTGAACAAGGCCACTTTCGACAATGAGCTAGGCCGTTGGACAGTGCAGACCGAACAAGGCCACGTCGCTACCTGCAAGCACCTGTTGCTGTGTACGGGCTCCACTCATATGCAATATATCCCGAGATGGGAAGGAATGAACCAATTCGCTGGAACGCTGCTGCACTCTAGCAAGTGGCCGAAGGGTGGCGTGATTGCGCACGGAAAACGAGTTGCCGTGGTTGGAAGTGGTTCAACAGCCCTCCAAATTGTTCAGGAGATGGCACGAGAAGCCAAACAACTCGTGACACTGATCCGCACACCAAACATGGCCCTCCCTATGAAACAGCAGAAGCTTTCTCCTGAGAATCAGGATGCGATGAAGGGGTTTTTGAACGGCATGCTGAGGACAGCTGCACGGAGCGCATATGGTGGGCTCCCATGTAACCCACCGCCCGTTGCATCGCCGCAGATGTTATCTGCAGAGGAGAGGGAGAAGTTTCTCGAAGAGCTGTATCAGCGCGGTGGCTTCAATTTTGCAGCTGGAAATTTCACGACTGCCTTGCTCGATCGCAAAGACAACCGCATGGTCTATGACTTTTGGGCGCGAAAAACGCGTGCGAGGATTCGAGATCCTGTGAAGCGAGATGTCCTTGCGCCTCTCGAGCCGCCGCACCCCATCATTGCCAAAAGGAATGGTCTTGAGCACGACTACTACGAACTGTGCGATCAGGATCATGTCAGAGTGGTAGATCTAAAGAAGACGCCCATTGAGGCCTTTACCAAGGCAGGCCTGATGGTCGGAGGGGAAGAGATACCGCTTGACATCATCGTCCTGGCGACTGGCTTTGACACTTACACGGGCGCGTTCTCCACGATGGGTGTCCAAGGCACCGATGGAAAGAATTTGATGGATCAGTGGAAGGATGGCGTTCGAACGCATCTTGGGTTGACGGCTCCCTATTACCCCAACATGTGGATGATATACGGGCCTCAGGGTAAGCTTCGCCGCATGCTTGGCGAGATGACATGGCTAACAGCTGTACAGCGCCGACTGCCTTGGGCAACGGACCAACGATAATCGAGGTTCAGGTCGACATTGCCGTGGACATGATCAAAAAGATTCGGGGGGAGAAGATCAAGTACCTCGATGCCAGGCCTGAAGCGGCACAAGCGTGGGCAGATGATATTGCAGCGGTGAGCAAGATGATGTTGTTTGAGGATGCGGACAGCTGGTATATGGGTGCAAACGTCCCTGGGAAGAAGCGGGAGATACTGAATTATGTTAAAGGTCTAGTCGAGTATGATAGATCGTGCAGGGCTGCAATGCCGGACTGGGACGGGTTTGTCGTTGAGAAGGAATGAAGGTGCGACACGAAGGGTTTGGTTTGGCCAATGCGGCCCTTACCTAGCGATACCCCGCACATGGCCTTCATTGCAACGTGCGGGCTAAGCGCATCTCAACAACCTCACTCAAGTTTACACGTCATACCTAAAGCAACTCAAGCTTAATAGAAATTCCCTTTCTTTGACAGACATCCGCAGACATGCTTCCGTGCGCATGACCTGTCATGCGGCAGTCGTTCACTGCTTCCTTGGAAAGCGGCAATTGCGATGCACCTATGCGACCCGGGTAGCGTCTTACCCCACCTCGAGTTACACTGTTGGCCTGCGAATTTACGTCTATATCTCCCTTACTTGACTTCACCGAATGCCCCAACACCAAGCAGTCACCAGAGATGGTTAGTAGGGTCAAGCCGTGTCGCGTCAGATGTTGCAAGCCACAATGATCGGACACGGATGTCCATAGCCCCTACACCATTGCCCATGAGCATACGCTCGGTTGGGCAATGCTTCCAACATTGGCGAAAGGCTCGGTCAATGGCAGCTGGCAACGTACACCATTATGCCCAATGCATCTTATCAAACGGTCTTCGCATGCACAGTAGTTGTGAGTCTCAGTTCTACCGAATCATGTAGATTCCTCAGGCCAGAACACGGCTGAAGCGTGCTCTGACCGGTGTCCAAATTGGAGCTTAATTGCGCCTTCGTGCACTGTGATAGGATAAATTCGTATACTGATCGATGACTAGGTGAACACATAGAAGGATGTAGTACGACTACTTGAGGCAGCAGCCAGGTGCCTCCTTGCCTCAACTCCTCTGTCGCTCTGTCTTCCGAGAAAGGTCTCCCACTTTCTTGGAGTATATACCACCCTCGCCATTGATATGCTGTCAGTTTGCATTGCTTGTTAGATTATTCAACTTCACCAACATCACACAATCATGCCTGGCAGGCGTCTGGTAGTCTGTTGTGACGGAACTTTCCAAGACGGCAGTGGATCTGGACAACACACAAATGTTGTGCGCCTTCAAAGTTGTATCGCCAATATTCCTCGACAGCGCAAATTATACATTGAAGGAGTTGGAACCAACGAGACATTGACGCTTGAGAATGGGCTCAAAGGTCTCACTGGAGAGGGTACGGTTCGGGTCCTCAAGCTAAGTGCATTGCAATACCAACGTGTGGAAGGTCTACCGGAAAGGATAGGTCGCGCATACCAGTGGATCTGTCACATGCGTTCGTGAGATGAACATTCCTGGGAGAGAGATGAAATTTATTTCATTGGGTTCTCACGCAGCGCCTGCATCGCAAGAGCTCTAGCTGTTCTGATCAGCGACATCGGCATCATGTACCCATCCACCAACGTCCAATTTTGGCCCATCATTTGGGAAGAGTGGCACCGCCAGAGAACAGACAATTCACTTTGGCCAGCGACCTGGACCGGACTACATGAGGCTGGGCACACCAGGCACCTCAAAGTCAAGATAAAGGTTTGCGCTGTATTTGACACTGTCAACGCACTGTACTCCTCCGAGGGGCGCAGCTTCTGGTTTCTAAACGATCCGAAAGTCGAGGATTCCATCGAGAATGCCATCCAGGCTCTTGCTCTCCAAGAGCATCGCCATCTCTTTTCCCCAGAAGTCTGGCAGGGATTCGACGAACAGCAAAGTCTCGAACAATGCTGGTTCTTGGGTCATCACAGCGATGTTGGTGGAGGTAAAGTTGGTGCTAGCAACATTGCTCTGATCTGGATGATCACACAGATCAAGAAGTGCAGCGGTCTGGAATTCGATGAAACCAAGGTTTCAGACACTCTGGCCACAGTCGATCTCCTCAAACGTGGCAAATTTATCCTCAAAGACTCCGCTTTGTTACCTGAGGGAGGCGATCGTATACCTGGTAGATACGGGGAAGGAGTCGACCTTACTAACGAGTCCGTGCATTGGAGCGTACATACTCTGCAACACCGGGGTCTGTACAAGAACCGAAGGTCGCGCCTACCGTCACAGCAACTTGCCTTGCAAGGCTTCGAGTGGGATGAGAACCAACCATCGGGTCCTTGCTGGTCCAACCGAGGCACGGACAAGCACATACCTGAACAGCGAGTTGAAGCGGAAGAGGCTCGACTCATCCGAAAGTGGGTATCACAGCCCGAGCGATCATGGTTCTTACCAGACCATCATCTGCAGAGTGCGAGCAGCATTCCGTCTCAACCGGTACTGGCAAGCTATGCTTCAACCAGCTATGCATCCCCAAGCACCCAAAGCTCGTACAGCAGCAATACGCCCGCCACGACCGGAATACTGAACAATATCGGTTCCTCTCATTACACGACTACAACATTGCCCAACGAGTCTAGCCATCCTATCATTGTCACGCCAGCTCACCTGGCAGCGTACGGAACGCGAAACCCTTCACAAGAGATTCCAGCCCAGGATGAAAGCTACTTGGACGGCAACAACGGTCTATTATGGAGTTTTGGCCCAAGACGGTTGACCTTGCATACGATAGATCCTGTGACGGGTGAGAGCCTCGTTGCACACTATTACTCTAGGGAGGACTTGAAAACATGGGGTTTTTATCGACAGAGCGGAGAGTTTGTTCGAATTGGTTGAATATTCTCGTGGGCGGGTGGTCTGCTTGCATCACGTACGTAGATGCAGGAGTGTAGTGTTGCTTTTCAACCTCCTGGGGGGCCTACTGTATCGCGATAATCATTGGGATGAGTTTTGGGGAACGGTTGATTGTACTAGTGATACATGCAATTCCGATGTTGTGTCCTTTCCGTACCTACTCATAATCACCAAAAAGTAACAAGCCAAAGTAGTGCCATTCCCACAACGCCAGCAACGCATACCCGGGTATCATTTCACACTTGACCAGAATCCTTGCAGAACGCCAATCCCATCATAATCAGATCCGTCACCACGGACATCCCAACGTATACCAACTCGCTAGGCCACCGATGCAGTATACCCTCGATTCAGCCGACGCACGGAGCCTCAGCCCTTGTACTTCCTCAACACATCCTCACTAACCCTCTTGACGCTCCTCGCCGATACGCTCCTCTCTCCGCGTTGTTTACTCTTGATGCTCGCTTCGTTGATGAGTCTATGTGTGCTGTCAGTCTAGATCCATCCCTCTTCCAATCTCCATCGCATTCCCGCCTGGCCCACGAGAGGACATGCCAATCCCATGCGCTCTTCCCCCACGACCTCTCTCTTTCCGCATTCATTTCTCCTTTGATCGCGCGTCGTATTGTGTTGCGTCGCGTCGTGTCGCATCGTAGACTAGGCTATCGAATGGTGTATTGTGATAGATACGTACTCTTGCATGAACAACGCATAGTTGAGATAGATCTGTAACTGCAAATTAGTCTTCCATTCTCCCATACTCTATCTTCTGTTTTGCTGTTGTTGCGACGAACCAGTATATCTACATTCTTGCTCATCTGCCGGTTCGAATGCGCCTTGACAATCTTCTTGACGGTGCCACGGGGGTAGAGAGTTGGCGCCATGGTTATCTCTGGAGCGGACTGTACAAGAGCTTCGCAGCCAGTCGTTGGGTGGTATTCGCAAGAGGATATTCGCAGTGGGGTGCGGGGTCGGGGCGGGGGCACTTTGTTGTGAGAGATGCAGTGAGACGTGTTTGGGTTGACGTCGATGTTTGGCAGTGCAGTCCGTGCGTCGACGCGCTGGCACGTGGGAGGCTTGATACAACACCACTCATGCAGGGAGGAACGCAGGTAGGCCTAGACAGTGGCTGTCAAACTCAACAAACCCCCAATAGTCGTTTTAGCACATCACGTCGTAACTTGGAATGTTGAGGACAAGCTCCGAAGAAAAGTCTCATGCGAGATTGCATCTACCAGGACTATCACAAGATAATGTTACACAAACGAGATGCTCCATCTAACTGCGCTACATGATCACTGTATCTACACCTTGAGGCCAAGATCCGCAGCATACGGTAGTACGAAGAGATCACCGACGGACGACACCGAGGCGGTGTTCTCGAGGAGCTCCTTGGCAGCCTAGACGCCGTGTTAGCACGTAGCACATAGGAAACGACATTGCAGCGACTCACCTTCTTGACGGACTCTTCTGTTACACCGTCAATCTTCTTGGCGACCTCGTCGATCTGGTACGGTTGGGTGTTGTGGATCAGGCCGTTGCCAGTGAGCTCCAGACCAGCGCGGATGTCCTGGCCGTGCTCGAGCTCCTTGAACTTGGCGGCGGCCTTTGCCTTGGAGACCTCTTCGCTTGAGATCTCGCCGGCGGCGATCTTCTTGATAGCATCGACGGCGGCCTGGGCGGTTTGGGCAACAGCCTTGGCGGATCCGGTGATGGTGGTGTAGAGGAGGCCGGCGTCGGAGTAGATGGCGCTCGTGGTCCTGACCTTGGCGCCCGGAGCAGCGGCCTGGCCGAGCTTGGTGAAGCCCTGCGACCACTTGACGGCCGACTCTCCACCGAGCAGCGAGCTGAGGACGGCGATCTCAGGCTTGTAGAACTTGCCGGTAAGGGAGCTGGAGCCGGGGAAGGCAATGACCATGGCGTTGCCGCCGTCGTGCGCGATACGCTCCTCACCACCGTAGTACTTGGACTGGTCGGCTCCGATGCTGGGCTCCTGGACGGCGGCGCTGGGCACGTTCTCGAAGAACTCACCGACCCACTTGGAGAACTCGCCGTGGTCGGCGCCGTTGGCTACGACGGCAAAGTTTGGCTTCGCGTAGGCAATCTTGGAGTACCACTCAATCGTCTCGGCGTCGAGGTACTTGGTGTAGGGCGTGGGGGCAGCCGAGGCGGTCGGGACACCGAGGCCGCGGTGGAAGGCGAGGCTGTGGGCGGACTGGGTGGCCATGTCGGTGACGCTGGCGAGGAACTTCTTGTGGGCGAAGTGGATCATGGGGAGGACTTCCTCGGCGTAGACGTGGGCTGTGGGGTGTCAATGGGAGCTCTGCCATGTGCTTGCGGGCTGCATACGCTGGTACTTGGTGGAGCTGGCGACCTCGCCGAGCAGCTCGACAAAGTAGGGCAGGTCGTCGCGGAGGAACTTTGCCTCGAGCACGAGGTTCTCGCGCGAGTGGTGGGCGTTGAGGCTGGCGCCCAGGAGCTCGGATTCGCGGACAATGCGCAGCGTCGACCGTCTGTCGGTGCCCTATGCCACGGGTCAGTCGGCTCTGATAGCATTGATATGTAGGTGCATATATGTATATATATATGTATCTATATACAACTCAGGTGTCGTACACGGAACGCAAAGTTGGCCAGGCCCTCGGTCAGGCCGGGCAGCGGCTGGAAGCGCGTGCCGGCCTTTGCGACGAGGGCGAGCGTCGTCGTGGGCCCGGCAAAGTCTCTGCTGGCGTACTTGACGCCCTTGGCCTCGCCGGACTGGTACTGGAAGGAGCCTGAAGCTGGGGCAGCGAGGCCGCGGCGCTGGCACTGCGGCAGGCGGGCTGCTCGCTGCGCGCCCCGGCAGGCGGTCGTTCGGGAGAGCATCGTGTGGTAGGCGCCGGGCGGAGGGCTGGTGCGGGTGTGGGGGACGGCAATGGATGGAAAGACGTCTGGTGGTGAGGGCTGTCGGGAATGTTCGTCACAAAGTTGTTAGCCCGCCAAGCCGAGTAAGTGCCATCGCTCCTGCCAGGATTGGCCGGAGCTGTGGGAAGGAACGGGCGCCGACGACCCCACCCGCTATCATTTTCCAGACCTAGCACCTCACTTTTGCACCCTCGCGACCACGACGACTGCACCTACATCTCTGTCCTCCACCAATGTCTCGGCGGTAGCACTACCCCCTCCTAGATATCTGGCAAATATCTAGGCCCAGACATGTCGTACAACCAGCGAGAGACTCCGGTAAGATGCGCCGCCGCGCCCAGCCACATGAATCACAGCCAACCATGCTCCAGGTCCTTGCTGAACTCTGCACCTTCCTGGTCGAGGATGTCTACGGTGAACTTGCGGCTGTATGTTTGACCAAACACGCCCTCTGCGCACCGTCGCGCCCGAGCGCAGAAATCTTCTGAGTCCAGGCATGCGACGGACGCATCCACCCAACACTGTTCTGACTCCCCACAGCGCGTATACTCGATCCTCGCGCGCCATGGACGCCAGAGTCTCGCGTCCATCGCACGCGCATCCTACCTGAACGGGCGGCAGATCAAGTACGGCCTCGTCATTCTGCTGCAGCAGCACCTCATCTTCCACTCCGGCAGCGATGCGCCCTTGACCTACTACGAAATCGACTGGCAGAACTCGTACGCAATCGTCCGCTTCGGCAAAGTAGTCAAGCTCGTCCAGGACCGCTTCGGCAAAAAAGCGGCAAACGTCATGTCCAACCTCCTCGCTCTCGGCCACACGCGCATCGCCGATCTCAAGGACGCCTACTTCCCACCCGAAACCGAGAGCGACGACGACTCAGACGACGGCGCGGCCAACGGGGCAGGCTCCAAGCGGAAGCGTACCAACGGCAGCCACGTCAACGGCACGGCAAGGACGAACGGCGTCTCGAATGGCGTGCCGTCCGAGTTGGACGACGCAAAACCGAACCTCACAAACGGCCATGGCAAGACCAACGGCGTGCACAAGGCGGAAAAACCGTCCAAGGCCGACAGCGTAACCCACAACGGCGCGCCAGAAGAGCCCGGGCAAGAGCAGGATGAGAGCGACATTACCTCCGTCGACGAGCTTTACGAGCTCATACAGCTGCTGATAGAGCGTGGGTGGGTCAGGACAGTCACCGAAACACAGTACCTCTCCCCAGGCGACATGCACGACATGCTCTACCAAGAGTCCATCGAGCAAGACAACGCAGGCATCACACCGACCGGCACCAAAGACAAAGATGTCGTCAACAGAGGAACCCTCGAACGCAAACGGGCCATGCGCGACGAATGGCTCACAGTCCCCAAATTCGCAAAGAGCGGATACTCCAACGGCGCCAACAAGCGCGTCAAGACGAACGGCGCAAACGGCTACGCCACGACCTCATCCGACGACGACCTCGTCATCCGCGTCAACCCGGAAAAGATTGCAGTCGCCATGCGCTCAGAGCAGCTTGTCCACCTCGTTGAGCAACGTCTCGGCTCCGTTACCGCGCGCGTGTACCAGACCATGTTGCGCATGCTCGAATCCAAGACACCGCGGTGCTGGGAAGAATGGCCCGATCCACCCTTGCCCGGCGGCGAACCCAGTGACACCTCAATCGACCCCCGTTTCCTTGTCACTGCGCGCGACGTCGCAACGAAGCTCAGCCGCGAGCGCAACGATCTCGACATCTTCGAGGGCATTGATCCCAATGCCGCTGTGCAAATTACGCGCAAAGGCCACGTCAACCGCACAAACATCTGGACGCAGCCGACGGATCCCGCAAAGCTGAATATGGAAGAGAGAACCAAGGTCGTAGACAAACACATTCAGATGCTCGCCGAAGACCCCTTTCACTTTGTCACCTGGCACTCCCGTGCCGGCTTCTCACAGTGGCACATTGAGTTTGACGAGATTGCGCGCCAGATTATACAGACGGAGATTGAAAATACCATTTCGGCGCGCAAAGGCTCGTTGGGGGTGAAGCTTGTGCGTGCGCTAAGGAAAAAGGGAAGATTGGATGAGAGGGCCATGTGCAACGTTATGATGATGTCTGCCGCTGACGTCCGGGGTATCGTAAACGATCTCACGATCCAGGGCTTCGTCCAAACACAAGAGATTCCGAAGGTCGACCGGCGCGAAGCAAAACACTCGCTGCATCTCGTGTGGTACGATCGCCAGCGCGCGAGAGAAAAGTTGCTGCACGACACGTATAAAGGCATGGTAAGGATACTGCAGCGCATCAAGTACGAGAGGGAAAAGATCGAGTTTACGCTTACCAAAGCCGAGCGCTCGGATGTCATTGGCAACGAAGAAAAGTGGCTGAGCACGCGCGAGCTGGACGACTTGCGCAAGTGGAAGGAGGTGCAGGAGAAGTTGTTGTTGCAGTTGATGCGCGAGGATGATCTGGTTGCTGCGTTGAGGGACTTTCACGGTCCGTTGGTGTCTGCGTGATGGAACATGGGCAGAGCAAGAGTAGAGCAAGAGATGGTGTGCAGGCAAGGGAACAACTGACATGGGCGTTTCATGGTAGCGGGGCAACTTACATATGTCTGGGTCGGTTTTTTTCGCTTCATTGCCCCCGGATCCAGACTCCAAAAAAGCATTCGGTACGACTGATACCCTTTGAGCATATGGGCGGCGTTTTCATATATTGGAAAGATCTAGCATTTCGCGGAGGAAAGACATGTAAGAGTTACATCTTTGCTGTAGATCACGCTATGTAGTATACACTTCAACGAGTTTGAGATCTTCTTCTGCATGAGAATACACTCGGTGTTGAGTATTATTCAAGTGCTACATCAGATCAACCTTGCACGGTGAGTATGCTTGCACGATAATGTAATGATAGCTGGTTATATCTCTATCCTATGTGATTCACATCATGTAGTTGAACCCAAATCATCGTGACTTCATCGGCCGCAAAGAAGCGGCTAGGCCAGGCGCGCACCTTACATCTGAAGCCCATGTGTTCACCCGAGGTCGTGACCGACCAGCAGACTAGGTTCTTACACGTCTAGATAGGTCTAACTCTTCTGCTCCCTTTTGCGCGGTCGAGCAGCTTCGTCTTGAACAGTACGTACTTGTTCCACCCTTGTTGCCTAATTGTTGCGAGTATCACTTTCTAAGCGGCCTGAGTATTGTCGAAGTTGACTTCCTTGCCTTTGACTGTGGTTTTTGCCTTTGGAGTGCAGCAATGCTGTAGGAATAGGTTGATGAGCCTTTGCTTGTTGCTGGCCTCCTTTCCAAGGTTTGCAAGCCTTGAAAGTTCAACAAATAAAGTTCAACATAAGTAGGCAGAGAGGGTTTGCTACTATTAGGCTGATCTGCTGCTATATTTATATGCGAGGCGTAGTTGGAAGCGACTATTAACTAGTTTTGTGTTACAGTAGAGGTCTTCGCCCTAAAGGCGCGGGTATACAGTCGTGTATGCAGGGGCATTAGTATGAAAGCAGCTATAGAGGTATGAATGAATCACACGAGTGTGATGACTTGTTTCTCAAGTCCGTGGAAGAGGTAATCTTCGTCTCGACTAACGAAGCCAAGATCAGCCAAACCAACTCTTCGAAATTGTTTGTCTGCTTCTGTCCTTTGCAGTATAAGACAATGCGCCATCACGTTTCTGTTACCGCGGCAAGGTGAGACCTCTAGATAGAAGACTTGGAGAGGAAGATCGTCCCTTCGTCGATCAAGAAACCCCCTCAGCCCGAGGCGCCCATGTTCGGTTTCCAACCACGCTGTCATGTCATTTTCTTCTCTTCTGACCAGTGTTCCACCACCACGCAGTCTACCTCGAACGCATATGCTACTGCCAGGACACACTTTTCCGTATGGGTCCCGACCAGCGAGTTTGATGTCTGTGCGTACTATCTCTAGCTCGTTGATGCCGTTGTCTCCACGGGGGTTAATTCGACTCGCCGTCGATGCCCAAGACCATGATGGGGCGCAGTAATCCGTTCTGCAGACTTCTTTGGACGCAGCAGAGGTAGCGTACCATGACAGCGACTGAGGCAAATGGTCTTGCCACAATCCTGCGATATAAGAGCCGCCGAATCGTTGTGCAAAAGCCCTCGCCAGTCCGCTCAGGGAAGGGAGCCTGTCGGTTTCGTAGGTCAAGGAGCACCGGGAATACTCGCACACTAAATTCATCCACAAGTCTACCAGTGATATGAACCACAATGCGTCGTTCCAGTCGTAGGAGGGATCAGAGAAGGCCCGGAAGGCATCATTTTCCTGCGGATCCCTGCTTTTAAATTTCTTTTCCCGACGTCGGAATTTCGACTCAGATTTGACTATGCTGTTGCACTCCCAGTAGGTTTGGTTTTGGCCAAAGATCAACTTTCGCTTTGACATCAAGCGTTCCTGGAAGACCCAGCCGCGCTGGAACAGTGGACCGTTGACTACTTCGTCTTCGTAGCCGTAGAGTCCTTTTGCAACAAAGACACTTAGCTCTGTTGATCCATCTGCATCTGTGTATGGTAGGGCCACCATGTTCTTGATTGTGGCACGATCCTGAAAGAATCCACCCTGACTATCTGATGCAGAGGCGGCCATGATGGTCAGATAAGCGCCGTTATAGATATCTGCCATCTTGGCAGACTCCAACTCCCAGTCTTCCGGGTCGTCTTGGATAATACACAGGGAGTCGATCCAGATATACCCGACGTCTAACTCCCGTGCAATCTCTATAGCGTCTCGGAATGTTCGGGGAAGAAGATCCCAAGCAATTGACGTGTGGAAAGGCTTGAGCGTTTCAGCAGTTGTGAGCAGACTGTTCGTGCCACCCCAGCGATAGCTGACTGCTAGGTACTTTTCGATAGGATTTGAGTTGTCCACAATTTTGATCTGCTCCGACCCGTCCGCAGTACCTACTGCCAACAATCTAGACGGAATGGTGGCATCTCCCTTCGATCCGTGGTCATGATTGTCAAGGCAATCGCTCAGCCATTCTCTTGCTCGGTCGAGATCTGAAGCAGCTTTGATACATCTGCCCGACACATGCTTGGCGGCGGCGGGCTTGCTACCTGTATTTATAGTCAACTCTAGGTATTTCTTCTTGATGCCCGATCCAAGGAGTAACTCCTAACCTTTGGTCGTAAAGACAGCCAGCTTAAGCGTGTGCCCATTCTCAGACTCAATCGTGATTTCACCAATACCATCGGTGGGAAGAACGCCATACTCGCTCGCATATCTCTTGTTGTGGATGATAAAGTCCCCTTCGCTATCTTCAGATCCAAGCCAAGGATCAGAAGCGATCAGGTCACAGAATGCACAAATTAATCTATTTTCCTCCACCAAAGGTCGGGGCTTTGAGATTGTGAAGTCCTTTACCTCACAAAGCTGCCTGATCTCATGTCCCAGGTTGCTGCAGTGGTCACAGAGACGGCCCGCACTCGCCAGGGAAGTACTGCATAGGTCAGGCGACGTCGCAGAGGACATTTTTCGTGCTGTGTGGAATGTGATAGCTGGATACGTCGTTGAGTGTAAGAACGTCCGGAAACACTATCGATCGAAAAAATACAAGTAGCACTCGAGACTTGCTGTGCGGGGCATGCAGGTAAGACCAACGGAACTACAGCGACATGTGCAAGCAGGACGACGAAACGGATTGAGACGGCCAGAATATCATTCACCGGTTTTGAGCCATATGCAGACACCACCGGCGCTGGCGAATGACAACAGTTGTAACATAACAAGAATAGCCTGTCCTTCCCTGTGGTTTATCTTGCCTGTTCGCCCTTCGCATGCTGGTGGACGATGCCCCTCACCTGAGCTGGGAGGCTGAGTGTACGCTTCACCTGGTGCACCAATGCCTGGATGACACGGAAGCTCGAGAACTTATCCTGGGGACAAATGGCCCTGGGTCCACATGCAGGTATGGCCGCATCGAGAATTCCAGACGCACATCAAGCAGCTGACTGAAGAACAGCTTGCTCGTCCGAAGGCCACAATCTTCAGGCCATCAATGGTGCGACGAGTGATGCGACGTTAAGACGCTCCGTGGTCAGCAGCGCAAGCAATATACATGCCGCAGCGCGATAGATTAATCCGCCCGAGGTGAACCGGGAAACTCAACCTCGTAAACAAGCGTCGAGCCCTGTCTTCATCTATCAAACCGGGTTGCAGGTGTTTGCTTCGTGGGGGCGACATGTACATCGCGACGTCGAAAGATGTAGAAGTGGAGGTGTCGCAACACAAGTGGAGTTTGCAATACTCGGGAGGATGCTGAAGTGAGGGACACGCGGAGACTTGGGTTGAAGCGCGCTACCGGTAGCCGAACTCCGCCTGCTTCCGTCTACCCAACCACATCCCGCACACCACCCGTCCATCATGTTCACATCTGCGCTAAGTACCATTACAGCTGCACCGACCGACCGCCATGAATGCGACATAGTCCATATATGAAGTCAAGACGATCTAGTACCTGTCCGCCTCTAGTCAGCCTCAATCCTGCGGTCGCCACAAGCGACGTCAAGACATTCCAAGCTTGTACCTCACCAAGAGCCACCGGGACAAACCCAAGACCCCGCTCGGCAACCGGAGTACACTGCCTAGCACCCGTTGGTAGCACATCACCCCTAATACACCATCATCAAATGTGGAGGCGGGCCGAGTCAGGAGGCAGCACGTTCTGTGCATGCTTCGAGAAGATCCGGGGGCGCAGGTACCACGTTGACAGGATCAAATGACCGAAAGTGTGCCTGGCGATGTTTTGAAACGTATCAACGGCGGCATCACGGTCATTGACGCCGGCTGAAGTAATATGGGTATTGATGAAGGCAGAGTTGATCGCCAGTACTAGGGTCGAGCGAGAATGTACAAATACGTCTTCTTGAAGGCGGTGTTGTTCTTCTCCACGCACTCCATCTCACACTCTCTTCTTTGGTCAAGATGCTATCTAACATCCTTTTCACTGCTGCGCTCGTAGCAGGCGTGGCTCAGGCCCTGCCTCAAGCGACCAGCGCCTCGAAGACGTCCTCCACCGCTCGCCCAACGACCACCGCTCCGGCAGCGACTGGTAACCCGTTTGCTGGCAAGGACTTCTACGCCAACCCATACTACTCATCTGAAGTCCATACCCTGGCCATGCCATCTCTTCTTGCATCCCTGAAGCCCGCTGCGTCCGCCGTCGCCAAAGTCGGTTCATTCGTATGGATGGACACGATGGCCAAGGTGCCCACCATGGACACCTACCTCGCCGACATCAAGGCCAAGAACGCCGCCGGAGCGAAGCTCATGGGCACCTTTGTCGTCTACGACCTACCCGACCGCGACTGCGCAGCTCTTGCCTCCAACGGCGAACTCAAGATCGACGACGGCGGTGTCGAAAAGTACAAGACGCAGTACATTGACAAGATTGCCGCCATTATCAAAAAGTACCCAGACGTCAAGATCAACCTTGCCATTGAGCCCGACTCCCTGGCCAACATGATCACAAACATGGGCGTACAAAAGTGCTCGCGCGCAGCGCCTTACTACAAAGATCTTACTGTGTACGCTCTCAAGACACTCAACTTCCCCAACGTCGACATGTACCTTGACGGCGGCCACGCCGGGTGGCTAGGCTGGGACGCCAACATCGGGCCCGCCGCAAAGCTGTACGCCGAGGTATACAAGGCGGCTGGCTCGCCCCGCGCTGTCCGTGGTATCGTCACCAATGTCAGCAACTACAACGCGTTCCGCATCGGCACCTGCCCGGCTATTACCCAAGGAAGCAAGAACTGCGACGAGGAGCGCTTCATCAATGCTTTTGCGCCGCTGCTGCGCGCCGAGGGTTTCCCGGCTCACTTCATTGTCGATACGGGACGCAGCGGTAAGCAGCCCACTGGCCAGCAGGCGTGGGGTGACTGGTGCAATGTTTCGGGCGCAGGCTTTGGTATCCGTCCTACTACCAACACTGACAATGCGCTTGTTGATGCTTTTGTCTGGGTCAAGCCTGGTGGCGAGGTATGTGATATCTCTCGGAAAATGTTTTGCAGGATGCATGCTAACGATGGTATAGTCTGATGGTACTTCTGACCAGTCTGCTACGAGATATGATGGTGCTTGCGGCAGGGCTTCTGCTTTCAAGCCTGCGCCCGAGGCAGGTACCTGGTTCCAGGCTTACTTTGAGATGTTGCTGAAGAACGCCAACCCTGCTCTGGCATGATTTGGGAATGTTGAGGTTGGGTGGAGGGTTGAGACTAGACTTGTGTCAGCTTAGGAGGGAGAGTCGAACAATGTACTGTATATAGCCGCGATGGCATCTTACTCTTCGACGTCAGGCTGGAAAGAACTCATGAATCAAGAATTTTTATGATCGATGACAAGTTCTCTCTTATGTCAAGGTTGGTGTATGCCACTGTTCCCTGTTGTTACCTTGATGCCCACCCACGTGGGGGCTGGCAGCGGGAAGCCACATGTCTTGGCAGGGGACAATAGGCGATCTTCACATCGCGCGACCCCTACGCCACACTTGACCTGACAGCCCGCGCCCCACCACTCCTTGACCGCTGCCCTTTGACGTCCCTGACGGCATCACCCTTCGCGTGCATCGCTTCTCCCTACACGTGCGATCGCCCCACTCTCGCTCACCTCGCAGCGCACCCATTGCGCCCACCAGACACTCATGCGGCCCCAGTTGTATCGATAAGGCAGCGGAGAGGGCAATGCAACGCCCTATGCTTTCACCTCTGCGGTCGAGACTGCTCCCATACCTCGCCGCTACTGGCGCTTGTCTCGCGCTATGGACCTCCACGGTGCCCAGCGTCCAGGCTGCTGAAGTCCTCACGACCCCCGACCACGACGTCCTTGACGGCCCTGTGCTTTACGCTCTTCCCAACGCGGATGTGTCGCAGTTCGGAGATGGAGGATACGACGGCGGCGAGAGCGACGGCTATGAACCGGACTTTGCGTATCTCGACCGCAGTTTAATTGGGCGGCAGGGTGACGTGCTGAACACGTTGGTCAACAACCAAGGGATGCCAAAGGACATTAACCCGGAGGAGACGATGTACTTTGTGTTTAAGAAGGGCGAATTGCGCTTGAGAAGCGCTCTTGACGACGTTCCCGCAGAAGCTCTGGAAGCACAGGGAACGGACAATGTTTCTGGTGAAGCTGCGTCCGAGGAAGTCGTTGAGCCTGACACGAGCGTCGCGATTGATGAAGACATGGCAGGATTGGACAAGCGACAGTCTGGTGCTAATCGCGTATGGTTGACGGCCAACACGTGCCGCCAACCCATGCCGAATGGAAACGCGACGGATGCCATGAAGAACCATCCCCAGCTCGTCATGTACGTCTCCACGTCAGCGCGGAACAAGCGGCCGGGCCCGGGTGCTACGCGAGATACTCTGACCAACACAACGGGCGTGCTCTTCGATGGAGGTTACGCCAGTTTCGAGCTCAATGCAACTTCAGACGTGTACATTGGCATCGGAGCGCCGAAGCTAGAAGAAGACTGGTTCGGCAGCTGGCATTTCGAACTCGCCGCCAGTACCGATGGACCCTACCACGGGTACAACGAAACTACGCCTTTCTTGTACATGGTCGATACGGACAGCGAGTCTGCGCTATTCATCACGTACGACTTGGGCGATTCGAACAAGACGGAGGATGTCGAGAAATGGAGAGAGCAGAACCCTTTCCACATGTACGCTTTCCCAGACGATGAATGGACGCCGGTCACAGGGCTGGAACGATCACATTGTGCGCTCAAGGAGCAGTTCAATGTAAACACGACGAGGAACTTTACCATCGACACGAGTATCACGACAAAGTTTAGCGGCGACAACTTCATGCCCAAAAGCCAGTTCCATGTCAGAAACTTGCAAGCCGCAAAGACATACAACGGTTTCGTAGTCGTGGAAGGAAGTCAAGAGCCACTCTACATTGACAAAGTAGGCACAACGCGGGGCGGAGGTCGTGTCTTCCAGGCCTTTAACTGGACCACAAAAGCTGGTTCGTCGACACACTCTCCCTTCCCCCATATACCCTACTAATGTCTTTACACAGACGACTCCTGCCAAGTCCTCTTCGACCTCGAATTCTGCGACACTGTCGCCTACGCCGTCCCCTCCAATCCCCGCTTCAAATACAACGACACGGCCCTCGCAAAAATCTACGACGACCAAGCCCGCGCCTACTACGACAATTTCACAAAGTCACTCGCACAAGTTGCTTGCGACACCGTCTCCGAGTCGCAATACTCGCTCGCGCGCACGTGCGACGACTGCGCGCGAGACTACAAGGCCTGGCTCTGCATGGTCCTCATGCCGCGCTGCGAAGACTGGACCGCAAACGCCACGGGGCTCGTGCCGCGCAATATCAAAACGCCGTTTGCCAACGGCTCGCTGCCGGATATGCTGCCTGGGTTCAATGATAGCGCGGCGTATATGCGGAGCCGCAATCCGCTCATCGATACGGAGATACAGCCGGGCCCGTATAAAGAAATGAAACCGTGTGGGGATATGTGTTTTGATATTGTGAGGAGTTGTCCGGCGCAGATGGGGTTTAGTTGTCCGAATGGGGCGCAGAGGGATAGTATGTATGGCAAGAGGGATGAGGATAATGAGAGGCTGACGTGTAATTTTCCGGGCGCGGTGGTCAAGTTGAATGCGAATAGTAGTGGAGAAGCTCTGGGGGTGCAGATGCAGGGCGTGGTGGCTGTTGCTGGAGTGGTTGCTGCTATGTTGTTGGTTTGAGATGGGAGGGGTGTCGCCTCTCCTTGGTATTCAGTCAAAGAAAAGGTGTGCGTGGTAGCATTGTTCTGGCGTTTGAAAGCGAATATCATGTCTAACCTAGTCTTTCGAAAGGCATCTCACACACTAAACTCCAACCTATTCCCCGCAAAGTCTCTTGCAAAAAACCTCGTCGGATACTCCACGCCCTCCGCTCCACTATTCTTCGCCCCAGGCTTATCCGCCATCAGCGGCGCGCTGTCCCCTTTCCTCTCAAAATGCGCCCATATCTTTACTTGCAGCTCATTGAGCGCTTCGACACTACCAACCCGGAAACAGGGATGGCGCGATGAATCATGCGCAAAATCCTCGGGTTTGCCGATTGCGATGTGAACTTGCTGGCCTGATGTGCCAATGTCGAACCATGCGAGTGTTTCGCGTTGCAGATGGGGTACGGGGCGGGGTGTGAGGCCGAGGGTTTGGGAGTAGAATTCGTCGGCGAGGTGGAGGGCTGATGGGGGAACCACGAGGTTGATGTGGTGGATGCCTGTTATCATATTAGGCGAAGATGTAAGATGAGTTTGTTATGCAGGTAGAGTGGTAGATGCTTTGTGTGATGCAAGGACTTGGCGCTGTATGACGGGGTGAATGCTAATGGCGGGGTGCAGCCGTGGATTCGAGTGGCGGGCGCGAATCGGAGAAGACATTCAACCTGCGCTCAGCGGACGATATGTTTTACCTCTAATTGGTACATCTCTCTAGCTACTGCTTATCTTGATCTTTGTATAAACACAACTTCAGCAACGTTGGATACTTCTCGACTTCAGGCTCATCAAAAGTTTCAATCAACGCCGCAACAGCAGGATGCATGCCCGCCTGCACCATGACAGCCGTCCACTCATCCATCGGCAAAACGCTATACTGATTCCCTACCTTAGTCAACCCGATATCCGCCATATGCGCCATCGGAATCACTATATCACCTAAGTTGTTCACGTACGTGATGCTAGGGCGCCCTTGATCCGGTAACTCGCGGATAACATCCTTGCAGCACGTTCTTATAGAGACGAGATCGAATGCACCAGCGTTGTAGTTGACTCTTAGTACTATCTGCGTCTTATGTGTAAATTACAGGAGCGAATCTACCTAATTAAAGCCTGCGCGCTTAACTATTGCGTTTGCGCCGTCGCGGATGATAGTCGACAGGCGCTGAATGACTATGCGCAAGCCGTATATCTCATGGACACGCTCGAGCATCTTCTTGCATGTCCATTTTCCACACATGTAGCCGTGTGCGCCATCGGCTGGCGGGTCCTTGCCCGTCTTCGTGCATGAGATTGGTGGAAGGGCTTCCAGCTCAGCGAAGCGGGTCACACCAGTCGACAGAACACAGTGAAGAGGGATCGTGCGCTGAGTAGTACTTGAGATGCGAAAGGTTTGAAATATTGTAGATGGTTGCGTCGGCCTCGCGGAAAACAGAAGTCCAGGTACCAACGTCTAGGCCGAAATGGGTGAACGTGAGGTCACCATTGTAATACACGAGGCGCTTATTTGGAGGTGGGAGCTCTCAACTTTCGAGATACGAGCTGAGACGCCAGACTGCTAGACTGATAATCTTCTGGATTGAAGACTGACCCACGAGCGTGTTGAGAAAATAATAGTCAAGGAGACCGCTGCAGCTATTAAGGACGACGACTTCTGGTGTTCCTGTTAGTCTAGGCGTATCACTAAGCCTGTCGAGAGTAGACAGGTTAGGTAGGGTGATCTCCAAATCCCAGCCTACGATGGTAAGCTGCTAAGCTTAGTTTTGCCCTCTGTATTGGAAGTCTCTGCATCCGATACGTTAGGCGAATTGGCGCGGGTGCTTATAATATAAACGTCGCTAGTTGCGGCTGACGGCTCAGTCTTCTTAGTATCTAGGGTTAAAGCGCCACTCTAAACGATATTGCCTTGTTAGATCTGTAATACGAGTTCTGTAGGAATGCTTTTAGCAACTAAATCCTTCAAGCTAGATATGCGTACGTTGTTGGCTATAGTCTCCAACACCAGAATACTAACACAGAAGTTTTTAAGAAGCCACGACCGGACGTCCACAGAAAGCCGTGGATTGAAACCAAGATCTACTCCCCGCATCGTCATCGGGTCATTGTCCACTGTGAACATCACAATAGATTTGCTTTATTACATTCGCGACGTCGGCCTGGGAGTGGCAGGCATGCAAAGGCTCCTAGGTGAAAGCCGAGTTTGTCGGCTTCAATTTATCGCCATTGGCGGCAGACTTGTGGACGCGGAAACAAGTAAGCATTGGGTTAGATTACTATAGAGAGACATCGATAGTGTCTAGGGTGATCTGGAGTATACCGGTCGAGATTTCCAGTCCACTAGGATTATCCATGCACTCGGAAAAGATTTGACTGAAATCTTGCTCTAACAAGTATGCACCTTGATGCTAACGAGCGCAGGATTGAGTCGCATCTTGCTTTGATGGACATTGTTGTTTTTGCTTCTTACACCAATCGCACGAGGAGCGTTTTGAGGCTGCATAGGACACTAGCGACATGGCGTAAATTCAAAAGCAGAGCGGGTAGGCGCGAGGGGCAGGGAGATGGGTGTGTAGGTGGATATCGCACACAAGTCATTTCCCGATTGCATTTGACAGCCGTGTTGTGATATCATTCTTCGAAACAGTTCTGCCGGCGCTATTGGCTCCGGATCGCCGGTGACTCTTTGTGCCAGTGCTAGACGGGCCGTTGAGGCCACCCCGCATACTAGCTTGCCTAGAGTAGCGGATGTATGTTGAAGCCCAACGGACGAACTTTCGATGATATCGCAGTTACGTTTGTGAGCGCGGTGTTCGCAATTACACCGTCGTCATACTCTATCAATGTCTGAGCGACACTGATCCGGACCCGACCCGAACCCTCCAAGCTTGTACGAAATATACTCTGAGTAGACCTTATCACACAACATAGATTGCATAGATCCTCTTGGATTCTCCTCCATTGAATACAACCCTAGTATAGCTTTACAAAGACCCTTCGAGTATAGTCTCTTATAACCGCAGTAGTCAAGTAGCCAGACTTGTCAACAATCAAGCCAGCTTGATCGCTATCAAGCTGGCGCATCAAGCTAGCTAAGTAATCAAGCTAATCTTAAGGTTTTTTATTATTAATCAAGCTAATTTTAAGGTTTTTCTTATTAATCAAGCTAATCTTAAGGTTTTTTTTCTAATCAAGCTAATCTTAGCTTTTTTGTAGATCTTTTACCTGATTAGGCTAGCTCACTCCCTGCTTAGGAGGGTAGCTTATATTAAGCTAATTAAGCTAAGCTCATTAACTTTAACTATCAAGCCAATTAAGTTAAGCTAAGTTAGAGGTACCCACCAATTAAGCTAAGCTGGGGCACCTAGCCTGATTAGCTTGATTGTTGACAACTCTGCTAGTAGCGCTGTGGATATATTACTATGATCGGACCGATTCAGAGTGGGATCATTGCGAATCCGCCTTGGTCGGCATTGCGGAATGAGCTGACTGATGCGTATAATTTCGTCCGGGATCAGATCTCTGTCGTTCAGTCTTCAAGATCCTTTGAGCATATACCACAAATTGTTCATGATGCTGGTGACTAAATCAAATCACTACTTAAGGCCACTCATATGTTGAATCGATGTACAATCAAGCTATCAAGAATATTACCTTCCTACTTTACTAGTCTACTGTCGCAAAGAGCCTGAGAATTTTGTTATATTGTTACCTCGAAATGGCTTCCAACCCAAGTTTCAACGATAAAACTAGCGCTCTTGAAGTCGCAAGTCACTACGCATCGCAAGCTCGCAACAAGATTGTGCTGATAACTGGTGTTTCCAAAGGCGGCCTTGGAGAGGGCATCGCCCGCGCTTTCGCTCACGGAGGTGCATCTACCGTTATCGTGACTGGAAGGGACGACACTCGTTTATCCTCAATTGTCAGCGACCTTGCCAGAGACTACCCTTCGGTCAAGATTCGTCCGCATAAACTGAATCTCTCTTCTCTTGAGGCTACTCGTCGCTCCGCAAATGAGCTTCTTAAGGATGACACTGTTCCAAAGATCGACTTCGTGATCGCAAACGCCGGCGGTGTATTTCAGGGTCCCAGGACACTGACGTCGGATGGTTTGGAGCCAAACTTCGCCATCAACCACCTCGGCCACTTCCTCTTCGTCACCACTCTACTCCCCAAGCTCCGTCTTGCGGCCCAAAGCTCGGCTCCCGGAGATACACGTGTAGTCGTGATCAGCAGCGTCGCCGTGAATCTGTCCCCCGTGCGATTTGCAGACTACAATTTTGACGGCACAGCCGTTCCAGATGACGAAGCACCAAATTGGGTTCTTCTCAAGGAAATTCTTGGCATCGAGGAGCACGAAGGCTATGATTCGTGGATTGCATACGGACAAGCCAAGACAGCAAACGCGCTCTTTGCTGTGCATTGGAACACTCTTTTCGCTCGCCAAGGCATCTTTGCTTTCGCACTGCACCCTGGGGCCGTGCAGACTCAAGCAGCAGAGACAATGCTCCGCAGCATGGGTGAGGAGCTAAAGGCAAGATTTTCGATAACATCGGACAAGAATATTGATCAAGGTGCTGCGACCGCATTGGTGGCGGCACTGGATAGTGGGCTGACGCCAGAGAAAGGCGTGTTTCTGGACGACTGCCAAGTCAAGGATGTGCCCGAGTACGCGGTCAGCAAAGCAAAGGCAGAAAGGTTGTGGAAGTTGAGCGAGGATGTTGTCGCAGAGAAGCTTGGAATCGCCTTGTAGCTTCATTAGCGGATGCGTAGAGAACGGCCGATCTCCACGAGTGTGTATAGCCGTCTTTGAGTCTCCTGGTAGAGGTCTCGTATGGCAGTGATCATTGGATGGAAGTCTCAATCCTTGTCTATTGTCGGGTTCAGAGCTCTGTTACCCCACGCCCATAGTATGCAGCTAAAGTAACATACGCCGTAGATCATCGCAGATTTGCGAGTCACCGCTTGTCCGGTCAACGAATCGATCACGTATTCCAGCAGTCCACATCGAAAGTCAAACATGAAACACTTGTTCCTGGGATTGGTTGATTGATTGTGGCTTTACATCTCATTTGATACTAGTACTTGGAGAACCACCGGTAGACCTATGAAGATAGTATCGTAGAGCCCACTTCAGGGACTGTGCAGGCGGTGTACCCGACTTGTAATGATGAAACAAGTACTCTTTATCATTTACAGGCCCCGTAACTGGTTTGGCTGTGGAATTGTGAGCATCTGTAGATCAGGATTGTACAAGAAGACTTACCATCCAGATTTGCAATATGCGTTAGTGGTACCGCAAAAGCCACCAGACGAACAGCATTAGCTGTTAAATAGACTGTTTGCACACGTGTATCTACCTTTAGTAGCTTTGTAATTACTGTTTAGCAGAGCTACGTTAGACGTAAGATATACGCTAGAGAATAATTTTTAACTGTAGAACTGTTAGCATACAACTATCCGCAGATAGAAGGAGACCTGTTACGAACTAGCCTTGAGCATAGTGATTCACTGTGTTACTATAGTTTCTAACGCTGCTGCAGCAATTTCCGAACGTGCTCCCTCCGCACGTAAGACCAGCGCTGCCTCCACATGTACCATCCATTGAGACCTTGCCAGAGGAAGGAAGTCCACCAGACCCACCCGGACTGAAACAGTCACCAAAGTTTGATTGGCATCCTGTTCCACAATGAGAGCTTGTAACGCCACAGTAGCTAATGGAAAAAAAGTCAGTGGGGAAGGAACTTGTGCACAGCTAACAGCAAACGTACCCAGAGTTACTGCAGCAGTTTCCAAACAAGGAACTTCTACATTCGTAAAGTTTTGGCCCACCACAAGTGCCTAGAAAGTTGCAATCGCTCAGTACTCATATGCTTCCTACGTTGGATGCCTTGGTTTCACGTACCATCAGGCGAGATACTCGCATCAGAGCAATCGCCGAAGGCGACCTGGCAATTTGCTGTGCCTAGGAACAAATTTCAACTTGCGGGGACATATCATTGTTTCACTGAGTCTTACAATGTGCTGCGGTAGAGCCACAGAATCCAGAAGAGCTGCAGCAATCACCGAAGCCAGAGTTTTGACACTTGTACTTATTTGTACCACCACCTAATAACATCAGTCAAGAGATACACTTGTGTTCATATTTACTCACAAGTACCATTGGGCGACAGATCAGTGACAGTACAAGCACCAAAGTCGCTTTGACAGCCCGCAGTACATGTAGTAAGTGATTTAGCACGAGCCATTGTTAGAAGAGAAAGAGATACACACAATGTGCGGATGTGGATCCGCAAAAACCAGAAGTGCTACAGCAATCGGCGAGAGGCGAGTCCTTGCAAACATATTTATCTGCACCGCCGCATGAGCCGTCGGGACTAGTTTTCCCCGTACTTAGTTGCAGAGGTGGAGTGACGTGGTTTGTTTTGTTGTAGGACCAAGGATCTCGGAAACTGACTTCACAGCCTCCTGATTAACACAGGTATTCAGTGCAAAAGGCAGTAACGTTTCCACATTCGCCTTAAGCATTACAGCAGTCGCCCCATTTACCTCCACAAAGTTTGTTGTCGTTCTGCTTGCCGCATTTTCCGTTAAGACTATATTGGTCAGGAATCCCCATGCACGCTCCTAAAAAGCAAGTGCCGGCCATACAGTCCCCCCTCAGACTCAGGATTGGCTAGCAGTACACTCTAGTCAGTGCAGATCATCTTGATGCGCACAATATGTTCCTGCATTTCTAAGTTTCCAAATTACAGCATTGTTTGTCAGTGTTGAGGCAAGAAGTGTTTGCATGCGGAGGACCACAAAAGCCATCATCTAATGCGAGCTGCTAGATATCTAATGATGCTTAAGTGAGATTCTCATCAGAATATTGCATACTAACAGCCTCAGACATAGTACTCAGTCTTTACTTTAATATTGTCGCAGGTAGGCTCCACTGTGTGATTGAGTCCGAAAAAGTCATCGACGCTGATACCATACCAGCCCGCGAGTTCCTGACATGTGTAATAGTTCACTGTAGCAGTTGTAGATGCTGTGTACCGGCAAACTACCTGGCCGGTCGTATATGTAGCCTGAGTGGAAGCTGCACAGAGATATATTGTAAAGAACAAAAGGGTGCTGTGAAGACCCATGATCGTCAAGACCTGCTTAGGAAGCGGCCTAACAGTAGAGCATGCAGGCAGGTAAAGAAGCTGCAAAAATTTTCGTTAAGTGGATCTTGTTCAGCATAGTAACTAGAATAACAAACACGAGCTTCTACCAATATCATGCATTTGGATTATACAGTTGGTAAAAAAACTCCTGCAGTTAGACACAACCTCGCGAAGCTGAACAACCTTTCGTCCGGCTATTAAACAACGGAGCATCATCCAGTCTACCGAAAATGCGGTTAAAGTGTGCGTTTCTACGCACTTACGTCTGAAGCTGTGCCGCTACCCCTGATTCATTGGCTGGTCATAATGCCAAGGCTGCGCGTGCGTATCGATTTCTTACCCATCTAAGATGCCAAGACACTGTCCTTGCAACTCAGGCTGCTTGACTACACACAGAAAGACCCTCGCGTGTTGGACGAGCGAACCTACATTAGCGTCCGTCCCTACTCAGGTATCTACCTTATAATTATTGGCTATCAAAGTGCGACCTAACTTCTAGGGCAGCTCCCGGCGGAACAACAGTTTACAAATCCCATACTGGTGAGGCCGAAGTCGTTCCATCACGATGTCAGGTCACGGCTTTGCGCCTGTTTTTATCGGCGTACTACTTGAATGCATCAAACAGGAGATTCTTTTGAAATTGCACTGGAGCATCCTCGGGGCCGTTGACAAAATCCACATGGAAACTGGACTCCTCCATGACGGTTCCGAAGAGCGCCACCCCTTTCTGTCCCACCCGCTAGCCATGGAAGCCCTTACCGTTCCACCGGTGAGCCGCGTTGAAATCTACAGTGCGGACATCAGCGAAGCTATGCACTTTCACCTAGCTTCCGAAGACTATCCATACAAGTCTCATACTATCGAAAACGCCGATGGAACTCCAGTCACTATCAAAGATTTTGTTGTCTCTGTACACAACTACCTAAGCCAACACTGAGACATTCTGATCTATTATCGCAAAACGGTTGGCTTCAATAACAAACCACCGCCACCAGGAGCGGTTATCGACCCCGACTCCCGGCTGTCTTACTATACGCCCAGCGCACACGATTTGTTCTTCAAGCGCGCATCAACCTCTGGATTCTCGAACCCTTGATAGTTAATGTATCCACATTTCTGGAAGGGGAAGTCGGAAAATCTGCCGAGGCGTTGTGGAAGTCTCAGCGAGCGGCTGCAGCTGTGGCGGCTTTGCGTAGAGCAAACGCGTAAGGATCATAACTTTCGAGACAGTACATGTGCACAATCAAGACTCTATTATGTATTTTCCCTGGTAGACTCGGTCGTTGCATAGCTTCTCACGCTGCTTACTTCACATCGCGGATTCTGTCAGCTCGTTCTTTCCCTGGTAGCTTACAGACAACTCGTTGTCGGTGACTCCTGAGTCTGGATCTATCAGAAGTAGTCTGCATGAGTATAAATTATCAAGGCATCTTAACAATCTAGGTAAGTAAACTCTTGCCGTAGCGCAGGGCATGTCTCAGTGTGTGTATGAACCAGGATAGCGCGAAATCGGTTTGAGCGTTGTAGACATTAAGACACCGCGCGTTCACATATGCGACACAGCTGTGCTTTTAGACAGTGAAACGTTTCTAGAGACGTCTCACATAACTAGCACTTTCGATAATTGAGGAAGACAGGCTGTCCAGCGATCTCCGTACCCACGCGCCCATATACTCTTGAGGCTCCGTATTGCAATAGGAACATTGCAAAACTGCGTACGGGCGTAAATCAGTTCCATGCGGTGCACAAGGAAATCTCGTTGAGCCTGATCTGTTGAAGCTGCTCCGGCAACGAAGTACACCCAGACCAGTGCGTGAGCACCACGAGCGTCTGGTAGGATTTGCGATACCATGTCTATGAGCTGCTGAATGCAATGTGCCTGGATCGTGTTATAGAAAGCTGAACTTGTATCTGCGTTCACTGCGGACCGCATGTATATGTCGCATGCGGAGATAAAACATTGCCGTATCAGATCCGCAAGGCATCTATCTTCACTGCTCTCTGAGAGATGTGGGTATGCCAGCCAGTCCATCAGAGACTCAGAAGCTTTCATCGTCGTAAGCAGACCCACTTCCTCGCCGAGCAGTGGTACTCCAAGCAACTCAAACCTATCAGGTGTTAGCAATGATACTGTAGTACTCTAGGTCACGTACATGTGGGTTTGCGCCTGCAAGAAGTTCAATAAGACGGGGTCGGCATCTCGGCCAGGATGACTCTTAGACAAGCTGAGCAACATCGAGATGAGGAAACCATAGTCTGCACTCCCTGTTACTGTCTCTCCCACAAGGAGTACAATCAAAGTAGCCCATGTGAATTTATTAAATACTCTATCCGCGGACTGCTGCAGAGAGGCTTTGCGCAAGCATGAGATGACGGCCGCACGTCCAGCCTCAGCTGCTTTCTGGAGTTCGGGTCGCTGACGACTGAGATGTTGAGCCGCAACAGCAATGACCGCGTGACGGAGTACCCCACTCTCGATTGACATTGGAAGCACTAAAGACCGATAACCATTCGCTTCGTCGTCAAGCACGACCATGACCGGGGCGACGATATCAGAGACTGTGTTGGGGTTAGTAGATGCCTAGGGCTGTGGTGAAGACATCAGAATAGCATACAATACGAGAAGAGCATCCGTAGTGTCGGCGCTACCGGAGCGATCCAAGGAACCACGTCGTGATGCTGGGGGTACGCAGTCACAGCCGAATGATCAGTTCGACAGATATCTTCCACTCCATCTTTGTCCTCCTCATTTGGTTTGGTTTTTTGTAGAGAGAAAAACAATGGACTTGCATAGTGTGCTGATTCCTCTGGGATACCAAGCGTTGGCTTCATCATTCTCTTTGTAGTGACAGCCTCACTTATGCCACATGTCCTCTTCTTTGCTCTTTCTTCGTCTGGCCAACATAGTACTGTTTGGTGACTCGTAGTGGTTGGTAACTCATGCCATCCATCGTGTTCCTCGGTCTTGGGGATCTTGCAATCTTTCAGCCGACCCCTTCTAGCCACTCCTTCAGCAAATCGTATCCTGCCAAGTCCAGAACACTCGATGCCTTTCTTCGCACATTTGAGGCACGATGGCTCGGTTCTGTCGCAGACGATCCGACGGCGTGAGCATTGGAAACAGCCCCGCTCTTTCTTCCCAGTTGCTGCTGCAGGCATCATTACGTATGTCTTGGATCAATCGGTTTGACAATTTCGCGGATTGGCCACAAACGCAGGCCCACAGCTATCGCTTCATCTCATCTGTACTGGTCCAACGCTGGACTGATACGTGTGAGAATTCAATCAAGCTTGCAGAGTCGTCATGTCTGGAACGTGGGCAACTTGGTGGAGAAATGTTTAGGAAAAGAGGAAGGAATACTAAGTGCGGTTGTGCGAATACGTGGGCCGAGGTTGGCTCCGGCGCTAGCGAACACGTGTGTCTAGATCTCATGCTCCTGTAGCACGTGACGCTTATCTTGGTGCAGATGTTCGGGATTGATACGAGTACACAAAGTCTACTGGAGTGCCTCATATAAATGCGAAGAACAGTGAACACGTCTGAGACGTAGGAGAAGCTTCGTCGCGAATTGTTGGAACTCTTCCTTATGCTGCAGAGTCTTTAGACTACCTCTTCTCACAGACTGCTCTTCCCACCTGGTCATGTGACTCTATCAGCTCCCTTCGCACCTCGAACGCAACCCTTGTGCCTTCTTCAATCGCGCCGTCAATAAAACTCCTCCAACCAAGTGCCCAATCCGAGTTGGCAAACAACACATTTCCATGCCTCTCGCGCATATGATCCAGATGTTTCGCAAGGAACCCAGGAGACGAGAAGAACCACGCGCCCTTTGCAAACTCGTCTTTCGACCAGTTGTGAAATACCAGTCTCTCAATCTTCGGTTCGTCCTTTTGTTGCACGAACATGTTCACAACCGCACGCTTAGTTGCGTTGATATCATCTTCGGGGTTAATGTGTTTGTTGCCACCGCCAAAGCAGACAATGTGCGTATTGCCTGCAGGCGTTGTGCCATCGCCAATGGCATACATCAGCTCGTTGTGCGGATACGTGACGCCAGTCCACGAGCGAAGATCCTTGTTCGAAACCTCTGCGTGGACTTTGACACATTGATTGACATGGCCTGTTGCAATAGCTTCCCTTTTCCCAGCACTAAGGGGCGGATCGAAGACCACATCGCACAACACGTTCAAAGGCATCGCTGAGATTAGTCGTGCAGCGCTGTACCTGCGACCATCGCGTGTTGTGACTTCGACTTCAGAACCCGTGTCCTGAATGTTCTTCACCGGACTGTTGAAAGCGTACGCGAGACGCTTCGTCGCGAGTGCTTCCTGGAAGAATTTGATTGCGAAGCTCGACTGTCCGCCCTTGAACTTCCAGGTGATAAGCATGTCTATGCAGCCTGCATAGGTGTAGCCACAGATGGCCCACCAATGCATGAATTCCAGGAAGCTTGTTGTCGCAAGAGTGGCACCACTGCATAGTAGGACGAAGGATTCCACGGCAGCACGCTCCTGTGGCGATAGTGATGGCGCAATCTGGTCGATGCGATCTTGAGCGGAGAGATCGTCGAGTTCCGTCGCTTTAGGAACGTGAAAAATGTCGTAGGGTAGAGGAATTGTGTTTCTTCCATACGCTCCATCAATGTTCGTGAACTTGTTCAACGCTGCGATAAGAAGCGCATCCTTGACTTTGTCAGCACGCGAACTGATACATAGCAATATCTTGAACAGACCTCCTCATCGTGACTCATGGTAGAGCCTCCAGACCCCATGTTCAGTTCGTAGTGATTGACCCCATGTGAGAAGTCAAATGACTTCTCCACGTCGTTCATCATCTGATATCTTACAATCTCTCGCCAGGTATTCGATTGGCCCCAATGCACCCATGTTCCTCCCATTTCAAACGGATAACCGTCGATGTTCGATGACCATGAACGGCCGCCAATCCGATCTCGACCTTCCAGTAGCAACACTTTCAGCCCTTCGGCTGTGGCATTGCGTGCGGCTGTGAGGCCGCAGTACCCAGCACCAACGACAATGACATCGTAGAATGTGTCGTGGTCCGAAAGGTTCGTGGGAGGTGTTATGACGCCGAGGGACGGAACGCCAGCTTTGAGGCCGTCCGCAGGCGTCCATGTGTAACCATCGCGAGAATTCATATTTTGGCAAACAGGAGATTGATGAGGTGGAGGTTGGATGCAGGCGTTGTAAGATTACCGGGGACTATCAATCCCAAATAGCATTTTCTCGTGGTATCCAGTGTCCCACATCGCTTCGATCGTCTCCACGACTCAATGCCGCTATCATGCGCAGTGAACCTTTCATTTCAGGGCAATAAGGTGAGAAGGCGGCACCATATGCAATAGAATGGGTCCAATCTCGGTCCAGGCGAAAAACATGTGAGCCCATCCTACGAACATGGTCACTTGATTGGGCGATTTCCTGGCTTCCAGCTTCGCTGCGCAAGGTTTTCGATTTTGTGGTGTAGCAATCATGTTCGGCGTATCTTGGGCGAACTCATTCGATCTGCGGTGGGGTAGCAACATGAAGCTAATCTGCCTTGGGTTAGCAGTTTCTCCGATTAGCATCCTAATCGGGACTGAACTTGTCAGCACTTCTTCCTTGCTCTCATTGTATGAAGACGGGCCCGCATAATACACTACAAAAAAAAGGCTTTCACCACGTAACAACACGGCATCAGATTTTTGGGCTGAAAGGGGCTTGGTCCTCTGTTGGTGTGGCTGGGACCTTGATAGGTGAGGCTTAACTTTGAAGGATCTGGGGTTGTAGACCAGATTTTGTCACTCGCTGATTGAGAAGTGCTGCAAGAGCGCATGGCATACCTCAAAAGCAAGACTGGTTTCTGATGTTACGAAATCAAGTAACCCAGACAAGGGTCAGAGTAAGACATATGATGTTCAGTTTAACATACTTAACGTCCATGATAACGACTCCAACCCAGAGCAGCCTGGTAGTGGAGAAGATATCGCATCCGAAAGCGACTTCAGATACGAAACCAGTCCTTCCACACAGTTCATAACCCGACGATTACACGGCACCTCCAGACTGCTGGTAAAAACACACACACAACAACGCCCTCACACCCTAACCACCTTCCCCACCACCCACCCCTCCGCATACCTCTTCCCCTCCCCCGCCTCCGGAATCTCAATTTCAATCCCCTTCCCCACATCCCCCCCATTCTCACCCATCACACAATCCCTCACCCCCTTAACCGCCAACCCTAGCCCAACACAACTCGCCACCAACCCCTTAATCTCCTCCGCCCACCTCCCCTCCACCCCTTTCGCCCTCGCCGCCCCAGCCCCCAACCTCTTATACTCCACAAACGCCGCTTTCGCCGCATTAACATGCCCATCCAACTCCGTCCACAGCACCGAGTCCATATTCTGTACATCTTTAACAAAGGCGGCAGGCGGCGGATCTAGCACGGGTCCGTAGGGCAGGCTGTGTGCTTCAAAGTCTTCAAACGGGGGTGCTTCTGGTGGCGAGAGCGCCAGGAACGGTTTCATACGGACTTCGTAGCGGAGTTTGTTTGTGGAAAGGGAGGAGCGGCGGGGCAGCGGGAGTTTGCGGAGGTACAAGGCGATGATGTAGAAGCGTGCTAGGGCGAGGGCTAGCTCAGCTGTGCCTGTTGCTTCTGCGAGGAGGGATTCGAGAAGGGGTGTTGCGTCTTGTACGTCTTGGACATCGGCGAATCGTTTCTCTTTGCGAAAAGAAGAAGAGAGCGCGGAGGAGTGTGCGTCGACTCTCTGCAACAACTCCTTCCTCCGCGTCGCGATCAGCCCAAGGAAAAGATACATACCCGCATACTCATCCCTCAAATAAATATCCTGTTCAAACCCCAACAACACCACCTTCTCCACCATCCACAGCTTCTTATGGTACACCCACGTACTCAGTCCAAACTCCATGACCCGCCGTTCCACCCCGCCACCGAGCTGCGCCGCCGCCGTCGCTATATCCGCATCAATGGATCCAGCATCTGCCTGCAACGCATCCCACGCGGTAATAACATGCGTCAGCATCCTCCTTACCCGACACCGATTCTGGCTCACCGCAACCCACAAATCGAGATACGCCTGGCCCGCGCGCTCGACAAACTCATCAACTAGCATCGCGAACATGAGCCGTGGCGGTTTCGGGAGCAGCGCGTTGCGCGGCGGGGAGAGCGTCCAGTTCATGGGATCGAGCACGGGACTCGCGGTCAACACGAGGCTTTTTACGTCGGCGAGCGGCAAGGACACGGAAGTATCCAGGACGTCCGGGTGGAAGAGTAGTGTAGATAGGTACGAGCGCGCGTACGTCAGCGGCGCCGGAGTGCGCGACGAGAAGTGCCAGAGGAACGCTTGGTATTCCAGCGGGTCGTGGGGCAGGAACGGGAAACGGGTGCTTTCGTGGCAGTCGGTCGCGAGCTGTGTTAGCTTCTCGATTGCGTCTGCGAAGGAGAGATCGACGATGGGTCGTGGCGGGACTGTAGACGCGAGACGGCGTTGCATCTTGGGACTGAATGCTCCGGGCACGAACTTGCCGAGCTGGTGCGTCGTCTTTATCCGGTCAATGTTTTCGAGAACAGGAGGCCAGGAATACGAGATCTGGTCCAGCGCCAGATCCAAATCCAGCGCGCGGAGCAGATACTTTCTCAGTTCCAGACGCGAGACGATGGCGTGCCGGAGCGCGTCGTTGATGTCGACAAGCGCGGGATCAGCGACTGTTTCCATTGCTGCATCGAGTTCTCGCAAGAAAACATCCATCGGCACGCTCACAAACAGCACCCGGTTATACGTATGCGTACAGAAATCTTCTTCTTCAAAGTAGTCTCTCCCCGTTATCTTTGCAATCACAAAGTCACAGCCCTTGATCACCGCGAGACAATATGCTCTGAGCACCTCCAGCAATGGACCCGGCCGTTTTCCATCCGGGACATCACCTCGGAAGAACTGTGCTTGCGAGAGGATCTTGGTCTCGGGCCAGAGCAACTTGTCAATGTAGACAGAAGTGAATAACGTCTGGGAGAGCGGGTATCCCGTGTGCCATGCCATTTCGTAGCAGAGGAGTTGGTCCATGATACCTAT
Source organism: Alternaria dauci (assembly GCF_042100115.1). Taxonomy (NCBI): domain Eukaryota; kingdom Fungi; phylum Ascomycota; class Dothideomycetes; order Pleosporales; family Pleosporaceae; genus Alternaria; species Alternaria dauci. Next base: position 86,105 of record NC_091276.1, read on the forward strand.
TAGCTCCTCGGGGAGGAGGGGGGAAAGTGTGTCGTAGTCGTCTTCTAACGTCTCGCCTGGGAGGAGGAAACCAGAGTCCATTTTTGGGTCCATGATCTAATTCGCATAAATGAGTATATTCCAAGAGGAACAAAGAAAGGAAGGGGGGATAAGAAAATAGTAGCAAGACCATACCTCAATCGCCCCAATGGATTCAAAAAGCGTAAAATATTCATCCTTGACAAGTTGACCGACCTCGAGAGCTGGTAGGAAACAGAGTCTGGTTAGCCACATCAACTTTGACTTCTCAAGGATAGTACCGGTACAACGACATGACGATGCTCGCAGATAGCCCCGCCATGCCCCTCCTCCACCACCACCACCACTCCAAATACATACCATTACACGCCCTCGTAAACTTGTCCGTCACATCATGAATCTTGGGCTGCACGCGTGATTGTCTCAAGGACAAGTTAGCAGAAGTTGGCGGCTGGACAGTAGGCGCAGACTCTTGCGCAGCAGCATGTGAGGGACCTGAGTAAATCATCAACACCCATCATCATCAAGTATCTGTGGACAAGGGAGAGAGTTACCAGCACCATCTACTTCGTAACGCGCATGTGCAGCGGGGCCTGTGCTGTTGTTGTGGCTGTGGATTGCATCTTCGGCCATGGTTGTGGTGTCGTCAGTCGTCGCGGGTTGCCGATGCGGGCAAAGATTTGTTGACAGGGCCGGTAGTGAGTACGTACATGCGCGTTGGATTACAGGCTCACGCAACGAATGTTACATCAAGGTCACGACAAGCGATCCTAGACATATTACAAAGCGCATGAGATTTTGCAGTGAGGCAGAGAGAATGGCGGCTCAATTGTTGGTGTGCATTGGCTTTAACTCCCCGTCCAGCTTGATAGCACAAAACATGCATCCATCAGCTCTCGACTTATCCCCTCCCCACTGCATCATTCATCTCCATAGCCACCTCCAACTACACATGCTCTATCCCTCGCATCGTATCGCATCGTTTACGAGCTCTTAGCCGCTTCAGCCTGGGCCTGGAGCGCCGCAGCATTGAGGTCCTTCATCTCGCCCTGCTTGCCATTCTGTCCATTCCATTAGCCTGTATCCTGCACTAAACACAATCCCTCCCACCATCCTCCTCCATCTTCATCCCCTCCTGCCCCCACCTATACCGTGTCGTATGCAGTGCAAAACTAACTCACCTCCCACTTTGCGAATCGCAATTCGCTCTCGCCTCTGCGCTCAGCAGCAATTCGCTTATCCTCCTTGAGCGAGCGGCGCACGACGCGCGATGCAACGGCGATGTAGCGGTTGTAGCTATTCGATGTCGTCAGTCGGCCTGTCCACAATTTCTTCTCGAGCCCATCTCCAACGTCGCTCTAACAGTGTCTGGAAACGGGCATGCAGGGGCCAATGCGTACGTGAGACCGGCAGCTTTCCACGCGAATGCCATTGTGATGGTAGGTTTTCGTTTGCGGGGGGTTTACGATTCGTTGGGTGTGGACGGGTGGGTGGATGCGGTGGTGAGGTGCAAGTGCCTGAGCTCCCGGCGAGATTTCGCGGATGCCGGGGCGGAGCTCGAGGTCACGTGAACAACGGGTTCGGAGGTAAACTAGCTATTGTCTCTCCAGCATTCAAATAGATGCCAGCATATCCAGACATTTGTTCAAAAAGCTACTCTCCGTTCCCCTTGCATAACGAAACCAATCGTACACATCTCTCTTCGTAGACGTCATCTGAAGTCATGTTCATTATTTTCATAGCCAGACGGCTACATCGTGATCTACATTCCCCATGTGCACAGCTGTCGTAAAGTCCAGCTTGCCCTACACCTTTCCACTCTGTCTGACCACACTCTCTCTACTCTTCCATGGCCTCGCCCCCCTCGGCCTCCTCCCCACCCTCCTTATTCTCAAACGTAGCATCCAACCACTCCGCAATCTCCTGGCCCTCATAATGCACAAAGTCCTCACCAATGCCACCAATCCCCACACTCGTATTATCAACCGTGAGTTCCTTGTCCTGCGACAACGACTCCTTGAGCGCCCTCAACGCATGCTTGACCAGCTCCTCCCTCCCCGCACTCTCAAACGAATCCAGATGGCGCTCGAGATACGTCCGTGCCATCTGGCTGCGCGCACCAATGCCACACGCCACCATCTCCTGTGTCACGCCGCTGGGCTGGAACTCGAACAGGTGCGGGCCCTTTGCGTCGACGCCCGCGATCAGCAGGCCCACGCCGTACGGCCGCCGCCCGTACTGCTGCGTGTTGGTCTGGGCGCGGTCCGCGATGCGCGACGTGATTTCTGAGAGCGGGATGGCGCGGTCGTAGGTGAGGCGCGAGGCGAGCGACTGTTGCTTCATGAAGTTGGAGAGGACGCGGGCGTCGGAGGCGAGGCCGGCGAGGGCGACGCCAAAGTGCGAGTCGATGGGGATGATCTTCTTCTGGTAGGAAGAGAGTTCTTCGGCGTTTCGCTGGGGGAGGGGGGGTTAGATGTTTGTTTGTGTGGGGGCGTGGGTGAGATGTAGGTACCTTGATTGCGGCGAGGACTGCGTGCGTCTTGCTGACGATGCCGACGACGACGGAACCCTGCTTTACGGCCTCTTGTGCGTACTCGACCTGGAAGATGCGGCCCTGTGGTGAGAAGGTGACCGAGTCGTTGTCGTAGTTGTTCCGGAACATGATGGCGGCGGGGTGTGGTCTAAAGCAGCAGAATTCCCTTGGAAGTTTTATTCAATCCCACTGAGATTAGTGGCGAGAAAAAGAGAGAGGGAGAGAGAAAGAGGGAGAGAGAGACGGGTTGTGTGGTAGCGTTGCTTGCTTGTCGTGAGGCAGCGACCTGTTGACGACGATGAGCTCCAGAAGCTCTAATCTTGGCAAAGCGCCCTAGCGCGCGTGCGCCGCAACCTCACCACCACGACGCCTCTACCAGCGAGCCGCAACCATCACCGCACCCTTGCATCCTCGCCGGGCCGAGCATCCACCCAGGCACACGCCGTATCCTTCACGCACACGCACACTTCTGCCCTTTACGACGCCACCATGGCCGGCATCAAGACCATCATCGGCCTGTCCTTTGTACGTCAGCCCGTCGCATCCACGCGCCTCGTCTTCACATCACACTGGGATTGCGCTAACGGCCGTGCCACTACATAGGTCCTCGCCATCGGCTTCCTGCTTGTCATTCTCTCCGCCGCGCTCTTCAAAAACTACCTCACGCTGCTCGTCGTCGCAACCTATGTGATCGCGCCCCTACCCAACTGGCTGTGCGGCCGGGCCGCGAACCGCGATGACTTTATGGAGAGCACCGGGAATGGCGTCGTCGACTTTGGGCGCTTCCTGACGGGCTTCTTTGTCGTCATGGGCATTGGTGAGTGCACGGCAGAGATGTGCGAGGGCAAAGGCGGATTGACTAACATGCGCAGCCCTGCCAACGCTGCTGTGGCATTCGGCTGAGATTGCGGGCGGCGCGGCGGCCATGTCCATTTTTGGTGGCCTGCTGATATACGCGACCATCATCAGCTTCACCCTCTTCTTCCAGGAGCAAGAAGACTTCTGACTAGCCGGCGGAACTCAGGAATGAGGGTCCGCTTACAGTCTTGGCAGGTGCGAGAGGGAGGGATCTGAGAACAAAGCTGGAACCGGAAGGCCGGGGCGGTGCTGCTTCATGTACATGTTGTACCCATGGTTTGAGCGTTTTGTACAAGTATATCGAACATAATGCATAGGACGCGTTACGCTGTCCGTATTGAACATGATCTGAGATCGCTGAACTAGACACAATACAACGCAACATGTTCCATCTCCCGTACTCGTACATAATTAAAGCCAGTCCATCTGTACCCAGATATCCCATCATGACGCGCATCGCATCCTCGTCGCATCATCGTCGCACATCCTAGCTCGTCCATCCGTCCGCAGTCTACAACGCCAGGTTGTACGTATACTCATCCTCCATGTTCTGCGCCACCCAAAGCACAGCAGAACTACAACACGTTAGCACGCACCCAAACCCACACACCACCATCGCACACTCACCTCAACATAACCAACCCGTTCGCAACCACATTCCCCACGCCCAACCACAGCGTCGGCCACGTGTGCCCCACAACCACAAACTTCATCACCATGACCACGACGCTCCCCGCCAGCCCACCCGCCAGCAACGCGAAGCCCAGAAACAGCACGAGCCGCGCCTTCCACGCGACCCCGTTGCCTGAGTACGAGAAGCTATCTGCCGACAGCCGCGACTTGTCGATGCTGTTGATGACGAGCATGCCCAGCGCGCTGCAGATGCCCGGGATCCAGTCGATGAAGGTGATGTGGACGGGCGGGTCGGAGCCGTTCATGGCGGATTTGGACCATACGGATATGTCGATGAGGGTGTAGAAGCCCATTGCGAACTGTGTGTGTGTTAACTAGGCTAGTTCTTGGGAGCATGTTTGGGTGGAGGTGAAGATGCGACGTACCAGCGCTCCGGCAATGTAGACGCCGGCTGTGCGCGTGTTTGCGCTGTTCATCCACGCGGGCTTGGGGAAGCGGAAGAGGCGATTTGAATCGTCCATGTTGAGGTACGGTATACGGATGCGACACGGGTGTGTGTTCTAGCGCCGATGGCGTGTTGTTGTGAGCAAGGCGTTGAGCTTGCGAGGTCCGAGCTATGGCGAGCTGGTGTTGCGGTTGCGGTTGCGCCTGCGAGGAGAGAGCGAGGATCCACATGGTTCGCGCCTGCGCCTACCCTAACTACCCTTGACGTCCGTCGGCATTTAGCAACCTCCGACATAATTTCTCGCAAACCGACTTTCTTTGCACCCAGCTTCTACCTTTTGCGCCAACCTCCACCTTACCTTTTCCAATCTTCTCCCCCAAAATGGCCGCCTCAAAACCCTCGTCCAAGGGTAAATCCAAATCCGGGTCCACCAAATCCGGCGCCAACAAACCAAAAGCGAAATCGTCTTCGAAACCCACCGGCAGCGCGCCCGAAGGAATCTCAAAGCGCAAACAGAAATCCATGTCCCTAGCCAAGCCCGGCGGCGCACAAAAGACAAAGAGTCTGGCGTCGAAAGACGGGAACAAGAAGAAGAAGAGGGTGTATTCGGAAAAGGAGTTGGATATCCCGGCGCTGAATGGCATTATACCGGCGGGCATTGCGAAGCCAAAGGGGGTGAAGAAGGGGAAGAAGTTTGTGGATGATGCGGCGAGTATGGTATGTAACAAAAGTACCTCCACTTGTAGGTCGTCGTGCTAACCTGGATATGTACAGATGGCCATCATGTCCGTTGTCAACGCCGAAAAAGAAGGCCATCTCGAGTCCAAGATTGCAAAAGCGCGGCAGCTGGAAGAGATTCGCGAGGCGAAGCGGAAGGAGGCTGAGAGCAGGAGGTCGGAGAAGGATCAGGCGTTTGAGGAGAGGAAACAGGATCTCAAGAAGAAGAGGAAGAGGCATAGTGAGCCTGGGGCGGGTGGTGGCAAGAGCGACGAGAAGGAGGGGGAGAGGATCAAGGACAAGGATAGGAAGTTCAAGGCGAGGAAGAGGGTCAGCTTTGGATGAGCGGGTGGAGACAGGCGAGGCACGGTCAGGCGTGGCGTGTACGAAGACGATGGGTTGATGTCGAGGAACGCACAGCGTGAGAGCACGTGCAGAAGAATAGCAGCGGAGTGTTTTGTTTCACGCAAAAAGAGTCGGGTCAAGGTGCTGTACAAGATCTACGCATATCTAAAAGTCTATGATACCCCAATCAAGTTTAATCCAACACAAACCTTCCATCCAAATCCAAAACTTCCATGTCTATGTCTATATCTCCGTCTAAGCATCAGGCAATATCAACCTCCTATTCTTCGGATCAAAAATCGGATACTTTTTCCCCTCCAACCCGCCCATATCCACACCCTCACCCCCATCCACTCCCTTCATCGCCCCAAAATCAACCTCCTCGTGCACCTTTTCCAAAAACGCCGCCGCAGCGACCGCAAACCAGCGCCCCCCACCCACCATAAACGACCCCAAATGTCCCCCCCAATCCGTCGTAACCAGCAGCGCATTCGGATTACACAACACCTCCTGGTACGGCAGTCCCGCTTTATTACTAATCGGATCGTCTTCCGCATTGATCCCCAGAAACGGGATCCGGATACCCAGCAACGCATCCACGCACTGCGAGTCCCTATAGTACGCACCCTCGGTCGGATACCCCCACGTCGGACACTGTACATGGCGATCGAATTCGTGGAGGTACCGCGCGGATAGGAGCGACGGCTCGTGGATACCTGGGTTCTGGAGGATGGACTCGCGGTGTCGGTGGTACAAGCGTTTGAGATTGGAGCCCATGGTGCGCGAGTAGATGTGTAAGCCCAGGTACGTGGATTGCAGCGTCGTGTTGCAAACTTCTAGGTTCCAGGGATTGGAGCAGGAGACTGCGGCTTTGAGGGTACATTTTTCGCCTTGCTCGCCGCAGTAGTTGGTTAGTATGTTTGCGCCGAGACTGAAGCCAATGGCGTACAAGGGGCGGTTAGGGAACAGGGTGTGCAGTGTGGTAACGACCTGGCGGAGGTCCCAGGTTGCGCGTGCGTTGAAGAGTTGCGGCGTTGTGATTTTGGAGAGAGCGCAGCCACGGCCGTTGACCACGCAGGCGGTCCAGGGTTGCGAGGGGGAGGTGAGTAGTGGATAGAGGGTTTCGCGGAGGTAGACTTCGTGGGAGCCGCCGGAGAGGCCGTGCAGGGCGATGAGCATGGGTTTGGTATCGTCGCTGGCGATGGCGTCCCATTCCTTGGGTGTAAAGTTTGTGGTGCGTTCGGGGAGCTCCGTGGTGTCGTTGTCGACTTTCATGCGGGCGGCAGATGCCTCGCCTTCCTCTTTGCTGACGACAAAGTCCACAGCAAAGGTCCCGGGGTAGACGGAGTAGTTAGAGTCGAAGATTTGGCGCTTGTAGTAGATGGGTGGTCCTGGGTCTTTGACGGCCGTGTACATGGTCTGCAGGTGGCCGTTGAAGAGGAGGGGGTTTAGACGGCATGGCGGGATTGAGGATTTTGCGATTTCAAGTAAATTGGTCTTGGAGCCGGATTTGGTTTGGAGGGGCGTCGGAGAGGAGTGACATGTGTAGGTTGTCTTGCTGTGGCCGAAGAGCCAGGACATTGTGTGCGTGGGCGGAACCTCCGGAGGCTTGGTGTGAGGTTTGCAAGCTGGATATGCGTATCACGTCTGAAGATAGGGCCGTATAAGAGTACAAATTGACACTGAGAATGTCTTCCTAGCTCTTTCACCGCTCGTGAGGTCAATTGCCGTGTGCGTCTGATACTAGGCGGTCAACTGCCCCAAGTCCCTCCGTTCAAACTAACTTCCAAGGAAAAGCGAAAATGCCGTTCAGTGCTAGACACATGCACGACATGCGGTAGGAAAAGACGGGGCCTCGGTATGTCTACGCACTAGCCGGCATGTGGTAGTGGCAAGCGCGCGTCTGTCGGCCAATGGCGCTCAAGGGACCTGGCGCGTTCGCGATTACCCAAGTCGAGTTCGCGACTGCCCATACACGTCGTCGCAGTCACACCCCGCTACGCCCACAATGCAACGCCCATATCGCCATTCCCGGTGACAGTCTGGCTGAGCCTTCCGCGCCATGGACCCGCGATACAGCTGGCAGCCCCAGGGCTATGCAAACGGCCATGCAAACACGCAGTATCCCCCATATGCGCCGCCTCCGCAACAACAACAGCAGCCGCCGCCAAACGGCTTCCAACACCATGGCTACCCTCAGTACCCGCCCATGCCCATGCAGACGCCCCAGGCGTACCCTCAGTCACAGCCCGCGCCCTACCAACTCCCACCACAGCCCGCCATGTCGCGACCCATGAGCCAGCAATATGCGCAGATGCCGCCCCAAATGGCACCCCAACAGCAACAGCAACAGCCGCCGCAACCGCAATACCAACGGCAGCCCCAGGTCATCATCCCCGCGCGGAGCCCCCAGTACGCTTCTCCCATGCACATGCCGCAGATGCAACCCCCGCGCATACGACATGTCCAGGTACCCGTACAGCGCACGAGCAGCGCAGGCATCGCGCAAACAGATGGCGCCGCGGACCACCAACGGCGATATAGCGCACAGCAGACGCCCAACGCGCCCGTCTCCAAGCCGGTGCAGCGGTCGCCCTCGCATCAGGAGAATGGCCCAAGACTGCAGCAGCGGCCGGTGGTTACCCCGTCGAATGGCCAGGCTCCCTATCGACCGCCGTTGCAGCCGCAGACGACGCCCCAGCAACAACGAGTACCGCCGCAGTCGCAGTCGCAGGTCACACCCCAACCGCAGCGCATGCCATCGCAGCCGACGCCTCAGCAACAGCGGCCTCCACCGTCTACGCCCCAACATTCGCGCCCTTCACAGTCGACACCCCAGCAACCGCGGCCCCAGTCGACTCCCCAACAACAGCGCATCCTCCCGCCGTCTCGGACACCCTCGACCCAGTATGGCAGCCCGTTTCCTCAACCCCCCTCTTCGAAACCGCGAATGCACCCCCAGGTTGTCATACCCAAAACCTCTTCCTCGCACCAGCTCACGCCCACGAAGCGTGCTCATGCGCCCCAGAAAGCGCTTCCCGCTGAGCTCTCTGAACTCTTGCTCACGGCTGCAGACGAATACATTGCCGTGGCGCGAGGCATGGGGTCGCTGTTTATACGGGAAAGAAACGAGGCAGACGTGCGGCAGTACTACAGGCTCATGTCCACTGCCATGGGCTGCATGGATACCGTACTCAAGGACTTCAACATGCCGCCTAGGGACGAAGCAAAACTGCGGCTGAGATACGCTAGCTTGCTCATTGAAGAGACGGACATTGGGGCCGCCGACGTCTCCAGTCGGATCGAAGAGATTCTGTCAAAGCAGATATCACTTTGTGGACGCCATCGTTTGCAAGATCTCAAGTTTGCTGCGTTCCATCTCCAAGCGCGGTATCAGTTCAAGACCAATCACCGCGCCGGCCTCAAGTCACTCGACAAACCGATACAAGAAGCGGAGACCTTTCAACACATCGCTTGGGTGTATGCGTTGCGCTTCCTCAAAGTCACCCTAGCGTTGCAAATACCGGGTCGTGTAGAGGTGGCACTGGCTCTCCAGCAACTCCATGCTATACAGGACCACGCCGGCCGACGCGGCGACCGTGCCATTTTTGTCGCCTGTCACGTACTCGAAGCCATGATTCATTTGCGGTCGGGTGCGCCGGATCGGATAGACAATGTCCAGCGCGCCATCGCAGCAGCTCGCAGCCTGCAGCTCCAGGTATCAGCCAAGCAACTGGGCTCGTTCGGCACCCTCATTGACATGGTCGACATCGCCAGTGGTATCCAAAAAGGGAGCCCGGACCCACAAAAGTCCACCGCCCTGCTCGAGTCTATACTGCGCGACAATAACGATCAGACATGCCCGCACAGTAGCGTCTTTACTGTCCTGATTGAGCGAAGCTTCGGGGGTAATCTCACATTCGACACTGCTGGCGTCTTCCGGAAAAATGCAGAGCAAAAGGACGAATTAGTCTTCACATGGCTGCCAAAGGAAGATCTGCAAGCCCTGTGTTTCCACATCTGCGCTCTGGATCAACACGTGCACGAAAAGGGCCTGAACTTTATGAAAGAAGCACACGCGCGGTTTCGTGAAACGGCAAAACGACGCGCCTTCAACGGCATACCCGTCTCCATCGCTTTTGCACGCATAGAGTGGAACATGGTACTCGACTGGTACACCATGTTCGCCATCGGCCTCATGGCACATAACCGCAACGAGCCCCAAACCGCCGCCGACGCCCTCTCGTTCATGAAAAAGAAGATTGGCCACACCCCTTACAATAACCAAGAAGCTTTCGCCCGCACACTAACCTACTTCTCCGCCATAACCGACCAGCTCAACGGCTCTCTAAAAACGTCCCTCTCATCCTACGCCTCTCCCCTCCTCACCATACCCGAAAAAGCACACGCTACCCCCACGAAAATAGACATCACCGTCACCGCAGCCCTCAACCACCTCCTCATCCTGCGCTCAACATCGCACCCGCAACACCACCTCGCACCCCCGCTCCTCGCTCAGATCAAACCCTACGCCGAAGACCACGCCAACCAATACCTCCGCATCGCCTTCCGCCTGCTCTCCGCCTTTTACGCCGAATCTTCAACCTCGATCCTGCAACAGAAAAAAACGGTCCAAGCCGCCGTCGGCCTCGCACAAGAAATCAGTAAACGGACAGCGAATTACGAGTTTGTGGCTATGATGATGTGTTACTTTGTCGCGAGGTTCTTTGCGGATACGGTCGGCGAGAAGAGTATCCAGGCCATTCGGGCGGCGAGGAGTCAGGCGGGCAAGGTGAGGAGGGGCACGTGGATTGCGGTTGTGAGTGGGATTGCGGCGGCGGTGTATGCGAGGAATGGGTTGGGGGCGGAGGCGGAGAGGGCGGGGAGGGAGTGGGAGGGGGTTAGGGGAGTACTGCCAGCGGTTTTGCGGGGAGAGGGGGAGGATGATGCTGAGGATGATGCTGAAGGCGAGGTGGATGCGGATGGGGATGTGGATGTGATGTATTAGGTCCTGGTTTCAGATGTGACGTTTTCACGTTTGATAAGTGCATAATATACTTTGTGACGATGTCTTAGTTTCTATAAACAAGATGAATGTGCTGGTGACAAGACGCAAGTACAACGCGGTTAAATGACACTGTATTAAATCGCAGTAAAGGTGTGTTTCCCAAACACCTTGTCTCACTGTATGCAGCTGTATATACGTTTAGTTTCTATAGGGCTGCACCAACACTCCTAGCGTCAACGACTACGACACGGAGTCGAATCACGCATTCGTCCATCGCGCTAGAAGATCATTCACAATGTCGTCCTCATTCCTCTCTGGCGGATCATAGGCACGAATAACCATGTCTCTCGGCCGCCAGAACGGGGAAAACAGTCCTGTCCTTGATCTGTGAAAACGATAGTCGCTAGCGGGTTTTTGCTGGTCCTGACCAATCACAGGAGAATTCCCATGGGGCGTCGTCGGCTCTGGAGTTTCCTCGTCTACAACGGATACTTTTTCTTGAATTGACGAATCATAAACCCCACCGCTACAACTAGGAACAATGTCTGGATCTGGGTGAGAAGGCAACGGGAGAATGTCGACTTCTTTGGGCTGAAACGCAAAACGACCAATCCGAACCGCATCTCCCTGCATTCTCTTGCTGTCCAGTGTCGAATACGCAGCTGTTGGCAACGAGGATACTTCCGCGATACTCCGCTCGCGAATGGAAATATCTGGTGAGGATGATCTCTGCGATGCGACGATCCACTTGAGCGTCGTTATCTCCAGCACGCCAAAGACGCTAGATACAGTAGTATCAGATTGTAAACTGATATACGCGACCTCTGCCCCCGATCCGGCCATGCACGTTTCTGTGATGAGCTTTCGTTGTTCAGGAGTGAGTTCCAGCATTGTTACGTATACGTCGAGGTCTTGGTCCTTGTATCCTTTGACTAGTCTCTCGAGCGAGCGATAGGGCAGATTCATTGAACAAACTGAGAGAGAGTCTCCAAAGCCAGTCTTGAGCCCTTTGAGACAATTAGTGGTCCATCCCTGATAATAGAAGGGGTTGTTGCTGACGCTAGCGCTCGGTATAGCTGTCAACACGTTTACAGAAATCGGGTCCGGCGTCGGATCAGAAGATGGTGACGATTCCGTTGGTGCTTGGCGAGTATCCTGTGGTTTCCGTCCTGGAGAGAATTGCTCTTGCCGCTCATCCGAAGGGTCGGTTGCCTGTAGTCTGACTGGTTCTTTGGATCTAGAGATCGAACGTGATTTAGCCGAACTTGTTTCTGTTGTTACGGCGACTGGGGTCACATCTTTGACTAACCCTTGTCCTTGAGTTTGCGTGTTGCGATCAGGCGCTGAAGATGCATCTATTGGACTGGTACTACTGCTTGTACCAGGAAAACCACGCGCCGATACACCGATCACTGACGAGGCCGCAGCATCCTGCCGTAGTGTGCGTGGCGAAGCTTGCGTTACCATCGTACCTCTGGATCCTGATGTATGTTCTCTAGATGTGCCCCGACTGTGTTCAGCTGTCACGTATCCGTTCGTCTTGACGTTTTTACGGTTTCCAAAAAGCTTCAGCAAACCAGTCTTTTGTCTTGGAGCGTCGGTCAAAGTGTTCCCATTGTGTGCCGTCTTTGCGCGCGCTCGCTGTAATTGTACGATAGAGGATCTGATTTCCAATCCTTCTCCTGCATGAACCGGTCGCTGGTGTCCATTTCTCTGAGCAAGAGCGAGACTTGCTACAGCAATCATGAGAATGAGATTACCCTTGGAATCTCTGAGATCGATGCGCAAATCGTCGAATTGGGGTTGCAGAAATGGCCATTTTGCTTTTTCAAGTCGGGATAACTGGATCTTCGAATGTGAATCATGGCGTTTGCCAATCTGGTCGAACGCTCGGCGTAGTAGGAGTTCAATCTCTGTAAAAACTGTCCTACAGCGTTGAAGCGCTTGAGAGATATCGTTTAGGGCAACTGAGTTGAAGACCGATTTGAGAATGCCTTGTGCATCAGGTTGAGGAATGATCAGCTCGCGCACTTGATTGAGAATTGCGCATGTGCTGCTGATGTCGTTCGCGATGGCGGTAACTCTTTGATTGGCTGTCGCAACCTTTTCCGCGAGTGCATACAGCTTCACAGAGGCTTGTACGCCGGCTGCAGTAATGCCCACCACAGACCCTGCGATGCTGAGAGGGTCCGCCATTGCGTGCTTTTAGGACGCTAGCTGTGTGGCTTTGAGCGAGGAATAGTACATTGAATGGACAGAAAGAACAGATCCAAGGACATGCCACAAAGATAAACAAGTGGCAGGAAGGCTGAGCTGCGCCTGGGGCTGTAAGCATGAGGGCGCTTACCGGATGCTGCGTATTGGCCACCATGTCAGCCAATGGCTGCATGGCTATAGCAATACAAGTCAGCCCTACCTTGCTGGTAACACGCCGGCGACTCTCAAGGCATACCTGAGATGGGCTCCGAGTGAAGCCTATACACTATGGGATTCGAAATGCAGCCAAAAGTTTGGTTGATGCGATACTCAAAATGAGACCCTATCCGCTCGTGTTTCCATCAATCCTGCTGCTTGGGATGCGAATTTGGATGATTCGATTGATTGTCTGGGAACTTGCGCTGCTAATTTGATAGTGCATGCATTCTTGCAGGTTGAAGGGTATTGGAGGTAGAGAAAGCTAGCAGCCTCCACGCAGTAGGAACAAGAGGCTCGCGCCAAGGCGCTAAACCACAACTCATCTAGTCAGCGATGACAGTCACCTCCACAAAGTCATCAAATAAGATCCATAAGGAGCTACATCTCTAGCTACAAAGTTTGATGTTGTCTATAGATGCGCAGTCTTAGTATTTGAACATTAGAGTAGTTGACTTATCGACATCTGCAGTCGGATATTAATCGGACGGATGACAGAATCATGGTACGACGTATCGACCAGAAACAACGAGTCTTGTGGGGTTACTGGGTCGTTGTGAATACTTTTTACCATCAAGCTAAATAGTCAGCCATCTGCATTAACTCCAGCCGCAAGACACATAGTCGATGGAATACTTCAACTGTGTAAACCCGATATCTCCGCACTTGACCCACCCTTATTCTCATAGCATCCAAACGCCGACCAGCCAGCATGGGTATTTCTACATCTAAGCTCCTCAGCATTAGAGTCTTCCACACTTCTCACAAGTCACTATTCCAATGCAGTCCTTTCGCCTCGTCCTTTCAAACAATGGCACAGTGCAAGGCGCATACACCATCCCGACTCAGTCACCCTTGCCAGTAAAACACCGCCCTTTGGTCGTTGCCCTCCATGGTGGCTGTTATGATCACCAATACTTCGATGCACTACCAGGATATTCCGCCTCCCTGATGAGCAACACACTGGGTACTCCGTTCGTGTCGATCGATCGGCCTTCCTACGGCGGCACAAGTTCAATACTGCCCATTCCATCCGGGTCTGACTTCACAACGGAAAGCGCGATTCAGTTACATCGGTTCATCCTTCCGAAACTGTGGGAGGAGTTCGGTATTCCGCATGGCTGCAAGTGCATTGTTTTGCTATGCCACAGCCTCGGTGTCATGCCTGGTGTCGCGGTGGCAGCGCTTCATGCAGACGAGAAGGCACCGGAGTATCCATTAGGAGGGATCATTGCAAGTGGTATGGGAAACACGCAATCCAAATCCTCGAGAGACACGCCTCCTCAGTATCCTCGCGTAGACGATGATCATGCACGGTGTCCAATCGAGCTAAAAGACGCCGTTATGTTCAAGCCTGGTACTTATGCACCAGAAATGTTGGAACAAAGCGAACGCCTAAACGCGATATGCCCTATACCGGAGATTGTTGGGTTTTCAACACAATGGATGCCTGTCTGGAAGGAGAAATGGGCACCAGCCGTGAAAGTGCCAGTCATGTATTCGCTAGTGGAGGATGATCCATTCTTCGAGGCTACGCAAGAGGAGCTTGACCGCTGCGTCAGAGCTTTCAAAAACAGTGTCCGAGTAGAAGTTAGTCTGATTCGGGGCGCTCCGCATTATGTTGAGTTGAGTTATTGGGCGCAAGGATGGTATGCTCGGTGTTTTGGCTTCGCACTGGAGTGCGCCGCTAGTTTCGCCGTTACAAGCTCCGATGCCTGAGTCGGCGCTCTATCTTTAGCAAGGACGTTAGTGGCATGTAGAACCTGACAAAACCTAAGTTCTTCGTAGAAGTGCGTCACCTCCATCGGAAAGCAGTGTTATGTTCGCTGCCGTGATGAATGAGTTGATGAGTCGTGTATTGTTGCAACATATGGAAGCTGCAAATTGTAGCTCTTCAAAGTACGCACCATATCTCTGTTGTAAACATCAGCCTCTAATGGCATCTGCCAGTGGCTGGAACCAGGTCTCAGCCAGCTTCTTGTTGCCCGCATCATTCGGATGCACACCGTCGCCAGTCATTGTATTCGTATTGAAACCAGTCCACGCATTCACAACCGTTACAGGGCTGTTTGCAGTCGTCTTGTTCGCCGCCCACGTCTGAATCGCGTTATTCAAGGCCACAACGCGTGGGCCGCATTCAGCGCAGTTGGACGGGTTCATTGGGATGATCTTCGCAGCGAGGATCTTCATAGTAGGTTTCGAGACGCGCATCTGGTCTACAAGCTTGCTGAAAGCGGTGGTGATCTCTTGGGGCGAGCGGTTGCTCCAAACGTCGTTGGTACCGAGGTGCATCATGACGATGTCGGGTTTGGTGGATGAAAGCCAACCCGGTAGTTGGTTCTGGTTCGCAATGTTTACCGCTAGGAAACCGCCCTGCAATTGTAAGTCGGCCGTCGGTATCAGAAAATGGACAGAACATTACATGTCCCTCGTTCTCGCCATCGTATTGGAAGCCGCAGCCTTGGCCGGCCAAAGTGCCTACGAAGTCGGTGTTCTTGATGCCGGCTTGTTGGAGCTTCTGCCAAAGATAGGCTCGCCAGCAGCCCTAGACTATTGTGAACTGTGAGCTGATGTAGTCGAGCATCGGGTACATACTGGGCTACCCGTGATCGAATCACCAAGAGCCATAATCCGCACTGTAGATTGACGTCCTGCAAGTTCTGTTGGAGCTGCTGCCACCATGACCACCATGGCCGCCATGGAGAGCACCGCCAGAAAGGTCGAGGCGACAGTGATGTACATGGCTGCTAGATTAAAGACTATATGTTTCCTTCGAGTAAAGAATGGGTTTTATCGTGAATTGCAATTCGCGTACCGCACGATGCGACTTATGTATGCTCCATGGTATTTGTTCCGTGTACATGGGACGCTGTAGCCATATCTACTGAGTTGTTCCGTCCAGATGAAAATTTCGCAATAAGGCTTGAAGAAACGCCAGTGGCGTCTGCGACGATGCTCAAGTTATCTTGTCACAAGATCTGATCGTTATTAGAACCCAGTCTTCAGAATACTGCTGTATCCTATCCCAGGGACAGCGGTTCATCTATACATGACGTGCCCCGCAATGCGACAATCTATTCCTTCCGTGTGGCCCTAACAGTCAGCTTATTTGTGCTGAGGTAGTTGCGCATCGGACTTAGTGCACGTCTCTGTTTGGTTGCGCCTTTCAGCGCGCGTTGGATGGCCAGGAATATGAGGGCAAGCGTCGTACGTGGAGCAATAAAAGCGGCTCTGCAATGTCCGGGCCCATAGTGGTTACCCAGGTAGCTACCCCACCCTTAAGGTATTGCAAGGCTGTCGGCGCACGCAGCCTCACCCCAGGTTGTGCATGTCTTTCTTTTCCGCAGCAGATGTACGCGTTCGCTGTTCGAGGCCGCCATGTGGAGTCCATGGTGGAAGTGATGCGAAGGAGGCAAGGGGGCGCCGTAGGTCACGGATGACGGGCCCCACCGTCAGGTAGTTCTGCCGAGGTCTTCTCCACATAGCCTTCATTGCGGTTGGTCATCGCTTCCAAGACTTGCGTAATCTTGAGTTCTGGAGCAACGGTCAGGACTACTCTCATTCGACATGCCGTGTCTTTTGTGACATGGTACTGGCATTTTGCTCACTGTATCTTGCGTTTCTATCACAACCCAGCAAGAAGAACCCATTAGAGCTGATAGGTGCGGACATAGAAACCGTGGCAGGGCTATGCAATCAGGTCGTTATTGTTGAGTGCGAGGATAGGGTTCATGGTAACTGAGGTACAGGGTTTTCGGCGCATGCTCAAGGATCTCTGGAGGCCAGAAATCCTTAAATGAGCGCATAGCCCCAGCAGAACCTGTCACTCACTCACTACCTACATGGGTTTTTGCTCAACAGAAGAAAGTAAGACATCGGGACATCCTCCCACCTCTGATATGCAAGTGGTGCGTATCTACTGCTGGTACGAACACGCAGGCTGCAAACAGTACTACAGGTGTTGATAGACGGCAAGTAGTTAGCGATTTCGTAGGTCCCAGCACTCACACAACCACGATAACATTAAGGGTCATAGAAAATCGTTGCGCGTTAGCCCGCGCCCAATTCTTTGGACATGTGCGATAGCCAAGGAGACGTGGTTGTCAGAGCGCTCTAGGTGATACAACCAGCGTGGCCATCCAAGCTCCAGGCCCTTACAGTCTGTCACCTACAAACCCACATGTGCAAAGCAACGAAGCTGATTGCACGGATTTCAGTTTCGACAACCTCGAGGTTTGATAAATGCGGGATGAGGGAAAAGGGGATCAGATTCGGCGGTTCGGGAAGACTGAAGGCCCGGAAGTGGGTCCCGCATTCCTCCGCTGCACGCAATCAGTCACCAGGGATGTCGCAAAACTTTCCTCCCATGCCCAGCGAACCCAGCGACTGTACAGACATCGATAGTGCACAGGTTGCCGTGCGTTCTGATGCCGAGACGACCATTGTCGGCACACCTGATGGTCGTTTCGAAGACGTGGGTCCTCTGGACATGCAATCGCGTACGACTTTGAGACTTTCCTGTTGGTGAGCAGCTTGTTCGCACTCCATGCAGCACCTTGATCAGAGATTCCAAGTTACGCGGAGGAATTTTGCGCCTTCTGATTTCTTGCTCGGAGCTGATCAGCCTCCTGACCCTCCCACCGATGGATTTGTGCTGTCACATGGTCGAAGCCACCGCGATACCGATTGGGCAAAGTTTGGCATCTTCTGTGTAATAGCTGTCAACGAAAAGTGTAGCGGTAAACTTATTGAGTTGATAAAGCGAACATTGTAGCATTGGCACGACTGCCGAGTCAAGTATCACTTATACCGAATATGTGTGTCTGGCAACACCACGTCGCTACATACATCCATTCACAGTGTACTCAGCCCCGACCAGCTATGCAGAAACGTCTGTGCCTTCCAGCTACATTCTACCAATGCCGGTCGCAATTTTGCGACATGCAAGCAATCGCACTGGACAATATACGATAAGCTGGGAATAGAGTTCGGCTAACGCGACGAAAGTTTGACGTATCGCGGCTCGTATGGAAGCTTTGACAATGTTCGCCCAACGCCTGAAGCTTCGACACAGATTGTCGTACATATGTACGACCGCACGGAGGATCTGCGATCTAATCGCATTCGGACGCGAATCCGGCGCAGGCCAATGCGAGCGGCTCGAAGCGTTACTTGTCGTGAGCGACCATGGTCGTGTGAAGCAGCCCATGACTAAACTAAAACTGTTCGCGGATTACTACATGGAACAAGCAATTTCAACGTCCCGTTGCGGGAAGGCATGTCAGAGCTGGAGAGTGTTCAGCAATCGGATGAATCATCCCGTTGACAGCGGACCAATAAAGCTGTATCTGGACAAAGAGAATCGGGTAGATAGACCAAGTCTGTCCAGCTAGAACAATCACTCGCAAAACCAAGCCGGAGGAATATGACGCATGCGGAGATTTGCTCGGGGGGATGCCGAGGTCGTATCGTGCGAACACCACAAGTCTTCCTCGCCTCGCCAATCGCATCGTAAACATTGCTGTTTCCGCGTGAACTAAGAGATCTCATCATCTAAGGCACGACATACCCAGCGCTGTGGTTCCCCAGGTTCTGCTGCACTTCTCCATGCCGATCCCCGATCCTAGCGCAAGGGGACTCCGATGCACTTTGACGTAACATGCGTCCCGTAGCACAACCAAAGTCCCGAGGCGTTTCGCGGCTCAGGAAAGCATCGCGCCAGCAGCCAGCGCGGCATGCACGGAGTCGAGTCCGTCGAGATGCGAATGAACCGGTTAGATGTTCCGGTACCGATTCGGTCCTTCTCACGACATGACATGTGCGCTTACATATCTAGAGTCCAGAGCCCGGTATCTGCGAGTCGTGAAAACCACCTTGCGGCCTGACAGACAATCGGGCCGCAGCTGGGGAACGGGCTCGAAGGATCCGAGCGAAGGATGGATGTGGAGATGCTGAGTTTCAATTTTCAATTTCGTTCGTTTTTAGCACCGCCAGCGATATCGCATAGCTGATAGCCTCGCGGAGAGGTTTCAACAGGCCTGTTATCTCCAAATGACGGCGGCTGGTTGTGTTTGACAAGCGTTAATGTTGAGGATTGGTGCTTTGCTACTTTGGGCCTGCTTCACCCGATTGGCCCACCGTGTAGAAGCGTACCGCGGCACACATTCTGCACAGCCAGTGACGGGCTGTTCTTAGGCTGATGTTGTGGGAATTTCCAGGATTTCTCCTTAACAAGCTTCCGCCGGGTGGCGTCTTCCATTCGCCTATGCGATGACGGTAAATAGTGGATGGCGCTGGGGTCAGCCATTCAGAGGACACCGGACCTCGAATACATCAACGAGTGGTTGAAATACGAAAAGAGTTATCTTGCGCACCCGTGCAACCCTGTGTCAGAGTCCTGGGAAGCCAAGCCGGAAGTCCTTGCACAGCGGCACGACACAACACCACCATGCATTCACCGGTGAAAAGCTTGGGTCAGGGGAGTCAGAACAGTTGCCAAACTTCATGCGCAGCAGAGGATATTGAGGAAACATGGCGATTTCTATTCATGGTAATTTCTATGGAGAGATCCACATTGCAACAAAAGAAAAATGTCGTCTTTACTACTGGCTGTCCCCGCCCGACCACTGCGAATCCTTGCGCTCTGTGACCAAATCCTTCTGACTCTCGCTATCGCTAATCCGCGAGCTCTCCTCGAAATGCTGTTCAAAGTGTCGCGTAACATAGATGTTTTTCCCAAATATACCCCCTTCCTCAGCAGGTGGCGTGCTACTTGCCCGGGCCAGTCCCAATTCCAACTCTTCTTCATCATGTTGTGCGGTACTTCTGACACCGTGAACGGTCCGGATTTTGGTCGCGCCGGTGCCAATCGTGCCATTTCCGTATGCATTTCCGTATGCTCGGTCCGATTGGACAGTGGAAGAAAAACCGGGGATGATCTTGATAATCAGTGGCTTGAGCGCAGGAAGCGATGCGCACACGATAGCTAGGTTCATCTCGATGTTAGACCAGTAGGCAGCCGGTGCGCTGTAGTATGTGGAGTCGTCGGGGTTGTTGAGAAGCGGGATGAGAGCGTGCAGGCGGAGGATCGATACGATGCAGACGAACCAACCGATAGTGAGGATGGTCATAAGCGCGAGCCTCTGACGCAGTGCGATTTGCAGTGTCCAAATGACACGAACGGGGAGGAAGGCCACGACGAGGTCGGATAAGATGTTGATGCTGGCATTCGCATACCAAATCGACCTGTTGTCGAGGCATTTCGCACCGGGCCGCTCCAGTATTTTCCAGTAGGCATGGACAGGAACACATGTGAAAATGGAGGTGAAGAGCGTGCTGATACCCCAAGCTACGCAGAAAGCCATGATGATGTAGAGTGGTATACGCATTTCTCGCAGAGTAAATATCCGGCTGTACTGGAGAAGGATGGAGATCTTGGTGATGTTGAGGCTGTTGTTGTAGAAGATGATACTCCAGAATAGGTACTATTCGACATTAGATTCGAAGTGCAGATGGGCCTCAGATTCTTACGCGCAGAATCGCCTCATTTCCAGCTGGGAATTCGACGAAAACCGCATGCTTGCCGTTACCAGCGTTCACCTCTGGAATTGGTTAACGCCTGGCTCGTCACGGGCGCGGTGTGTGTCTTACGCATTATTTGGAATACTCCAGTCACAATAGCCAGCGCCATAGAGCACACAATGGTGTAGTCCTCCCATCCTAATGCTCTTCCCAGGAACTGGAGCCGAGTGATGATACGCAGGGCGACGCAAATCCCCGATATGCATGTAAAAGCAATAACGATAGATTTTGTGAGCGGACCCCGATCCTCTTTGGCCAAGGCAGCCAACTGTTCCGGTGGTATTTGGTCCATGGCGGCTGTGAGGTAGAGGGAAAGACAATGTGACACACTTAATTTGTCGATGTGTGAAACAGGTTCGATGTGGTCACCATGGACGCTCCTTGCCCTATGTATTCGCAGTCGCCTGTGTGTGTGGAGGAGTACATATGTCAGGTCCTGCGCCCAAAGGTACCTGAACTACGAAGGCTGCACGGGCTAGTGCGACAGTGTACACCAGACTGGGATGCCACGTCGTTTAAGGAGGTATCCGAAACTCAAAACTTATCAATGGACCACACCCTGGAAAGCAAGTGTGAGGAGGATCTGGGGAGACGGCATGCCTGACGGAAGCGCTAGACCTAGCTGACGGCAAGAACTTGGACACAAGCCAATGGGACTGTGCACTCCTCCTGATTAGTCGCGTAAATGCTTCAGCTTCAAGGGTACATCTCCAAACCGAAAAGGTTGCAGTGGCGAGCGTAGTCCTGTGCACTCGGCCCGCCGCGAGTAATCAGACGGTATGCGACATACGGAAATCACTTGCATGATGCACTGTGCGTATTTCCCATGGTGTGTGGCGAACCCTGCTGTCGATATGAGGAACGCCTTCGACACCAGGGATCAGGCCATCGGGTTACCGGGTGAAGATCATGCTGATGTTCGACGAATGAGCTGACATGTGGCGCGTCGTATGTTGCGCCAAAAGTTGCCCTGGATGAACACACCACGCTGCTACTGAAGAAACGGGAGGCCAAGATTGCCCGGCAACGGTACTATCAAAGCGATCAATTGACTCCTTGGCATGTTGCCATTTGTGAGTTTATACCTCCAAAATCGTTCTCCTGCGTTGCGAAGTCGGAAATCTGCGATGTTGTCGCTCAATCACATCTTTGGCCAAGTTTCCCAAATTCAGTACCGTCGATCGACCCACGTGCATGCCGTTTGCGTGTCTATGACCGTCACATGCTGGGCTTTTCAGCAGAGACACCGGGCAAGGCACCGCTTGAACTTGGTAGTGGAGCCACCGAATACCGGCTAATTTGTGTGGTGTAATCTGTCCGCGCTTTTAGTGTGACGCTAGAGCACTTGATGGCGAATTATTGACGCCCAGAATCATCCCTGCAGATCGGATCTCAAACTCTATTGTGTTTGGCTGCCTCATAGCGTAACAACCTCCAGCTTGCGCTCTGCTCCGCCATTCAAGAGAGGCCTTGCAAATAGCTGGACAGATGTATACCTACACATGTGGCGTGACGCTGCTGATGCGGGTCGCGTCCGTCCATCGTCTACTAAGGCTCCCGAGGTCTCCCTGAACGTCTCCGCGAGATGGAAGTCAGGGTATCACGACAGATCCGCCACACTGCGCGTTAGCATGACCGACGTCGTCCCAACAGGCGCAGAAGGCTTTGCGGCTTGGGTTGCCGTGTGTGTGTCGCAAGCACCGTACGAAACCGTGGAAAGAATGTGGTTCGTAAGTCGCTGCACTTTCCTACTAAGGCGCCATCGAACATCGAACACGGCGGGTAGACGAGACAGTCTGAGATCCCAAACCACGCGGCATTCGCTATCAGGGACTTTTCCTGGAGGATCATACGTGAGGAAAGGTCTGTTTCGTATTCCAATGATGCCTAGGAACCATGGCCAATGCGAGTGCTGGGCTACTGTGAGCACAATGCGGGATGAAATGACATCGGGAGAATCCTGATGCTGCACGCCTTGACAGGGTCGGCTAAGTGGAAGGTTTGCGCTAAGTCAGCAATGCATCGGGCCCAGCTCTTTGAACACCAGCCCTTGGAATAGGTTCCGAGCTCTCTTTGGGAAACAGATGACACCCATAGTGAGGAGTCATGATCACGTCGCATAGCCTACGTTGGAATGAGTCGGTGCCCGCAAGGGAGACGATCCGGGAACTTCGGGACCAGTTTCTGACACGTGGTCTAGCCGGGACGGCGCGTCCGTGCGCAGCATCTAGCTTGGCACACCAACCCCGTTCCAGGCTCAGAGACTCGTTTCGTATGAGCTGAGCTGTCTGTGAACACCATCAGCTTGCGCATTGAACTGAATCTCTCTGCTCGCCGCGTAGATCTCGTAATAATTCCAACAGTTCGGGATTGCTGCAGGCGCCTTCCGTCGTCACGTCATCTATGACACTACCTGGGCATTAAAGGTTTCTTTGCTCTCATCGCGCTGGAGCACACACGCCCAGCACTGTTACGTTACAAACATCATACAGCGTGCATCGTCAGGGACATCTTGAATCTCATACAGAGACGCGCACGCCGTTGGTCCGACATCTGGAGGCTCAACGACTGGGAATCCCCAGGTAAGCGAAGATGGCGTCAGGAACCCTGCAGGAAGCTGATCTGACTGGAGCATGGAAGCATGGTTCTGGCACAGGCTAGTAAGTCTTCTTGGCGAATCAGCCAACTATCTCTCATTGGAAAGTTTTCAAAACGTAAACGTTTGACACCAGGTACACGGCGCGTCACTCTGGAGAACCTCTTCAAGCGTCACGGTTATACCCCCGTGGAAAGCAGGAACGATCAACGGCCCCTGATCTACAACCACTATCTTAGAAGCCTCGCCCCAACATATCACATCGCATCAGCACGCCATTGGTGACTGCGAAGGTGTTGTTGTAAGTGCGCAGGAAAGTTGAGTTGCCAATGTCACCTGTCTATCGCCGCTCAGGTCCAGTGGCGACGCGTGTTAGTCATAGCCACATGCTCAAGGACCATGTGGCTCGCATTAAAACACGGAGCAGACACTTCAAAGTCAAGACTTTCGACTCAGGTGATCGGTGAGCTTACTTGCGGACATTGAGGCCTCTGCTGAGCATCCAGACATCGCCAATCTGTCCTACGCCTCTGAGACCCCTATGGCTGCAAAACCAATCGCGTCAGCCTAAATCCGCCCCCTAGTTCTGAAGGCCGGTTACCCGATTACCGGTACGCTAGATCTGCGCTTCTGGTCTGATCTGTCGCAGAGACTGGAACGAAAAAGCAATCTACGCATAGCGCTTGCCGGACACAACTCCGTGGATATGGACGGAGATGGTCGATCATTCGACGATCATACTTGTGTGTGTCGAGCTCATTCCCAGATACTGCAGGCGAAGTCCAAGATCTCCTTATCTGATCAGCATGAAAGTATATGTTTACTAAACAGATGATGTGGTGGTGTGAGGGTTACTATCAAAGGTCATCTAATGGCGCTGCGATGATATAGGCAATGAGCTAGTAATCATAAGAACCATATCAGATCATTGCATGCGAATGATGCAGATAAAGCGATCGGGGTGCAACCATCACGAATAGTAGAAGATTCACAGCACTTATCTTTTGGCCAACTAACGATCTGTCACATCCGGACATCGAGCTGTTGGAAGCTGAGGTAGCCTTGAACAGCTTGCCATGTGCTCGCATATGCACGCTGCGGTAGCCATGCTAAAATGTTTTCTACACTCAAGTCATAGGCGCAACTGCGAAGCCTTTCTCTTGAGTCACAAATATACCTCTTCTGCACATCGAGATAAGGTGTTGTTGATCCGAGAGTGTTTTGCCTTCACTAGTTCAAGTCCTCAGGCGATGAGAAGTATCTCCTTTTTCTACCTTGTTCGAACCTTCTCCCATGGTGGAAGGGAGAAAGACGAATAGACCATTTGACATGCAGGCAGTAAAGTGTATTCAACTTATGTTGTAGCTGCGCTAGTAGAGACTACGCATTCAGAGTCTACAAATGCCTACACAGTCCGTATACGCTGATTGGCGAGTATACTACTGTGATCTCATCGTCAGAGGAGTCCATGACGCCGCTAATCGTTCTGTAATGCGCATCCCGGAGATGCATTCCGACTTGATATGACGCACGATAAGCTTTTCTTGCGACTAGGTTCGATTTCAAGAATAGGAAGTCAATGTCATCATGAGCTTCCAGTGGTCACAAATCGCTCCGTCTTGCCTCCTAAGCATATTCTTGTCGCTACCCAACTATCGCCACCAGAACCTGCAAGTGTATGGCGAGGTTGATAGCACCGTTTGTCTTGTACAGGAACGACTGGGCGGTCGATCTACTCAACTTTCTTCTCCCCCTGAAGATTGTAGTTATCAGGTCCGGTCATCCCCATTCTATGGCATGCCAGGATGCAGGTCACAACTACTTCACAGTATCTGAAGAGATAGTCAACCGCTGAAAAGTACAGCTTACCATGAATGGTAGGGAGTTGGTATACACAACGAAGCATACTGGCCAGAAGCTTGGCAATATCTCAGCCAAGTATCCAACAATGATTAATCTCAGAGAAGGTGCAATAGGACCTCGTAAGGATTTCAAATCAGTGTCTCATTAACGCTAGCTGTATAGCAGACTATCTTAAGATTGCCACAGACCGTTGAGTTCACCGAAACTGGGCATACTTGAAATGCGCCGGGGTCAAAACAGGCTGCAGCTCGCCATATGCGTATAGTCCCATCATCATACCTGTAAAAGGCTGACCGACAGATGGATTGCGTGTCATGATCTGGGTATCAATGTCGCCTAGCCATGTCCACTCAGTCTTCTGCTGCGGACCATCGTCGGCCTGTCGGTATCCAAAGCGGTAGCTCGTGGCAGTGCTGTCAATCACGAGCTTCATCTCACCCTTCTCTGGGATGGCGTGCTCTACAGATTCCATGTCCGGTCGTGTGAGTCTGATGACTCGTTTTTGTTGGCCGTCGCGATCTGTAAGCGCAATACCGATGCTGGCGTAACAAGTATGATTCCACCATAGCACTGTGCCGGCCTCAACGCGCGGCACATCAGGTTGGAAATCCAATTGAGTCTCCCAGACCACCGGCCAATGTCTTTGCTTTCGCAGAAACAGCGTTGGACATGTGGGCATCGACAGCGTGTAAGGACCACCATTCAAAGTAAGGTAGTCGTCTCGCGCTGTCATAGAGTAGTCTTTCCTCACAGGTGTATCTGCGCATGTGTTAGTATTGTTTCATTGACCAGCTTCTAGGATGCTCACTCTTGCGGTACCACCCAAGACCGAGTCTGATACCACTGAAATCGTCCTTCCATGCCTTATCCTCATTGAGCATATACTTGTTTGGTCCGCTCATCTGCAAGGTGACCGGTTTTCCCTCGTTGAATATCGGCCAGTTGCTCTCCCAGCGAACTGGAAGCAACATGGACTCGCGCCCGAAAACTGACGTTCGCCATTCAGCACCTTCCTTCCTGGGCCGTACGCCTAAGCACATGGCCCACCACTGGCCTTGGGTATCTTCAACAATATCGCAATGACCAGTGTTTTGGACCTCGTCGTCTATTGTGTTGCGCCA
This sequence comes from Alternaria dauci, assembly GCF_042100115.1. Lineage (NCBI taxonomy): Eukaryota > Fungi > Ascomycota > Dothideomycetes > Pleosporales > Pleosporaceae > Alternaria > Alternaria dauci. The sequence goes on from NC_091276.1 coordinate 112,235, forward strand.
GAGCGGGTTGTGCGGTGCTTGTTCCCACGGTCCGAAAGGGCTTTCGCGACTCCGGCTCACATATTCGCAGTGCCCGGACTCAGTTCCTCCTTCCGCCGTGAAGAGATAGTAGTAGCCGTTCAACTTGAAGAGATGTGAGCCTTCTGCAATACCCGATTCAGACTCCCGGATCATCTTTGGCGTGGACTTCAAATTACCCGAAGCAAGGTCAATTGTAGATACGTGGATGGCAAAGTCTTTCAGTTTCGAGTCCGGGGAGCGATCGACCTTTCGGTAGGTCGAAGAGAGATACACCTGGCCATCGTCATCCCAGAAAAGGTCAAAGTCGAAGCCGACCTGATCAAAATACACAGGGTCAGACCACGAGCTCTCGTTCCAGATGTTGGTGGTTTTGACGTAGAAGCCACGTGGCCATACGCGATCGTCGCTCTGCGGTCTATATCGATCAAAAGAGTTGGTGATGATGTAGAAAGTGCCCTTGTGGTAACGAATGGTTGTTGCCCAGACTCCGCCTCCTGGCTCCGGAGTCCTGATATCGAGTTGAGACTTGCGCGTGAGTGCGTGACCGATTAATTTCCATTTGATAAGATCTTTGCTGTGATATATGGGCGCTCCGGGGAAGTATTCAAATGATGAAGTAACGCAGAAGTAGTCGTCGCCAACGCGAATGACAGATGGGTCTGGGTTGAAGCCTGTAAGGACTGGGTTGGCGAAAATGCTCATGGTCGAGGTGGATATTTCTTTTCTGGTCTCGGGGGGCATAACGTGGGATGAGGCTCAACATATGGAGTATTCAGGCTGATCTCGATGCGGCTCCAATCTTCCGTTACGCGCCACATGCCGCGCATCCTGTTCGGCCCATCCTGCCGTTGCCATGGCTGTAACCAATTGACAGCTGTGTTTTTGCGGCTCAAATCGCGTGGGAGTACGATGATGAGTTTTTCCTCGAATCACAAAATTTGCGGGTGTATCTCATGATGTTCCGGATCCTTGGGGTAGCTGTGGATCATGAAAGAGACTCGGGGTAGATGGATGAATGAGGGGTAGGCTTGGCGGGCTAAGGCGTTCCTTCACGGGCGAACATCGGCAAACCTCGGGCTTCCCAACAGAAACAACACACGTTTATCCCGCGACACAATGGACGTCCCAAAACGCATCCGCACTAGCTCGTAACAGTTTCAGGACGCAGACTCACTACCTTGGACGGAAGAATTTGGGCTAAGGACACATTGTGCAGCGCTGGAAGCTTACTATTGTAATCGCGACGTGTCAAGACAACACCACATTTGGCTGCACGCGCCAGAAACGAAACAAGCATGTCATGTGTTACACCAAAGCCCTAGTATGTGTTCGGTACTTACACGAGCTGCATCTCGACGTTGCCAAAGCCACGTAATCGGATCCGGCGTGGAGTTGGTTGCATGTCGCTCGAGCTTGTCTCAACATCACTGACACCGAAGCTCTCGTTGGTACTATAACACGCATTGTGGATCACAATTATGCGGCAGCGTGTTGGTTGCATTAACCTATGGTGGAGGTCGGGATCTCTATCAAGGATCGTGCCAACAGTCAAGCGAACTAAACAACTTAGTAGGTGACCGCCATACCGCCAGGAAGTTCCGTCAGCCAACCGCCACTCACACCAACATCCTCAACCGCCTGCTGTGGCTTCTTGCACTTCATCGAGTCTTGCGCAGACTGAATCTTCAATACTTGGCAGTTGGCATTTGCACATTTGCCGCTGGGCAAAGCATCCATGGCCTTTTGTAGCGAGTCATCCTTCCAGCCAAAGAGGTAGTCGCCGTGCTGGCCGTACCCCGTGCTGTTTTCAGTCAATCACCGTTATAGGAACAAGGGAGGGGACTCACCCGTCACCAAAGCTGTACACGAATGGCTGCTTCCCAGTACCGTACCAGGCGTTATTCTTATACCGTCCGGTATCCCACATGATCTCATACATCACTTGTGGAATGGCCACCGGATGCGTACCAGGGCAGTTCGGAGTACCCAGACCACCGCTGTTGGAGTATGCGACGTGGCTCTTATGGTCTGGGGAATCAAGATTCTTCCCATCCCAGCAAGAAGGGAAGATGATGGTTGCCCTGATTCCACCAGGACAATACTTGTTGGGCAGCTCCGCCGTGTCTTTTGCATCACACGGCGCGAAGCCCTCACCATTTTGCAAACATCTGTGGCAAATGCTTGCCCTATTAAGCTTCTTGGCCATAGGATCGCCCGCAATCATGCGAAACCCTGGCTTGAAGGCCGTCATCTTGTTGTTCTTGGCAGAGTATGGCATGTAGTACACTGTCATGCCGCCGTCCTGTTGAAGTCCTACGTTGGCGAATTGGGGTACACGCTGGAACGTACCATTCTCAGGCGATTTAAAATAGAGCGATGCAGTCCAATAGTTGCTGAAGTCCTCACTGTACGTGCAGGATGTACAAGTCGAACGAGTCGGAGGATCAAAGACGCCAGGCTCCATCTGCAGCACATCAGTCAATGTCTCGCTGATGCGATAGACGGGTCGTACGGTAAGATTGAAAGAATTCCCTCCAATGATCTGATGTGTGTGTGGTGATGGTCGTTGACCGGGATTCACCAGCGGATCAGCTCTCTCGACAGTGAGTTGCGAGCATGCAAAACGGAGCATGTTCTGCGCAATGACGCTTTGCGTCAACAGTGCGCCGGCGGCGATGGTGGACCAAATCATGGCGAAAATGATATCTCGAGTTCCTTGAGAGTTGCAAGAAACACGAAGTTGATGCTTCAACGACTTCTTAAGCCAAGCAGCAGATACGACAGCAAGCGTAGGCCGGTGGCCGCTATCAGTCGGTATATTGGAGTGTGACGGCGACTATACCGTTCTTGTTGCTTTCGCCAATGAAAATGCTGACAAGTATGTCGTCGCACGTCTTGTGACGATTGTTCAGTAACGAGCCTGTGGCGATATCCCGATTTGATCATTTGGATGAAGGCCTTAATTAACAACAAGTATCGGCAGTTGCAGCGATAGTACCGAAGGCAAATCACGACAAGCTTTTCGCTTCTTAAATTGCCGGCAGGGTTGTCGTGGTCACAACCGAACGTTGTACCAGCATGGTGTTGATTGATGCTACCATCGGATGATGACTTTCAGGCCTGAGTGTACCGGGAGATGATTTCGGGTATACACAAAGCAGACGACACCTAAACAGCCAACGAGTGCGGCTATTACGCCCTTCTTCGGTTACCAGCGTGCATCATTATGGGAGAGAGAGTCTCAAAAACCCAATGAGTTTGGTCGTATGGAACCCTCGGCCGATGCTGCTCCCAGTTCGGCTACGACTACCGGATCTGGCAATCTGCGGGGTTTGACCGAGGATCTCCTCACCAACCTAGACACCCGCAATGTTGAATTAGACCCCAGCCATGTATACAGACACGATGTGTTTTCCGATTCAATGTTCAATCTGTCAAAGATATCGGTATCGCACATGCCAGCATGACGCAACAGCCGCTCTCTGCTTCCTCCTCAATCGCTGGCTTCTTTCAAGCTCTTCCGGTACTGCCACCACAATACACCAATCTTTCCTCCCTTCCGGAAGCTCGCCAATCTCGATTTTCAGACTCGTCGCAAGCCTCGGACGATAAGGTCGTTGTGGACGACATTTGGGTGGAAGAAGCTGAAAGAGATCGGATACCAAGAAGGCATCGTCTCAGTGGCTTATGATAGATCTCATAACGCCTTCAACAGACGCGTGCAACAGTTCGTCGGAAATCATGTATGGAGTTCGACCGGTACTATGACCGGCTGCCCTCAAAGCATGACTGATGGCGCTGCGACACTGTTAGGCAAGCACATGACCGACTCTGATGGTGATCAGCCAGGACGAGGCGGAGTACTAAGAGAAGCATACAATCGGCTTTGTAGTCGCGACCCGGATGTCGCTTGGACAAGCGGGCAATGGATGACAGAGCGATCTGGTGGCAGCGACGTATCCGGCACGGAAACACTTGCTGCACGTACGACATCGCAGGAACTGGCTGAAGATGCGAAGATGGGAAGAGACCGCGACGCAGTCGGTATGCGATTAGGCTCTTGGAGGATACACGGTTTCAAGTGGTACAGTAGCGCGACGGACTCTGAGATGGCCGTACTTCTTGCACGTACAGACAAAGTGGCTTATCGGCGTTCTACATACCCATGCGTCGAAGGGTGGGTACTCAGTCACAGGCTTCCGATATTCTGAATGAAGAGGCGCAACCCCAAACCGAGCTCAATGGTGTTCGCATCCAGCGCCTGAAGAATAAGCTAGGAACGAAGTCACTTCCAACTGCCGAGCTCGAACTGAATGGCGCACGCGGATGGCTCATTGGTACTGAAGGCCAAGGCGTGAAGGAAATATCCGCTATCCTCAACATCACGCGCTTGCATACCGCTGGTGGTAGCGTTGCGAACTGGGGACGCGGTCTGGCTATCTGCCGTGCCTACAGCAAAGTACGCAAAGTTCGTGGCGGATTACTCCGGGACAATCCCGCGCATCTGGCATGGATGGCTGAAGAGACGGTCAAGTACTGGGCAGTATGCACTTTACGTACCTTGGTGTTGCATTGCAAGGTGCTTTGGAGCAAGATTGGGATGAAATGGTCGCGAACACGAAAGCTGCGCAGTTGATACCCAACAACAAGACTACGGTGGCGGTTTTGCTGAGATTGCTGCTGCCCGCGATGAAAGCCCAAGTCAGCGTGGCATCCGTTCATGGGCTTCGGCAGTGCATGGAGTGTCTCGGTGGTGTCGGATACTGCGAGAACAACGAAGACGGCAGCTTGATGAACATTGCGAAGATTTATCGCGACAACCTCGTCAACCCGATATGGGAAGGTACCGTCAGCGTCATGGCGGAGGATGTCGTGCGAGTGCTTACCGATAAGCGGTTGGGCAATGGCGATATCTTGAACAACGTTTTCATGCCGTGGGTCAAAGACTTGCTCGAACGGTGTTCTTCTACCTTTCATGATGAAGTTTCAATCATCGAGGACAGACTTCAGGCTCTCAACAATCTTGTTCATAATGCGCAGAAGGAAGAGCTTCTCTACCGTGGGCGAAATATTCTCGAGCACCTGATGGTCGTTGTTAGTAGCGCTGTGCTAATGTACGATGCGAATGCGAACCCAGATGCTATCGCGCGAGAGATTGCAGTACGATGGGTCCGCACGAATGCACTCTCTCCGCAAGAACATGCGCGCGCCCAGGATTGGAAGATTCTGTCATCCATGGACAGGCGCATCTTTCTTGGAACGCCAGACGCTGATTTGGCAGTGTCAGCGAAACTTTGAGTGAAGCGTAGTGTTAAAGAAAGTCAAAAGACATGAGAAGGGGCTTCACGATATCTAGCTATCCGTGGTACGCCGCCAAAACCAAATAGCGCTTGGAATGGATTGCGAAGTAACATTAGCCGATACTTGCTTTGTGCAACTATTTGACCTTGTTTATTTTCTTCTAGACTAGCGATGTGCCGAATATCAGGGCAAAACTTGTCCACGTGGTTCATTCAGGGTGATCATTGCTACCATAGCTGCTTATCTGATCGTCGAGTCATACTGGGGACATTTACCCTGTCTTGCAAATCCTAGCAATTTCTGGATACAATTGAAGAAGCCTAGACTACCTCGCGATACATGGCATACAGGTAGCTGATCTATATCGTCGTCTCAAGAGGGACATTCCCTAACAACGTGAAAGGAAAGTTCTGTCTTTCAAAAGACAAGCCAATCTCACTTGATAGTGTCACGCGAATTTTAGGTCTAACGAAAAAAGATGCGGTTAAGACATTTCAAGGTTGAATAAAAACCTGACAAGTCAACTTGCCAAGTAAGGCTACGGGAGTCCGTCAGCGCGCCTCCCCGCATTCTCCGATGCGACATCCCGAATGGCGCCCGCCACCACCGCAGTGGGTCTCCACTTCCAACGCCGAAAACAGTCAAGCTTCACATTTGCCACAGCTTCGACAAAAACTTGGTGAAAGATGGGGAGAGGAAGCATGCGACGCTCTGCGCCTTGTCGTAATATCGAAGCGCAACTTCTGGGTCGAAGGGAAAAAAACAACACCCCAGGGTCTTTAAAAACAAGGGCAAAAAAGCAGAGAAGAAAGCTCAAACCTTATGCCAACAGTCGCCGAGGGTTCGGTTGCAGCTAGATTGATTATGCACTAAGCACAAGTTCATTGATAGGGCTCTAGGGCTTCAGCCTTGTACCTCACATCATGCAAGTTGTGGGATCAGCGGGTTGAGCGACTGTGCAACGATAGAGCTTCCCTTAATGCGTTTGGTAGCGTTGATAACACCTACCGACCCGTCCTTGACCAGCCAAAGCTTCATCCATCCCCGTTGAACAGGGATTCAAGAATACACTACGGAAGTGCGAATAGACCCCGTCGCCTCGACTTCCCTACACTCAGTTTTTTTACTACACTACTATTCGTCGGTCTAGACAGATACCGCAGTAGCTGACACATCTGGTGTGTTGGGGGAATTAATCTTGGTTGCTGATCGTGCACAAAGTGAGGTCTCACCGCATTAGTATCAGTGCCGAGCGGTGTCTCCTCCGCGGTCCACCAGATATTGATGAACCGTAGACCGTAAATGCGCCGAGTGGTTACAGGACTATAAGATGGCTTCTCCGCTGCAGGTTCGTGTTCAACTGCTCATCATCCAAGTAAACAGTTTGCGACAAGTGAAGCAGCTTCAAGATGGAGACTGACAACAGCAACGTCGAGCTCATCCCTGGGACGGAGATTGTCCAGGATAGCTCAGCACAGAAGAAGTTGATACCCACACCCTCTTCTGATCCCCGAGACCCTTTGAACTGGACCCGGAAATGGAAGCGTACGTTGTTCGCCATTAGGGATCTCAGTCTTCGCTGACAGCTTTCCTAGTCATGGTAATGGCCTCGCAATGGCTCTTCACTTGGATCTCCGTCACCGGTGCTCTGTCCATTGCGCCCATGTTCCCTCTCCTGGGGGCGCAGTTCCATCTCAACAACAACCAGTTGGCTATGCTGACTGGTATCACCGTCATCACGCTCGGTTTTGCCAACTTCATCATTGTACCGCTGTCCAACATATTTGGTAGACGTGCTGTCAGCCTGGTATTCTCGGTACTCATTCTGTTGTCATGCGTATGGCAGGCAATGGCGACTAGCCATAGCAGCCTGCTGGCGGCGCGTGCTGTGAACGGTCTAGTCTGTGCGACGAGCGAAAGCATCCCTGTGCAGATGATTGCGGATGTCTTCTACCAGCATGAGAGAGGCCTTTGGACGGGAGTTTACTTGTGAGTAGTTTCTGACCCACGCCGTTATACAGCCTCTAACGTGTCATGTAGCACCGGCTACTTCATGGGAGCTTTCCTTGGCCCAATCATGGCGGGGTCAATGGCAGCACATTACGGTTGGCAGTCATTCTTCTGGTTAGAGACGGCATTGTCTGGCGTCTCCATCATCCTCATCGCGCTCACCTTTCCTGAGACAAAGTACCATCGCGGTAACGCCATGTTCATCGTGCAGACTGGCAGCGACAATGAAAGCAGCGACAATCAGAGTAATCTCGAGAAGCGGGTGACGCAGACTGGGATTCAAGGCTCCGAACGGGATTCGCTAGAGGCACCCACTACCGTGCAAGGACGCCCCTCTCGTGCGCAGTTCATGCCGTTCATGAAGCCAGATGCTCGGTGGAAGATGTTTGTTGTGCGCGACACTTGGACGCCGATCAAGGTCTTCTTCAACCCAATCATCCTATGGGCTGGACTGATGCTTGCCGGCCCGGCTGATATCCTCCTCTTCTTCAACCTCACCGAATCGCCTGTGCTCGCCGCACCGCCTTACCTTTTCAAGCCAGATCAAGTTGGCTACACAAACTTCGCGTTCGCAATAGGTGCACTGTTTGGTTTGGCAACGGCAGGTCCATACTCCGACTGGGTATCTGCTCGCGCAGCGCGTAAGAACGGCGGCATACGCGAAGCAGAGATGCGATTGCCTGCGCTATTCATCTACATGATCATCACCATGCTCTCGATAATCCTCGGCGGCGTTGCCTACCAGCAGCAATGGGCATGGGGGCATATCGTCGTTTGGGGCTATGGTTTCGCTGGTCTCAGCGTCACAACCGTGCCCACCATCGCCATCGCATATGCGATCGACTGTTACAAGCCCATCTCCGGTGAGATTATGGTGGTCGCGACAGTATGCAAGAATTTCATCGGTTTCTCGTATAGTTACTGGGTTTTCGATCTTGCTCACGAGAGCAAAGATGGGTGGATTACCCCCGCCATGGTCATTTTCGCTTGTGCGATGGGGCCTGCACTCTTCGTCTTCCCATTGTACTTTGGATTAGGCAAGAGAATCAGGCGCTGGACGAAGGACAGCGATGTTCATCGCATGGAGGAAGTGATCTAGATGATCAGTGGTGGTGGAGGTATTGACGCGTCGGGATCGGCTCTCTGTGTTCGTGCCAAGGGTGATTTTGTGCGATCGTTGTCTTAGTATAGCATAATATACCCCTCCTTCTTGTCCTTAAGCTCTTCGCTCTCTCATTTGTACCTTACAGTGTTTCTGTCCGAAAAACTGGATGATGAAGATGAGATGTCGGCCGAGTGGATACTTTCTAGACGGCATTGTCAAAAGTGGGTCGCAGATCTACGCTAACTGTTGACGTCATCCCAAGTTTTCCACCAGCGGGCGTCGCCAAGTAGTCTGAATCATCAATCCATTTGCGTCCATACGTCGATTCATATCACTCGCATCTAAACATGTCCATCTCTAGCCTCCAAGACAAGGTCGCGATCATCACCGGTTGCAGCTCCGGTATCGGCCTAGCAACAACACGTCTGTTCCTCGAACGGGGCGCGTCAGTATTCGGCATAGACATCGGCGAGCAGCCACAGAAGCTCGCTGAAGACTACTCAACATTCACCTTCTATAAAACCGATCTTACCGAGTCACAAGCTGCCGAACATGCTGTAGCAAAGTGCGTCGGCAAACACAACCGCATCGATGTACTGGTCAACTGCGCGGGCGTGAGCGATGGTTGGAGCAGCGCCGACACGATTCACGAGGAGGAATGGGAGAAGGTCATGTCTATCAACCTAACGGTGCCCATTCGCATGATGAAGGCGGTGTTGCCGGCGATGAAGGAACAAAAGGGTGGTTCTATCGTCAACGTTGGAAGTAAAGCAGGAACCTCGGGGGCGAGTGCTGGTATTGCGTATACTGCGAGCAAACATGGTCTGGTACGTATATGCCTCCTTTCGCGACACCTTGCAGTAGTACTGATAGTGCGATAGGTGGGTGCTACAAAGAATGTTGCTTGGCGATTCCACAAGGAAGGCATTCGGTGCAATGGCGTTTTGCCTGGAGGCGTTGCAACCAACATCGCATCATCAGTGCAGATGGAGCACTTTGACTCCGCTGGCTTCAATGCTTTCTTGTAAGTCTCAAACTAGATTGCATGTTTTCTCCTTTGCGCTTACTTACACGAACAGTCCTGTCGTGCAAATGCACGTATCGAAAGACAGTGAGGGCACGCCGGTTCCCTACATTGGGGTAGACAATGTGGCGCGTGGAATTGCTTTTCTGGCTTCAGAAGAGTCTACGATGATCAACGGCGCAATGATACCGATTGATAACGCGTGGTCAACTATATAACATGACCTTGCTCAGGTAAAAGAGTAGCTGCATCAGTGACTTAAAGCTGACAATATGCTATCATATCATTGCTAAGATATCACAACATCCTATCCAGTGAGATTCTTTTGATATCAAAAGTGTCGACTTCTTCAGTCTTTCAGACTTTCGCGGTCACGTCTCTCGCGTTCCAGCCTTTCCCCCTTGAATCTTTCGCCTTTCAGTGCTTCAACCCATCGCATACCTATCTCATGCCCAGATAGTGGCTGTCTAGAGTGATCATTTGGTTTTCTGAACTCCTCGCCAATATACTGACGCACAGACAGCTCTATGTTCTAAAGTTTTCTGTCAGTATTAATTTACGATATGTTAAGGTCCTACTTACCTCACTAAAAAGCTCGTGCAGTTGTTCCTTCTCCTATTACAGATTACTTAAAGAATGCTTTTCTAGAGGTCTAGCTACCTTGTAGTTATAGAAGAGCCCTAGAGTTAAGGAGAAGCAGTTTAAAATAGTTAAATAGGACTGCGCTAAAGCATTGTCGTACTCCGCAGCAGTAGACTTTAAGCCTATCTAATAGCTTTAGGGGCAATAAGACAGATATCTATATTTTAGTATAGACAAGAGACTTATAGGATCTTTCTTACTCTATAGTAACTAACTACATATACAAATATCGCTAATAGGAACTCGCTTTGATGCAGTCCCCTAGTTTAAGGCGGGAAATTAGATATACTTTGTAAATAGAAATCTGTAAGGTTTTTAGGAAGTGTAGGGTCGTAGAAGGTGGTCAATTCTAGGTTAGCAGAGTTAATAGATTCGCTGTAGTAGCTGAGCTATAGAATACTTAGAGAATTTAGCTATGTCGCTTTTAACGCAACTCTTGCGATACATACTAACATTATAACTGTTCCTGGCTGAGGTTATTCTACAGACGTGACATTTAGTAAATGCCATTTACTCTTTTAACCGCACATCCCAGTCTACGTCGTCTTCTATAATCAGTGCGGATGATAGTCGATTTTCGACAACACTTCCAGAAATCAGCTTCTTGCATCAGTTTGGGACTCTTACTCACGTCCTGATAATATTTAGGTGACTTCTCCAGCTCCCGCGCGTGCCGAAACCTCCAGCATTCGGCGGCTCACTTCCCTTGATCGTTTGAGCAAGGCACTAGTGATTGGGATTGTAAGGAGGATCTTACATATGGTAAGGCTGCTTCCGCGATATCTTCCCCCTTCACGGCGTTTGTGAAGTCAAGCTTCATATCAGTGACCGATGTCATCAGTACCAATGCATCTCTGCGATCAGTCCGGAATGGCAGATTGATGACAAAGATCTTCTCAAATCCAAGTGTTTGGTTTACGTCGTGACTTCCCCCTGTTTCATAGCGAGATGATAGGTATTGCGATACGTAGGACTTAGACAAGGGTGCATAAGCCCATAAAGCACAGAGGAGTCCAAAGAAAAGTGCAAGTTTGAGGTGCATTTTGGATGATTGATTGCCCAATAAAGCCCCCAGTTGCACACAGTAGATACAGAGTGTTGGAGAAAATATACCAAGATTTGATGCAGAAGAGCGTTACTAAACAGCGTGCCCAGCTTTGAGTACCAAGACTTCGAATGAGCAAAGATCTGATGTTGCCGCGGAAGGCCCGCACTTCCACATAGTGACCCCAAGGTTTCGGTGAGATTACGGAGGTCGAGGTAAGGTTGACGGCTGACGATTACGCGGTCTAGACAGCTCACATTGATTGAATGTGGAACTTTTGTGTGGCGGATAATCACAAGAAGAGTAACCCGGATGTAGATCTACCTACTGTTTCAAGGTTCTCGATATAAAAATTCCAAAGTCGTCCCGTTTAGGGTTCTTACGTGCGCAGAAACATCCGGATTCCGGAGCATTTGACTGACTCAATCAACCTGGTTCGGTTGATCCATTGTTCCTTACCGCCTTATCTGTAATTTTCTCGAAAGCGGCTCATCAGCCTCAAATAGACCCTTGGTCTTGGAGACTTCAAAGCCTTTTGCTCTTTCATTCTCACCTCTATCGGTGGTCAGGCTCCATGATCCCATTTTGTCTTTGGCTTTGACTCCAAATACCAACCTCGTTCCGAAAATGCGCATCCCCGTGTCGAGACCAGCTCAACGTTTGCGAGCTGGTTTCTTAAACCGCGACGAAACTCAAGCTACAGGATACCAAATTGTAGCTACGGATGCAAACTACAAGGATCTCTTCACCCTGACTAAAAAGGAAAAGAAAGCACTCTAATTTATGCTACTAGTAACGCTACTGCTAATCACCCTAAGCTTCTATTACTAGTAGATATAATACCGCTATCTACTAGCTCTAAACGGCGATCCTATAAGTATATTCTTAAAAATCTAACGCGGCTACGTGATCCTAGACATAATTACTAATAGTACCTAGAACCTTTCTATCTTCCCCGCATCTGCTAAAGCTAACCTTTCCTAGTACCTAAGTACGTAAAGAAGCTATTAGATACTTTAGCTATTTTAAAGAATAATTAGAGACTATATTTACGCCTAGTAGGTAATAATATACTGTCTATTAATATTACAATTGTATGTTATAATAAAGACCTTTCTATAATACTAGATACTTTCTAAGCTACTTTAAATATAGACTAGCTAAGCGATAGGATATAGTTTATTATCTTAGATAATAGGGTATAGAACAGTATAGAAAAGGGTGTATAGATATTACAAGATAAGTACCCTAATAGTTACCTTTTCTATATAGTATAGTAGAGGACTCTAGTAAATAGTTATAAAGTAGGAAAGCTAAACTATATACTAAAGTATATAGTATAACTCCTAGGAGGCTATACGTCCTTTATTATAGGACTAGATACTAATATAAAACTAGTAAGATACTAGCTAAGAGTATAATTCCTATATCTACTTAGAGATCCTAAGATAGGGTTTACCTATCTACTATCTTACTTCTATAATATTCCTATAAATAATCCCCTCTTATAGTTATAATTTTTTATTTTCTATAAGTAGGGGGGTATTATTAAAATAAAACTTTAAAAAAGTAAAAAGTAGCTATCCCTTTACTTATTAGTTATAAAAGTTAATAAAAAAAAGATAAAGTAATAACGCGATTTAAACGCTAGACTAATTAGTATTTTAAGGTAGTAAAGCTCTAACGTCTATACGTAAAAACTAAAGTTAAAAAAATTTACTAAAGGTAACTAAAAAGATACCTAGTAAACCTTAGTAGGCCTAATAGGGATTACTAGTATAAGCTAGTAATATAATTATAATATATTAAAAAGGGAGGAGGATATAGTATCTTTACTATAATTAAGCTTACCTAGAATTTTATACGTTTCTATAAAAGCCTAGCTACTTCTAACCTTTATACTTTAAGTATCCTACTATATATAATTAAATTATACTATATATAATTAAATTATACTATATATAATCGAAATATCTTATATATAATTAAATCGTACTATATATAAATATATATATTTCCTCTTTATCCTTATCTAGGAAGTCTTCTAGCCTAGCCTAAAAACCCTAGCTATATAAGTACTAATTAATATTTCTATAAGTACATAATATACTTACCCTATATATACTTAGGAGCTACTTAGAGTAGTCCTTAATAAGTTAGATAAGTAATTACCTAAGTTCTACTACCTCTTATAGACTAAGATAGTAGATAATATTAATATAATTAATACCTCTAATATTAGTAATATTATTATATAGGTAGCTATTAGGTAGAGGAGGATATAGATAAGGAGGAAGGGAGAGGAGCTAGTATATATAGCTTATATAGATAGCTACTATAGCTATAAGCTCCTTATATTTAGCTACCTTATTATTCTTAAATAAGGTACCTTTAGCTAAGAAACTAAGAACTAGCTATACTAGTAGATAAAGGATATTAAAAGGGTATTAGAGGAGTAATATCTTAAGCTTAAAGAGAGAGAGTTTAAAGAAATACTATAGAGATAAGAGAATAAGGTGTAGATAATATTACTATTAATATTCCTTTAACTAAAGCTAATTATTAAGTAATAGTAGTAGCTATACTATAAGTAGTTAGTTAGTTATTCTTAGGAGGAGGTAGAAGTAGTAGTAGTAGAGGTAGTAGTAGTAAAGGTAGTAGTAGTAGAGGTAATAGTAGTAGAGGTAGTAGTAGTAAATGTAGTAGTAGTAGAGGTAGTAGTAGTAGTTATAAAGGGTAGAAATAGTAGAGGATAGTAGAAGATAGTAAGGGATAGTATATAAGTTAGAAGGGTATATCTTATAGTCTCTAGTCTATATATAATACTATTATATATCTTTAGTATCTAGTATTTATAATATACTACGTATATACTAGTAGTACTAAATTTAAGCTTATATAAGCCTATAGTTACCTAGTTAGTACTTTATCTTAAAAAAGTCTCTAAATATACTATAATAATAATAAAAAAAAGGGACTATAAAGGCTAAGGCTAAATTAAGAAGGTAATAGAGAATTAATATCCTAAGCGTAAGAAGAGGGAATTTAAATAGATATTATAAAGATAAGAGAAGATAGTATAATAAGTACGACTACTAATATTCCTTTAGTTAAAGTTAAAAGTATAGTAGTAACCTTAGGTAGTTATTCTTAAGGAAAGAACTAAGTAGTAGTTATAAAGAGTAGAAATAGTAGTAAAGGATAATATATAAGTTAGAAGGCTATATCTTATCTTTAGTAAGTATATAATACTATCTTAAATAATCTAATAGCGATTTCGCTACTTATTTTAATAGTTTATAACGCTGTTTCTAGATACTAACTTACTATAAAACTACCCTAATTATATAGGCTGTAGCCTAAGTAAAAACATCTCTAGCTTTCCTATCTTAGCTAGCGTAGGCGTTAAATAAGTCTAAGAGCTAAATTTAATTTCCTATTAGGAACGCTACGGTACGCCTATAACCTAACTTACTCTTCTAAACACTTATAGGTAAATACTATACTAATCTAATCTAAGGTTACCCTACTAGAGGAGTATTAAAGGCTTCTTCCTTACTATCTAGAGTAATATAAATAGGGACCTTATCCTCCTTTTCTTATCTCCTCTTTTATAGCCTATATTACTATTTAAACTTAAATTCTTATCGCGTTATTCTATCCTCCCTTTACGCCTTACTTTACACGTATAGCTATATACGTATACTCTACCTTTAGTTACTCTACCTCTCCTATAACACTTTATCTCTATAAATAGTGCGTAATATATAATAACGTTTACTAGTTAAGAGTTCCTCTAATAATAGTAATTACACTAGGTCTAATATAGATAATAGTATAGAGCTAGATATAGATCTAATAGATGTTAATAAATTTACTAATAATAATAATAAGAATAATAAGGATAAAGTATAGCTCTTCCCTAATAAGGATTATCCACCTAAGTACTACCTTTAATAGTTAGAGGTCTTTAATAAATAAGAGTATATAAAAGAAGACTATAAGGATAGTAGTACTTACTTACTTTATTATATAAAAGATTAGTAGAATTAGTATATATCCTATTCCTCTTATAGCTTACGCTAGAATATATAGACTAACCCTAGTATAGATACTAGACGTACCTAAAAAAGGACTACTATTATACCTACGTAACTATATCTATTACTACTCTATATATATTCTTTAACTAGCTACTTAGCTAGCGCTAAGGAAAAGGTAAGAGGAAACACTAAGGAACTAAGCTTACTAGCTCCCTAGGGACGTATTAGAAGGTCTTCTACCTAGTATATAAAAGAGTAGCTAGTATAAAACTAGATAGGAAAATAAATTAGAGTATATATAAGGTATAAAAACCTAGTCTTCTAGTTTTAGTCTTATATAAGTATTTATATCTAATTTAGTAAATAGGTACTAAGGAAGCTAGCAAAGAAGTATAATCTAAAGAAGATTAGTTAAGATAAGGCCTATATATATATTAAGGATCTAGCGTAAGTACTATAAATAAATCTAGTAATAACTAAAAAGAGATATCCCTATAGACACTATAGGATATAAGCCTAGCTCTATCTATAACTAAGTAGATTTATAGTAAATTAGCCCTAGGCTCTTCTTAGTCTCTACTACTAGTATATATAAGTTACGCTACTATAGGATCCTAAGGGTAGCCCTTATTAAGTATTACTAGAGTTTACCTTTAAATTTATAAAGGAGTTCCTTAGTATTAAAGACTTATATATAAGTATCTTATACTAGAACTTATATACTTACTAACTTTTCTCTAAGAAATACCTTCCCTCTCCCTAAAATTATATATAATAAGACGCTCCTCTTTAGTTTATATATCTTCCTCCTTAGCCTACTCTTCTATAATTAGGCGTTTACAGCCTATAATCTAACCTCTCTAAAAGAACTAAGTAGGTTAATAATTCTACTAAGCTATAATAAGCTACTATTACGCCTAAATTAGATATTAGATAATATTCCTATATTTTAAAAAGTAGTATAGACCTTATATAGTTAGGATATCTCTCCTAATAAGCCTCTTCCTTACTCTACCTTACTACTATAGATCTAGACTTTAGGTAAGGTAATAGGTTTTACTTAAGTTACTTATCTTTATTCCCTAAGATATACTAGAGGGAAGGCGTTTAATAAGAATAGTAAGTCCTATAATCTATTCTATATAAAGTGTATAAGGTAGGATATAGAATTAATATAGTGTATAGGTAACGTTAGTAAGGCTATATAGAACCTTATAATAGGCTATACTAGTATATTAATATTTTTTAAGTATTACCTCTTATAACGTATTATAGTTAATACGTAGGCTATCGTATAAGGTATCTAGCCTTAGGTAGCCCTTATATAGGTAGCTTATACTATAAGCTATTTAATTAATTATTATTAGCTAAGATAACTTATATAGGAATAGTCTATATCTATAGATAATAATCCTTCTATTTATTTTCTACTTAATAGGTAAGAGAAACTTAAACGTATAGTTCCTAATATAATAAAATATCCTAAGTATAAAGCGCTTACCTCTAAGATTAGCTAAGAGAGGTAGTATTAATAGTACACCCTTCTTAAGGAGATTAAGAAACGCTAGGAGTTTAAATAACCTATACGTAATATTAAGTAGTAGCTTACTAGCTTAGAAACTAAGGATAATCTAGAGCTTATTTATAACGTTATACTCCTAGCCTAAGGGGAGCTAGCTAACTTAGTCCTATTAAAACTAGGGACTACTATAGATAAGGAGATATATAGGCGTAATAAGGCTATTTATATAGTTACCCTATACTATAGCGTTAAAGAGGGAGGTATAAACTCTATCTAAATAGGGGGGTAGAGTAGGAAAGCTACTTTACCTATTAAGAGCTAGCTAGAATATAAGGAAGAAGTATTAGAAGTAGCTAAGGTTATAGTGTTTAAGGAGAAAAGGCTAAAGGTATATTTCTTTTACTTAGGTAATAAAAGACTACTATTAGTATAACGTATACGTCCCTTTAGTACCCTAGGTAATCTTAGTAAGTATTTTAGACGTAAGTACTTAGAAAATATTAAAATTTAGGAGGGTCTTAGCTATAATCTTTATAAGGTGCCCCTAGAAAATAAAGATTACTTAAAACGATATACTTAATAAGTTTATAGAACTGTGTCCCCTAAGCGTTATAATTATTATTAGAACCTAGAAAGTTAGGTTAGGGTATAAAGATAAATCCTAAATTACTAAAGCTACCCTCTCTATATAGCTATAACTTAGTACCGTAGAGAGGGGATAAGCGTCCCCTTTATTTATTTAGTAATTATCTAGAAGTAGTTCTTCTAGTGTATCTATCTACGAAGGGCGTTTATATATCCCCTCCTTATTCTTATATTTACGTTAGTGCGCTAAATATTACGCTTCCTATATATTAGCCTATAAGACAACGCATTTATCCCTACTAGCGTAATAAGAACCCTAGTTCTCCTTAATACTAATTTACCTTAGTCTACCTTCCTTTATAGTTATTAAGGCTCTAGAAAATTATACACTCTATTATATATACTTAAAAACTATCTTTTAATAGACGAAACAATCCTTCCTTAAGTTAGATTAAATCCTTACCTACTTACTAGACTAGTGTTTTACTATAATTAGTGCTAGGGTAGTAGAGATTATAAGGCTACCTATCTCTATACTAATATTCTAATAACTATTCTTATAAGCCTAAGTAACTATAGTAGGCTAAAGAGAGTATATAAAGGTATAGTAAAGAAATAGGGTATAAATATTACTATTAAGTAGCTCTATATCTTACTAAAGTACCTTAATATAGAAAGGATAAAGACTTTAATAGTAATAGGGAAAGAGGATAAGGCGCCGTTATATATATAGGCTAGTTTCCCTCTCCTCTCTTAATAAAGATAAGCTAACCTAACTAGATAATACTTATAATCCTCTATAAAATAGTTATTAAATTATAAGGTCTTAGTGCCTTTAACTATACTACCTTTAAGAATAAGCTATTAGCTACTAAGTTTACTAGTAGCTAAGATAGTCCTATAAAACTTAGCCTTAACCTACTAGAATTATTTATAAAACGTAGTAAGTATAACTCTAGTATTCTAGTAAACACTAAAAACAACTTCCTAGCTAGTACTCTAGGTTCTCTTACTATTATAGACCTAATAGATCCTATTATTAATACTAATTCTGCCTACGTACTCTTTAATATATACCTCTCTATATTTATTTAGTAGATATAGTGTAGAAAGATTATTACCCTAGATAAAGTATATAGCTATATAACTAAAGGTAGTAGTGCGGCTAAAGCCTTTATAGAGAAGCTATTATAGATAGTATATAAGTAGTAATATTAAGCTATTAGGGTTATTATTATAACCTAGGAACCTAGTATTAATACGCAGCTATTAGATCTATATAGTATTATAATAGTGTATAGATATATAAGCCCTATATAGTTTAATATACTAAAGTAATATATTACTACTCTTTACCTAAACTTACTAACGCCTTCCTAGACTAGTATAAGTAGTAATAAGAAGGTAGAAGTTCCTAAAGATAATAGAGAATTATACTATAAGATTATTTAGCTAAAGCTTAGAGAGAGTCTACTATTCTACCTATTAGCTATAGTTAAGGTTATTAGAGAAGAAATTAAAAAGATAGAGGGGTAGTATATAAGATTTAAGATAATATAAAGGGTTATAATAGATAGGGGGAGGAGTAAGCTTACTACTAAAGGAACCTAAGGAATAGGCCTAAAGGATACTACTATAGAGAGTAGGCCTAGAGAGAGTATAAGGTAGGGGTTAAGTTAGTAGTAGAATAGGATAGGGATAAGGCCCTTATCGCGTAAGGTAGGTATTGTATTAGGGTAGGTGTTATATAGGGTTAGGCTATACTTCTCTAGGCTTAGTCTATACTAAGGTAAGGTAGACTAAAGTAGTAGTCCGTAAGGTAGCGTATAGAATAATTAGGTAGAAAAGAGTTATTATTATAACTAAAGGATAACGATACTAATTCTATAAATAATAGAATAACTAGTTAATAATCTATATAAGAAATAAACTATTTAAGTTAACTATAATAAGTATAATAATAAGATCTAATACATTCTTATACCTATTACTATAGGTCCTATCCTCCTTACCCTCCCTTCTAAGAGGGAGGCTTAGGAGGGCTATAACCTCCTAATCCTTACTAGCCTCCTAGAGGCTAGGTCTTAGCGGGATACTATTCCTTTTACATAATCTAGGCCCCGCCCTAGATCCACTTTCGTCTATTATATCCGCCTAATAGTCTTCCTTTATGCGACCTATATAAAAGGGAAGTAATTCCTTATTACCTTATAATAGTAGGCTCTAAGATTAACTTTAGCTAGACGGCGCTATTAAGAGCTAAAGGAAGGGCACGAGTTTATCTATTAGTTAAATAGTAGTAATTATAGTAGTAGGAGTAGGAATTAGAAGGATAGAAGGAAGTTATATAAAGTTTAAGATATAGTAAAAAGTAATAGTAGATAGACGAAAAATTAGGCTTATTATTAATCCTAAAATTTATTAATCTCTCTAGCGTGTAAGAATCCTAGGATATAAGGCTAAGTTAATTATACTTCTAACTATAATATAGTGCGCTTATAGCGCGTGTACACTATATTATAATACTAGACGTAATAATATTAGATCTAGCTACCCTTAACGTACTTAGCTCTCTCTCTTATTACTAAATCTCTACGTATAACTTTAATAGTCTATAACCTTAGCTAGAGCTACTCTAGTACGAGTTAGGATAGTTTATATATAGCTATCTATATATATAGCTTAGCCTACCTTAGATAGTTAATTTAACGTAGTACGTCTTACCTCCTTACACTACTATAATAATAGACGCTATATTACTAATTAATATTAAAAAACACTAAATTATACCCTCTAATAATATACTAGATAGAGCTATAAGAAAGGTAGTTACGTAATCTCTTATATCTTATATATTAGATCCCGCGAATTACTAATAAAGTGAGTACCGCCGTAAACTCTTTAAGCTCCTCCTCTCCTATCTAAATAGAATAAATTAGTTTAGCTCTAACTCCTACGATATTAATATAGAAAAACAGATAAACTTCCTACTTAACCTATTCTAGCTTAATAATATAGAGGCCCTATAAGCCTAGCTAGGTAATAATATAGCGCGTATATAGACTACTTTAAAAAGCTAGATAAGTATACGTTACTATTTAGGCGCGTTCTATAGGGTAACTAGCTACTTTAGATAGCTAGGTAAGTAGTAGAGGGAGTTCCTAGGGCACTTAGATAATAGGTTAAGTGCCTATACTATACTTACTTATATTAACCTTTAGGGCTTTAGAGGCAGAGAAGCTAAGTATAGATATATAGCTAATACTTTTAATAAGGATCTTATAAGGGTTTTTAATACGCTAATAAGGGTTTTAGAGTATAATAAACCTAATACGTTTAAGGGTATAAGAAGGTATAATAAAGCGCTTTTAGAATAGTTTTAGGATAAGGATATATAGGATTTCTTTAGTAGAGGAGAGAGTAGCCTATCTCTTTACAATAACAATTTCCTTTCAATTAGGTGTAGTTAGTACTACTAATCTATTAGGTTACGGTAAAAAGTGCAGGAAATCGTAGCTGTAACTAAGTTAGATTTAATTAAATTAGATTATTAGGACTTAATTACACGTATGCTAACTTCTAGATAATTATAGTATATCTTATTAATAAGTACCTTTAACGTACGTATAGTAAGTAATATAGAAAGTATAAGTAGCTCGTTATTAATAGGTTATCGCCGTACTATAGGATTAAATAGATAGTAACTATAGTATAACTTTATAATTACGCCTATACAGAGACTATATAAGTTAAAGGCGAGTATATATACTAACCTATGTGCGTCTTCGTTATTCGCATAATATATACATTATACTACTCCCTTACGCCGCCCTCTACACAGGCTCTAGTATAGCGTACACTTTATTATACCTACATTTAAGGGGAATCTAGTTCCTCTAAGCGCTATAGAAACTTAATCTTAAACTCTAGTAAGCCTAAATAGTATTACTAAAAGTAGATAACCTAGTAGCCGTATTATTAGCCCTACACCTTCGTTTTCTACTAGGATTAGTTTATTAGTGCGTGTCTTAAACTATTAATTTTAGTTAGCTTACTAATATCCTAGAGATCTTTACTTTAGTCTTATTTAACTCTCTAAGCTATTAACTCGAACATACCTAGTAGTTATTACCTAGAAAAAGAGGGGATTATTAAAAGTAAGTCTATAAGGTATAATAGAACTTACTACTAACTAACTTACATAAAGAAGAGAGTATAACTAAGAGAGTTAGTAAAAGTTACACTAGAAAATAAAAAACTAGATTAATACTCTTTAACGCTAGGTTCGAAATCAACTATTTAAAGGTAGACTACTATATCTTATTAACAGCTTTAGAATAGAGAGCTTAAGTAAGATAATATCTTACTATAGGAGTAGCTACTATATATATTAGTAACTATAGAAGTGTTAAAAAAGGGTGTAAGTTTATAATAAATTTTTATCTATATAGAAAGTGTATACCTAACCTCTAACGTAGCTTAGTGTCTAAATAAGGCGATAGTAGTAGCTTTAGTAGATATCTACTTTTACTTACTACCTAATTTAAGTAATATATTAGCGTTCTATTAATACCTATTAACCTACACTTAGTGTTTCGTCTTAAACCTAGAGTAGCTATTACTAGCGTTATAGGTAGACTATAATTCGTTAACTAGATATTCCTTACTACCCTTAAGTTCTTTATATAATACCTTTAATATAAGTAACTATCTAAATATAGGCAGTCTCTATAAAAGTAAGATTAAATTAGAAAATAGTTAGGAGTATAGTTCCTTACATTTATTACTAGACGTAACTAGGATAATAGATACCCTATTTAGAGAGTTTAAAGAGCCTAAAACATAGGAGATATAATAAATAAAAGGAATAGGTCTAAAAAACAATATAAATATATATTTATATTACGTAGTCTTAAACTATTAGATATAATATCTAGCGCCTAAGTTTCGTCTAATAAGAAGTTATAAAATTTGTCTAGAGTATAGTTAGAGACGTTTACGATCTAGGCTATGTATAAGTGCTTATGTAGAGATACTAGTAGTGTCTTTATTTAACTCCTGTGTACTAAATTCTATATAAACCTTTAATATAAGATTCTTCCCTTCTAATCCTAAAAACCTTAACGTGCTCTTTTCCTAGGGCAGTGTGTATTATTATTAAGGCTATAGGTACTTACACTCTCCGCCTATTTAATATAGTTACCACCCTTAAAAAAGCCCCTATAAGTAGGTTACTTAAGTGCTTCTTAGAGATAAAAGACTACGTTATTCACCTTACTTAAAATGTGCTTTTACTGTCTCATTAAGTTATTTAGTTCGTCTAAGAGATCTGCTACTTTAGTACTATTCTCCTTAGGCTAGTGCCCTATAAGACTAATTAGTACTAGTTGATGCGTAGGGAGGAGAGTCTTACTAGTGTTAATATTTAAGGCTGTCTCTCCTAGCTCACACGACGCACATTCTCTAGGCTGTTTATCCTTTCTCTTATTACTAGAGTGCTTGCCTGCAGGTGCTAGTTCTGCTAGTTCTAAAGCTAGATAAATAGCATTATCTCTAACTACTAGACAATTTTAATACTCCTAAGATAATTAGGAATAGCTACTAATCGTGCAACATCTATACGTACCTAATACTAAGTATCGTCTAGAACAGTTTCTTAAGAACTTATTAGTCTCTTAGCTTCTTAAGAATGCACTAGTTGTAAGGCGGAAGAGGGATAACATTATTAGGAGCATTAAAAGCTCCTTTATATATGAGTGGTCTTAACTAGACTAGCTAGGTCCTTTATACGCTACGCAATAACATCTTAAGTCCTTACAGGGATTAAGAGTTCCTTACAAATAGTGTAGTATAACACATATTGTCTGCATGCTAGCGGGGATGTAAACACATAGTTAGTAAAGCAAAGCAAATAGAGCTAGAGTTCTATCACCTATTAAGACTAGGTGTTGAGGTAGCAGGAGCTGTTAGTTCCCCCTTAAGGCTCTCCTATATACAGTGATTATACAGTTCGATAGAATTTTGTAGTGACGACTATAGCACGAAATAGAAATTATCCTGCTATACGTCCTTAAGCGGTATCTCCCGATTGCAAACAGTTTACTTAGCTTCAGAAACCGCGGCGATAGCAGCCACGACCTACTCCTAGTCTACTCTTCCCTCTTTATTTATTATAACTTAGTACACACGTAGGTGCGCCGTCTAATAGCAACGTAGTCCACTAGGTGTTCTTGCGGGCATAATTAAAATGATGCTAGATTTGTACGATAAACTTTGAGGAGTAATGCGGGAGCGGCTACTGTTGGCCCTAACGTTATTACGCCATTAGGCTCATCATTAGCCAATAGTTACGTCCCTTAGCACTATTGCTGAGTCAACTGAAGCGGCTAAAGCGTCAGGACCCCTAAACCGCGAGCAGTCGTCACGACAGTAGTTGTGCGACGCCGCGATGCCGTGCGACATACTACTATGTCTTTAACACGAACATCTCAAGAACTAACCTAGAAGATTACACTGCCCTTAAGTTTTGTAGACCTACTATTAACGCCGCCGCTAACTAACGAGAAGCTGTTTACGTAAGCTCTTTAAGTCATCGCACTCTTCTATAAGATCTAAACTGGAAAGCACAGCAATTAAGACCTGTAGATAGAGTTCTCGCTTCTATTAGGGGAGTTTAATAGGGTGCAGGGTCTACTTAACTAAGACAAGGAGCTGCGAAGGTTTGTAGAGGACAAGATACAGTAGGTATACTTAATACATAGTAGGCATGGCAGCTAACACGAGAGGTAGGTAGATATAACTACAACGCTGAAAAGCACCAGCTTATTGTCTGCATACCTACAGCCGTGCACGAAGTGTTTATCGCTTAGGTTGAGGACGCAGTCTTCAGTCAACTAAAATTAATCCGTAAGGGATTAGACGACGCAGCGGCTTTCGCCCAGAAGGTGAATCTAGCTTAGTCTACTAAGATATATTTTCTAGTTAACAACGCTTCGCCTAGTAAGGAGTCAAAATATAAACCTAACGCGTCTTTCTAGCACGACAAGGCATATTATCCTAGGGTTATTATTAAGGTCGTATACTTACAGAAGAAAAAGAGACTAAGCTAACTAGCTAAAGACTATCTCTTAGATTCAGATGCAAATATATGAGCCGTTGTTGGGTTAGACATTAAGTATGGCAAGAAAGGCTTACGCAAGGCGACATTGTCCGTGTAGCGAACCTAAGTGTTCCACACTCCTACAGGAGATGAATTAAGAGTGTTCTATAAGATTATAGATGAGGTATGCTAAGGTGCAAAAAACTTGCTTACGTTGCTATGGCTGACAATCTACTCAGACGTTCCGCGATCATGACGGGAGGCCTACCAATTATCAAGGCCTGCGGCTACGCCTTAGCAATTTCGCTCATAAAGGGTTAGTGAAGGACAAGATTAGTAATCAGGATAAGGACTTAACGGTCTCTGCTTAACAGCTCTGCTCCTTTCTAAGCGCAGCGGAGGCGAGAGTAGACTAGAGAGGATCGTTAAGTAAGGATCTAATCGCTCCTAGGATCAAGAAGCGGAAGAGATCAGAGACACCTAAAGACAGGATTGCATCTAGTGATAAAGCATGGTATATTAAGCAAGAGGAGAGGACAGCGAAGCGCATAGCGGGCGATAACCCTAATTACAAAGATCGATCGCAAATAAAAAGCTTGTCAGAGTAAATGCACCAGTACTGTTGACCACTCCACAGGATCTTGCATTAGCGCCTGCTTATGCGACCTCGCTTGTCTTAACCGTGACCTAACATACCGTACAAACACGCTGTCTGATGCAGCCTTGTCACGAAACTAATCTTAACGATGGTCTCACTTTACACTATAGCTGTTCGTGACCCTGTGACCAGAGCGGCTCAGTCGCCTTCCCTGCATTGTTGTCAGGGCAGCAACTAGTTAGGGTCTTGATTAGTTGTACGTCCCTAGCTTACTTATTAATAACGACGAAACTCTGCGCGCAGTCCCTCAATTATGGCACTATGACGTCTGCAGCGTTTCGCAGCCATTTCTTGATCCACGTCAAAACACCCAATGCCTCCAGGGCAGCTGTGATGCAGGTGATGCGAAACTAATTATGCTCGCGACTGTATTGTGAACAGTATAAAGCAAGATAAATCTAACTTTAATCCAAACCAATCCTTACCACATTCACTTATAGACTTACGGCATATGCGCGCTTATTCTTTAGGTCTTTCTCTATCGCCCGCACCTTATGAGAATCAAGATACGGTGGTTATGGTCGCAACGATAGTCGTGTCGCGCGCTACGCTAGGAACCACTTTAGGTCTTACCCCTGCTCGATCACTACTAACCCCATCTTCCGCAATCTGTAACTGCTATAGCAATAGATGTAACTAAGGTGCACATCGTCTCTGATTTTTAGGATGCTTAAGCTTAGAGAACATATGCTCTAAGCTTATCTCCGTGTCAAATAGACCTCCGCTTAGCGTCATAGCTCAACTACAACTATCAAATTTTCTCAGCTGCAATATAGCAGAAGGAAAAAAAAAGTGTCTAAAATACGGATGCATAGCAATTTCAAATCTCTAGAAGTGTATAGGGAAGGGTAAGGTGCCTATACAGCTGGCTCATCTTACTAAGGGGCATTTCTCGCTTACGGGCAGGGGACATTAGAGCCAGCCCACCTTAAATGCTATTAGTAGTCATGCTAGCACCTTCTCGTAGGAGCACGCTAGTAAGACGCTTTTGTTAGTAAATAACGTGACACTGATCTCGATCAACTATAGAAGTGAGTCGGCACACAAGAAGAGTCGTGTCCTAGATACAAAGTCGTAAGATAACTTATATCTAGGTGTTATCTTTCGCGTTACTCAATTGCTGTACATGTGCTTCAACAGCGTATTCCTTTGTGCGCAGGGCGCATAAGGAATTTCAACATAGACTGCAACTCTTATGTTAGGAAGGAGTGCTGCGATAACGTGACTACGATGACACAATAGCCTAGTCACTGAATCTAACCACTAATTAGAGTAATGCTTTAGCTACTTGAACTTAGCTCAGGCTTCCTTTGAAAAAAAGTGATTTAACTGTTACCTAACAAGACACTCGCAGTATCAGTCTTACAGGTGTCATCTGAGCATTTGTAAATGTTCAACTTATGACGTGACCTGGCATAACATCGAGCTTTCATAATTTTGGTACGCTTTAGTCACAACATTTATCGCTATTAGAGATCTAACATAGAGGTAACAGGTTCATCGGAGTTCTTTGCGAAAAAGCAATAGCACGACGGCGGAACTTACCAACTCCCTGTTATTGCTTGCGTATATTACTTAGATGTATTTAAACCAAATTATTCTCTAGATAAGCGGCAGTACTCTACAGCGTATATCTCCCAGGAGCTACAGTTATTCAATCTATCTCTTTCACGATAGTGAAAATGCCAGAGCATCCTGTAGAGACCATCCTCCAATATTATTTCTCTAATCGCGGATTACTCGACGAAGCATTACTCGCCGCAGGGGCATCAGTTTCTAGTAAAGATGTACAAGGTAACGCGCAAGGAAACAAGCGCCTCGCTCTCCTAGGAGATTCTGTTCTACAAGAAGCTGTTCTGGAGCCATAGTACAACTCTGAGGAAAGCACTGGTGAGTGCACATACGTGAAGATTTGCTAAGAAACTAACATGGTCAGAGGAGGGTTCTAATAGAGTAAAAAATCTATGTGGGAACACAAAGTTGAGCGAAGTAGCTGAGAGAAGCGGACTGACGAGGTACATCGTCAAAAACCCATGCCAACAAGGTCAGGCACCGCAGGAGACTGCCGCATCAACGGTTGAAGCACTGGTAGGAGCGGTTTACCTAGATTGTGGAAAGAACATATCAATAGTCATGAAAGTCCTTGAGGCTATCAGGTTTTTCACAGAGTAATGAAGATGGATTGAGATTCTTACGCGCGACAAAAAAGAAAGCATTAAATAACTAGAATGAGCGATAAACTTATCTTGACATAATGATGCAATAATACTGTGCTATTCCTTTATTACCCTACTGTGTAGCGTATCGACCGTGCGGAGCCTATTCTCTCCTTTTTCTCGACAGCCGCAGCAGTCATGCCATACTAAACCTTGATTAACACTGCACCTAGAGTACCCCTCTCTGCACGCGCTGACTTGTACAGAGGCGAACACGCGGAATCTGCATCTAGTTTTGTTCCTAGCGCACATCCACAAGACAATATAATCTCGAATGTGTATATTGCATAGAATGTTGTGTAGCGACAAGATACAGGTTATTGTATTTTGATTGTTGATTTAGCTCTGTTGTCACAGCCTGGCTGGTTGTCTTAGGGCTGCGCGGCCTCTTGGCTCTTGGAACCTCATTTTGTGAGCCGCCAACATAATTGGTCTTTTACGTCTGTGATGTATATAATGACGACATGTGATAACAGGATCGATCTCGTACTACATGAATACAACCTCGTTACAGTACCCGTGATCTTGACTAGACTAGCTAGGTCCTTTATGCGCTACGCAATAACATCTTAAGTCTTTACAGGGGTTAATAACCTTATGTAGCATAGCGCACATTGTCTGTACGTTAGTAGGGATGTAAACATATAGTTAGTGGAGCGAAGCGAATAAAGGCTAGGCTTCTGTCCCCTGTTAAGACTGGATGCCGAGGTAGCGGGAGCTGTTAGTTCCCCTTTGAGTTGTCCAAGAAGCAGAAAAGAAGAGACATTAGTTACGATGGAACATTAGTATGATATTAGACAAGGCAGGTACCATACTAGGGATCTCAGGGTCATTAATACCGCAGCGCTATACTCCTCTACGTGCGGCGACGTCGAAGATAATCTCAAATCTGCAGGGCTCCGTTTAATAGTATATAGACAGACGCAGAAAGACATCCTACGTGATGTTTGCTTCTTAGTCTCAAATTTGTTACCATTCTATTTAGCAACCTTATATTCGACGAATTGTCAATGACGGAGGGCACAGCTCAGGAAGGCACGTATCTGCGTTAGGTAGTAGTGGGAATTATAAATAAGTAAGGCGCTTTATATTCTTTATTTTCCTCTAAGTTTATCTATTTCACGTACCTACGCGGTTCCTTCTTTCTAGTATACATGTTTCATTTATGCCCTACCTATTATGCGTCCTTAACGACTTTGCGCTTACATGCTCCTACCTCGCGTGGTGGTGATCTTATTTAATCATAAGAGGGCTGTCTTAAGAAACTCCGGCGCTTAGTAGACGGCTACGGTTAACGGCGCCGCGCGACGCACGATGCCTTCCAGCTTTCTGTGCCTAAAGTTAGGCCCGCAGTTTGTTGAGGGCGATCGTGTGAGGATTAGTGTCTTTAGCGAGCTCTAGGAGGATAGATGGGAAGAAGTAACTAAACTCCTTGACGACGGCCGAGTCAGGAAAGAACGTGCCGCCGCTAGGCTAGTTAGGCAAGAGTTTACCCTTGCGATCTCGACGAACCACGCGGATAGACAAACTATTTGTGCTGGATAGGTTTCCTACGACTAGATACTCGGGAAACCATTTGGCGTACACGGGTGGTTATATGACAGCGAGACCGATAGACGCGATAGAGCCAGTTGCGACTTTGCCTAGGTGCATGCAGTAGGCGAAGCTTGGTTAGTAGCGGAAATTGAGAAGGTTTCGTCCACCTCTAACTCTGTAGAAGTGCTGGAATCGCTGCTCCTTATATATTAGGCGGGGGACATCTTCACTAAGTTCGCGGTCTTCTGTTAGATCTATAATGTGCCAGGCAGAGCGGGCACCGCCGATACGGACAACCACCAGGCTGTTCTGCTTAGGGCGGTCTTGTAGTGTAGCGTCCTCTTTGGGCTCGTCTGTAGGCTCTTCGTCGGAGTCTTCTAAGAGTATAGGCAACTCGCCCCGGCACACTTCGCTTAAGTGGGCAGGGTTGTTATTGACGGAGATAAGAGAGCTAGGGGCCTACAAAGTTAAAGTTGGTAACGCACTTAATATACCTATGTCAAGAGAACGTACCTGGTCGTAGGCGACGCCAGCCTACTCGTTAGGGTCACTATTCATCTTGCTAGTAGGGGTGCGATAATAGGCGTTGTGTCTAAGAGTTGAGGGTCAGACGTGAAGCTAGGAGCGTACGCGGAGCCATCGTGAGCAGCGACGGCCTTAGCGGGGACTGTTGACTAGTAACTAGTGAGTTACTACTTATGGAGAAACGCTGAAGTCCTCGCATAATTAATAAGCTAGCTAAGCGACTGCTACCGCCGCGTACGTCGCACGTGCCAAACTAGACGTCAGGTTACTGCTGAGCATGCGGCCAACTTTCGCGATCTCAGGAGATATAATAAATATACAGCTGTCCTCCTCCCTTCCTTATCTATGTCCGTTATCCTTACCGCCTGTTCTCATCATTAGACTCGTCCGCATCAGGCTCAAGAACAGGCTTCTTCTGCATACGTCCTGCAGACACTAACGGCGCGCTAGAGTACTTACGCCACAGCCTAATCTAGGCTTAGAGGAAGGTATTGCTATAGGCCTTTGTTCTATTAAAAGGCAGCTTAGCCTGTGGTTGTTAGTATGCGGGCAGGAAGAAGCCGGCTGTAGAACGTACGTCTTTGAGCTCCTTTACCTAATCTAGCAGCCTCTGTGCCTCGTCCTTAGATACGCAGTTAGGAAAGCGGATTATGGCGTACCGGCGGTTGGCGGGTGACGGGGCGAGCCTAGAGAGAGCCTTGGCGTAGGAGATACGTAGAGGGTGACGCGAGGGGGAGGCGGGGTTAGAAGGCGCGATGGAGCTCGAGGGCAAACTGAAGCAGAAAGCGGCCGACTGCGTCGCCTAGATAGCTAGGCTTTCTTAAGCTCCAGGCGAGGGGCAATAACGTAGTGTGAAGGCGCGCAGCCCGCAACAGCAGCTGCAGAACTAGCAGCGGCCTAGTGCGTAGATTGTGAGGAATGTGTAGATCGTGAGAATTGTGAGGATCGTGGTGGGGATCATAAGGACAGAAGCTGAGGTTGCAGAGGCGGGTGAGGTGGAGCTTGAAGCTTATCGTGGTAGAGCTTGGCGGCGGGGTAGCTCCTGCAGGCTGCAGCCAATCTACGGCACCGATGATGCGGGCGCCGCCAACAGCTCAAACTCACTCACCAACTTTCCACTCTATAAAATAGTAATAAACAGGGGAAAAGAAGCAGAAACGTATAAGCAATGTATAATACAAGAAGAAGTGAAAGTTTCGAACTAGCGCGCACGCAAACGCATAGGCGTTGTTGTTTTCCCTAAGCTACCCTGTTTTAACACAATAGAATTGAACACCCGAAGCTTTTCCTCATGAACTCGCCTATATAAGATTATAGCCCCAGATACTGTTAAACCACGCGCAACCAATCTTAGAGTAGTTGTTAGAGGTAAGGATCTCAGCGTAGCCGGTCTGGCCCTTGTACACCCAGCCTTCAGACATAGTGGAGCAAACACCGTCAAGGCTAGGGAGAGTAGGGATCTCGCAGAGCTATCCGCCAACAAAGACAGACAAAAAGGACTCTATAGTGTGCTTACTAGGAGCGAGAACTTAACCATAGGTGCTAGGGTTAAGCTTATGCGTCATAACACTAGCGCTCGCGGTTACACAGTTTAACGCGTTTTTCTCGAGCTCAGCGGAGCTCGCAAGCTCCTTCAGGCCCAACTTCGCGCGCTACTCGGAGATAATACCAATGTAGGTATCACCACCAGAAGGAGGAGCAACGGACGCAGATAGGGCGGCGGCAGTAGTAGTAGGAGCCTCGCTGGTAGGCTCAGGAGCGGGAGTGTAGACAGCGGTAGTAGTAGGCTTAGGTGCCTCGCTGGTTGGCGCAGGGGGTGCAACGTAAATAGACGTGCTAGTAGGCTTAACGGGCTCGTAGACGGTGTAGACAACAGTCTCAACAACTACGTAGACATTCTTAACCTCCTTGTACTAGTATTAACCGTAGGAAGGATAGGCGAGAGCAGAGCCAGCAAGAGCAGCAACAGGGAGAGCGATAGCGGAACGCATCTCGATAGTTGTTGGTTTAACTTAGCTAGTGATAGAGTCTGGACTAAGTATTAACAGGTAGGTTTAACAGAATAGTTTTCTGGTTTATAGGTTACTAAAAGAACGAGTTGATGCCGAAGGGTAGTAGAGAACGTGGTGTCAAAGATTGACTGTGTAGTAAGTAAATGAATAGATGTCGGAACCGGGAAGTCGCAGACCTAGGGTAAGGAATAGACTACATTTGTACAACGCCGCACTAACAAGGAAACAAGCGCTGTGCAGCGGACATAGGCTGCGAAATAAAAGCGAGCGCCATCGTAGCCTACCACTAATGCCCCACTATCACTTTATAAAGTATTTTCGTTGCATTCCAGCAGCTCATTAGTAAATTACATAGTCTCCTACCTATAGTACCCTCTTTTACCTTTACTCAAGCCTTTTCTCACTAGTCTACGTCGCCTCTACGCTAAACCGTTTTTAGTTATTTTCTTTAAGTATATATATTTGTAGTTTTAACAATTACTCCTAAGTATCTCTATTACTAACTTACCTATCTAACGCAACTTATTACTTAACTTAAATCTACTTTTATCTTAAGCTTTAGTAGTTAACTAAAGCTATAACTTATACCTGCACTAGCCTATACTACTAGTAATATTATAAGGATGCACCCTACTAATATACTCCTTAGGGGAGTTATAACCCTATTATCTCTCTCTATACTTATTTAGGCTGCTCTAAATCTATAGACTACTAATAGTACTATAGCCTCCTTAGCTGTGACGGGTTATAAGAACGTTACCTACTTTATTAACTAGGTTTATTTCGCTTAATAAAAAATGTCTAAGATCTACTTTACTAATAATAAATACAGGCTATTTATAGTTGTAACTTTAACCCTTAAGATCTTCTAGGCTAAGAACTTACTTACGTTATATACGCCTTTACTAATATTTAACTAGAGACTAGTAAAGTCTACTTAACAGACACTTAGTCTAATACTAATAAGTACTACCCTACTAACTCCTAGAATAATATTAGTACTAACGTCTACGGGTGCGTAAAGTAGCTGTTTCTACTTAAGAAGTAGAACTGTAAGCTTAAGGTACTCTTATTAATTAGCGGGTAGACCTACTCTACTAACTTTATAGCACTAGCGTTAACACTAAAGGGTTAGGAAACCTTTATAAGTAGTACGATTAAGATCCTTATAGACCTTAGTTTTAATAGTCTTAATATTAACTAGGAGTATCCCGCTAATAGAGTATAGGCTAATAATATAGTCTCCCTTCTTATAGAGACTTAGTAATAACTTAACGATTACTTAACCTAGTACACTAATAACTAATATTTACTTCTTATAATTACGTCGCCTACTAGGCCTACTAACTATAATAGGATAAAGCTTACCGCTATAGATAAGTACCTTAACTTCTAGAACCTCGTAAGTGTTAATTCCTTATAATCTCTATATCTTCTATCTATGTTAATACATATACAGATAGCGTACGACTACTCTAGCTCCTTAGACACTAACGCTAGCTATAACTCTAACTTCTACTCCTCCCTATTAAACCCCTCTTCTATACCTTTTAGTATAAAGAAGGCGCTAGATAACTATATCTCTGCTAGCGTGCCTGCTAATAAAATCGTGCTTAGTATACTGCTATACGGCCGCTCCTTTACCTAGACTAAGGGCCTAGGGAGGCCGTTTTCGGGTGTAGGGTAGGGGACGTAGGAAGTAGGGGTCTATAATTATAAAGCGCTGCCTTAGGCTAATGTAAAGGTTACTAAGGATTTAGACCTAGTAGCGAGCTAGAGCTATAATACTATAAAGTGTAAGATAATTAGCTATAACACGCCCGCTATTATTACTAAGAAAGCCTAACTCGTTCACTAGTAGGGGTTAGGTAGTAGTATATAGTGGGAGAGCTTAACTAATAAGAAGGGTGCTAATAGTTTGATTTCTATAGTACGTATTTTTTTCCTTTCCTAGTAGTTGATTTAGGGGGACAGGAGGAGAGGAGAGCAATGCTAACAACATAAATAGTTTATTAATAAAATTAGTAGTATTAGTGCATTAGATTAGAGTGCGAATTTGCTAAGCTTTCCGCAGAGCAAGTATAAGAATCTAAGGGGAGGGTTTCCTGACAACTAGAGCCCATTTCTCGGCTCTTCAAAGACTGTGTTCTCAGACAAGGCTTTTCCCAGTAGTTCTAGGGAGCTTTTGTCACAGTTTGGAGTCTCTCTTGCCTCAACATGTAGTGGCGCCTCACCTTAGGTGAGATGATACTGCCTATCCTGCACTAGCGTTGTTATGGTCACCCACCTACATATACTGTTCGTAGCCTCACACAATACAACGTTAGTTCAATCCTTTAATACTTCCTGCACACTATCCCCTATAGCTTTACAATGCTAACCAAAAATGGTTTCCGGTTCGTGTATATCATTTATTCTCAACGGACAGAAGACTCACCTGTTTAGTACTATGGCTACATCGTACTCACTCAACTTTACCACAGACTGAACTTGGTTGTTATGTAGCGTATGTAATATCTTGATCATATAAGGTGCGTCCCTAGGTAACAAGACGCCTTATGTAACGAGACACTTTTTCGTCCAGACCTTCAGAGTCGCGCCACAGAACCTATTAAAGCTCAAGCTTAACGCAATGCAGTTCTGCAGCTGTAACAATACGACAACATAGAAGGCCTAGCTACGATATCAACGGCGAAACCTCTAGCGACGACTATGACATCAACGGCGATGAGAACGATAATCGTTCGAGCGACATCGTTGATAAGTCCTTAAGCTCTAGGAAACATAGCCGCTGGTCTGAACAGGACGACAACCGTGTACGCAGTTAGAAAGAGAAAGGCAAGTCTTAGGACTAGATCTATCATCGAATCTGCACAAGATCTCCTGGGGCCGTGAAAGCACGCTGGTACACAAAGTTGAAGGCGGAAGCTAAGACAAATTTAGCAAAGTCTTAAAACAGGGAGAGAAGAAGAGAGAACTTGTATGTAAATTTTTCAACGTTGGATTACTTTCTAGGTAAGTTCGAGCTCTAGTACTTCATCCCTCCAGCATCACTTTTAAGCTTAACTAGCTGCTAAAGTTCTTTATAATTAACCTCACCTTCACTACTCACATGATTTCATTCACCACAAACCAACATACGTCAAATATCACCGTATCCGACATTTACGTGAAAGCAGTGAGATTGCTGTTAGCGGTACAGTAGAATTGTGCGTTTTGCGCGGTCTGCTTTCCTCCATCTTTGTTCCTCAATTATCTACCTCATCTTCTTCTTTGCCTCTTAATTAATCAAAATTCACTTCTATCAGCACTCTCAGCACTCTCAATACCCTCGACACTTCTATCAACATGTCCAGCGCCTCCAAGCACCTCGCGTTCGGCGTCGTTAAACGGCTTAATCAAGCTCCGTCTTGTCGGCGACTTCGTCAACGAGTTCGCACTGGCCGAGAACGATCATCCCAAGGCCGGCGAGCGGCTCTCACCCAACAATTTCAGTGATGACACTATTAGCGTTAGTCACATCTACTTCCACCCGGGCACTCGTGCGCCGCCCATTCCTCCCTTCTCCGTCCTTGACGCCTACAAGACCACGCATCCCAACGCGCCTATCATCGTCGATACGGACCGTAGCGACTCGTATTCGCGCGCTTCGTCAACAATCTCGTTGACAAGGTCGGCGCCGCTGCTAACGATGACGTCATCGTCCGGCTCTTCACGGTCGCTGCCGGTAGTGACGGCGTCCACTTTGACATAGCCGTACACTTCAAGGACGGCGTGCAGTATAAGAGTACCGATATCTTTGAGTGGGACGACGTCAACTTCGACACCGAGTTCAGCAAGGGTAGCAGTGGTGTGTCGGCTGTCTACTGCAGCATTTACGCTGTGCGCCACCTAGGTTCGAAACATTGTTATAGGTCTATGCCCTTCGGCCTCATCTGACGTCATCTTCGACGATTTGATGGACAAATGCTAGCACGGGCATTCCAACTCAATTAGAGCGGTGGAAAACAATATAATCTCTCTACCTAGAAATCATAGTGTTGCAGACCAATTTTCAGATAGCTAAACGAAGGCTTTGCACGATTTCTAGGTTAGTACTTTACTATCCGAACGCTACGAATTTCCAGCAAAAGAATCTAAGTACGGGTCTATATATCCACCTAAGTACCGGCAATACCTGCCTGCTAGCCTTGCTAGTTCCAGATCTATGCTAGCTTCGATTGGGCAGCTAGTAGGCTTAGTTATCTTTTGCTCGTCCCTACATACTTTGTTATCCTCCTGTCCCACCTAATTAGAGCACTTAGCAAAAAAATCCATCCTCGCAAGGCTAAGATTATGTTTGCTACCTTTTGTGATAATTAATTAACTTAGGTCTGCTACTGAGCTACTAGGTTGTCTTATGTTTTGTACGTAACGGGATACGTACCGTGTCTGTGCGCAATCCGAGCCAGTTCTCAATCCGAGCCACTTTTTACATACAAATCTCTAATATTAAAGTAGATATAACTTCTTTAATACTTAGTATTTTGACGAACTTCTAATACTAAAGTTATAGAGAAATATAAGCTCTATAAATCTAGAGTTTTGCTTTTTTAAATTTCTATAATATAAGCTTTTTTTCCTAAAAAGTCTAAAATTAAGTACTTTAATAAAGTTACTTCTAGTATCTATAAGGTAAAGCTTTTATTTCTCTTTAACTCTTATATTTAAAGTTCTTAAAAATATTAAGTATTAAAAAAGTTATTTAGAAAAAACGTTTTTTTAAAATTTTAAAATCTTAAATCTTTAATAACTTTTTTATTTATTAAGATTTTTAGAATCTTTCTTAGTATTATAAATATAGAGACTTTTTTCTTTCTTAATATAAAAAAAGTTTTTAATTATCTCTACTAATTAAAAAGTATATTTTACTAGCGTTTTTAATAAACTAAATAACTTAGTAGTTATAGAGAAATATAAATATATTCTCCTCTTATATTATAGAGGAGGTAATTCTGTATATTTTATATATTTAAGGTTTTTATTTATCTTTTATAGTTACTTAGATGTTTAGCTTTTAAAAAGTA
Organism: Alternaria dauci; assembly: GCF_042100115.1. Lineage (NCBI taxonomy): Eukaryota > Fungi > Ascomycota > Dothideomycetes > Pleosporales > Pleosporaceae > Alternaria > Alternaria dauci. The sequence continues at coordinate 148,645 of NC_091276.1, forward strand.
CTTTTTTACTGTTTTTACTAGTAAAAAGTGGCTCGGATTGAGAACTGGCTCGGATTGCGCATAGACACGGTAAAACTTTAACCTTAGATACAAGATAATTCATTAACCAAATCCTCCCATAGCTACACTCCAATCCCCGTGTTAGACATGCTAGAGCGCCCTAGCTTTATGTACTTAGCAGGAGGGCTTCGCTGTGCTTTATATGCCCCATTCTTTTATGTCTACTGTTGTGCTATTTAGACAGTATCATTTCTTGTTAGTCTATGTGAGGATAAAAAGCGCAGTCTTCTTATCTAATCACTTATTAGGACGATGAGTCGACGCTAAAGCCGATTAATATAGAAAGGAAGGTGGCAGAGTAACTATATAGCAGTGTAGGCCTAGGATAAATTAGATTCTATAATAAAGGAAGACAGAGACTAACTATTAATATACCTTACTGTAGTTAGGTAGAGGTGCTTCTACTAGCAAGTAAAAGACTTAAGATAATAATTACGCTACACAATTAGATAGACGCCGCAGCTATATTCGTAAAGACAATCGTATATAATAACCGCATATAATCTTCGTCTCTTTACTTAGATCTAGAGTTTTTATAGGTCTCTAGTTGCTTACGTAAGAGTACTAAAGATAAAAGCGATGTAGCCGCGAAACGAGTAACTAGTGCTAACTTATAAGCAGAAGATACTGTTTTACCTCTACTTACGATTAGAAAACTTTAAATACTAATATAGTCTACTTACATAATTGCGGAAATAATGTCTAGTATAGTTAAGACTACTACTAGGTATACTATTTATATAAACTAGGAAGGAGAGATAACTATCTATAGTAATTAGGCGAGCTAAGGTTCCTATTAGTAGGAGACAAGTAATAAAGGTAGTTAGAATACCTTACGTTGTTACTCGTAAGAAGTTAGAGATTACACATAATAACTACGTTAAGCTAGGAGTATATCTCTATTAAATGTAGTGTAGTCGCTATTGCAATAAGGCTAGTGATACCTAGGCCTATTAAACTAGTACCGACAACGATTCCTACAATCTTCTCCTAACAGTAATCGTACTCGGAGACATAGGGGCTAGATTTAAGGTTTCTGATCTTAAGGTACGTAAGCATGCTACTTAGTATAGGTCTAACTAAGAAACAGATTGCAAGGCTAACAAGTATGTAAAGTGTTATTTTAAAGAGAATTAGTGCAGTACGAAATATAGGGGGTCCTGTCTTTTTTATCTACTCTATTTCCCGCCACAAGCAGGACTTGTAGAGAGTTCTACTGTCGTAGACTAATTACTCGTAGTAGAGCCTGAGTAGGGCGAGTTACACGGTAAGAGAGGGGTACTAAATAGCTGCATCTACGCTTATTAGGAGATCTACATAGTCCTGCGGTGCTCGGTCTTGCCGACCACTAGTATATGGCTTAGAAGAAGTCGTGATATCTGTAGGTACCCACATTGTAAGGGGTAAAACCTAGAGTAAGACTGAATACGCGTCCCTATAACCCTCGTCATAGTCTACAGCCAACACTAGTGCTTGCCGTCAAATTTCTAATCATTACCTTTACCAATCTAACTTAGCGTTGCTCTTCGTATGTCAGAGTCACAGACGTAGAAGTGGAGGCCTGCAGCGACGGGGAGCTTTGTAGGCCATACTAGAGAGGTATAGGTCTAGATTGAAGAAGACTTAGAGCTTCTCATACATAAATACTTAAGAGTGATATAGTGCAGTTATAGGAGACTGCGACCGGAACGTATCGCAGCACGCTAGAGGGCCACTCTAGGGTATATCTCGTATATCGATTTCTTGCCAGATAGCCAGGTACTTCACAAGAACTAAGGCGACAATCCTTTGCTTCACACTTCTGTTGTCAAATCGCTCTCTACACCGCAACCATGTTTCTCCAACATTCTAGTGCAGGATCAATAGATATTGCACAAACAGCAAGGTTCTCTATAGCTTCTGCTAGGGTTTCGACCTCAGTCGACTGCAGTGCCTTTGTTTAGTAAGGGATATTTTGGCGGCGCTTACGAGCTTCTGGACACGTCTCTACAGCCGTTGCCTGCTTACGTCATCAGATGCAGCTGTACAAGCATCCTGTTTGATCAGGTCGTGTAGCGACGTCAGGGACTTTACGGTTACTGGCGTTAGTAGAACTTCATTCTAGGAGGGCGTTTTTGCTGTATTAGTGCCACAACTGGGATACTCTGCGGGCAGCTTCGGCATATCACGAAGCACCCTATCTAGGTTAAAAGGAAACAGTCCAGCAGCAGCCCATCCAGCGCGAATGTTCCTTGCGGCTATAGCTTTGTCCCTCTATAGCTTATAAAGGTAATGTTGTTTGCGAAGCAAAACTCGAGGACCTCTAGTGTTTCGTAGGTTCCAAAGCCATCAGAGATTAATACCCGAGTCAAGTTGTTTTTGCAGTACTTCTCATTCGTGACGAGGTACCTAGGAGTATAGGTATATAATGTATTGCGGAAGTTGTAAGTGGCTCATCTGTTCTGCGTCATCGCAGTACCATAGGATAAAGTGGATGATACCAAAGTATCAACTCAACGCACACTAGGATATAAGTCAAGAAGGGAGTATAAGAGTAACCAGACTGCAGCGTCTTCGTTGCTTACACAACTCAAACACTCAACCATAGCGCTCCTCGGCACAAAGCAGGGTACGTTATGCTGCATATCTGCTACTAACGTCTTAGGCCTAATTTCTGCTTCCCAACGCTTCTTCCTATAGGAGAAGGAGAAGGTTTACAGGCTGTTAGCGCGGCTGCGATAGCTAGGTTACCACCTTACCGCGGCGGAGTAGGACTTCACCTATAAAACCTCTTACAACAACACCTAGACGCGATGGTACTGGATAAGCGACATGCTTGCTCCGTACGGGGTCTCTGTGTTTAAGCGGAGTAAGGCCTAAGACAGGATGTAGTAGAATACCAGACAGAAATATGAAGATGAGGTTTAATGAGGTGTAGTTGATATGTATTTGATATATCTCGGTATAATAGTAACAACTGAGTTATTCAGTGCGCACATCTATCAGAAGGAACTTGTCTGTATAGTAGCGAAGTCGTACCGTGGTTGCCATCCATTTGATCCCATGGTACGGCGATGACCCATCAACAACGAGCCACTCATACTTTCCGCATCACTTACCACACGTACGTTAAAGGTACTCATCAATGAGATATACCGTAATTATCCAGAAGTCACTGAACCCCGACCTGCCGCTACAGCTGCGTCAGACGTAGACGCGTCCAACTCATCCACTACAGACGAGCTGAGGATAAATACTATGCACAAAGTATACCTAGAAGTGGATTGTGGGAAGTCATCAGCGCTACCGCGTGTTTAGTGGATCACCCAAGAAAGGTGCATACGGTTAAGGGATATTTCAGGCATCTACTAGCTCGCGACGCTTTCTAAAACTCGCAAGACATGTTAGTTGACTTTACAGTGGGATCATAGAATATTAGACGGCGTACTTTAATCTTCCATTAATTAATGCTATTATTTCGGCTATTTCAGCTCCCTTGTGCACTCTAGGCGTACCGTCTCCCAAAGGGCGTCAGGTATTAGTATCGGGCTTTTAAAAGAGCCGTCTCCGCTAGATCGGAACCACTCGATTGGTATCAGTATTGCCAGCATCGTGTCGTCAGGTTTGGTTACACGATTACAATGAGTCGAAATGTTCAGAACTGTCGTTCAAAGTGAATTCATTTATAGCCTGAATAACGTCGTCGGCAGACGTCCCTAAAGTAACAAATAGCAGTTGATGAGTGTAGCGGCGAACGCGCGACGAATTTGGAGGCCAAGGGGACTCTTCAAGACGCCCGCCTAACTCTAAATCCCGTGCGGGATACGTCGAAGCTGCCAATACTTAATAGTTTAAGGCATGCATCAATAAACTAATAATAGAAAACGAAGGTGCTCTGCATCCCTGATCCAGTATTAGACCTTACGGGACCGCATCCCGTGCGGCCTGCACATCAGAATATGCTAGGTTCTTTAGAAGGACAACACCCTGACGTGGATGCATCAATAAACTAATCTCAGTAGAAAACGAATGTGCTCTGTATCCCAGAGACTAGCCTTACACGACTACATCCCGCACGGGTTTCAAGCTTAACTGCTAAACTAAATCCGGGCTAATACCGTAAGTTAGATATTGTCTTGTTAGTAGACAAACTTCTAGTGAACACTTCTAACACCTCAAAATTCTCTAGCACCGAGATCGCTCTCTATTCTTCTAAGTGTAGGAGAGTGTGTTGAAAGTAGTATACGTAATGTATCGATAATAGACAATAAATTAGTTCTTTAGGATAATTCAAAGTTAAACAAGAAGTCTCCGGTTAAGATGTTAAGGTCTTGCGTTTGCTGCTCTGCTGCTGTTGAGGTCGTACTAGCACGTTCACTACTTCTAGCTTTCTTTGATTTTAACATCCCTAGAGGCTTTTTTTTTCTTTGCTCTCGTACTTGAAGTATGTGGTGTTACGTTAGCCCTAGTCACGCAACGTCGTTTAACTAGTCCCTCTTTAGTAGCCCCCCCTAGCTTTCGCTTTCTTTATCTAGTTAATTCTTCTTTTAGAGTTTTAGTAGTAACCTACTTAATAGTTACAACTAAATAATGCGGTTGTAGAGAAGACGATCCTATAGTCAAAGCGGGAAGGAATGCTACTAGCACAGACTTACATCTAATAAATATTATCTAATTCTTCTTAAGATGCCCAAACAGATAGACAGGCTCAGTGTTAGTAAGATACACTCCTAGGACAGTGATTGCATAAAGCTTATTACTACTGAATACTGTTTTAGCTTAGCGTAGAGCATTAGTTATCTAAGGTATTACCCCCTTAATACTTTAGCTTATACTAAAGCTATACCCTTACAATTCGCATTCTTTTATAACAGTATAAGTAAGGAAGATCTTATACTAAGGTAGATTATTAGATTATGCTGTCTAAGTATATAGTTAGAGATCTGGAACCAGCTCGTCGTCGCTAGATTCTATGTCCGACATAGTTATAGCCTCTACTACAACAGGCGCCTATACTTCTTCTACTCTTAGGGGTAGTTTATCTAGTGTTCGATTCTCTAAATCCTTTTCTAATTCTCGCTAGAGCTTAGTACATGTGGATTTAAGCTCTATATTCTCCTCTAACTATACTTTCTATGTATAGGCTAGATCCTAAAGCTATTCTTTAAGTTTCTTATAGGCTTTATGTTCTTATATAGTACAGCAGTATACGTTATTTAGTTATTAGTATTCCGCTGTAGACTGTTCTAAAAGGCCTTTTATCTCTGCATTCTTATTTTCTAGATAATTAATTATTTCGCATTGCGTGTCAGATTTGCTCACGAGTGTCTCGTACTGAATTAAGATACTCTAGTACTCCTACTAAAGCGTCGCGTAGCGTAATTGTAGTTTAGTATACTAGGCATCTAGGCTTAGTTGTTTAGGCGGGATTTCGATATCTATAATATCTTAGACTAAGACAGGAGTAGTTAGTAATCTAAAGTAAGCTATCTATTATTATGTTAGTAAAAAAATTTACTGTACAAAAGATTACTTACTTAGAATTCTAGAGAGACAAAAATGTATAAGAAAAGGTCGCGACGTAGTAGTCTTAAATTTAGGTCCTTATATAGCGGACCGCTATATAGCTATAGTAGGAATATTATCTCTTTTTCCTTAATAAAGTCACGCTTAAAAGGGCGACCACTTTACTAATCTAGGCTAAGATATAGGAGTTCTAGGATAGGTGTATATATTTTAGGACTCTTATATAATCAGACCGCTGTTAAGACTCTCTAGACGTAGTTACTAGAGAAAGTAGGATATATTAGCTTTACTTTATAAAGGTAATCTAAAGCTAGTTATAAATAATACTATTCCTCCTTTACTATAAGATCTTTTGTATGTGTTATTTAGAAGCCCTAAGAAATAGCGAATTTTACTAGGTGTTACTAAGCTACTAAATTAGGTCCTTTTACGTAAGGTTTAGGTCCTCCTATTTCCTTTCTTAGTATATACGCTGTTAAGCTATTAAAGTGACGGCTATAGAATACCTACAGCTCTATATATGCTACTATTATAGCGTCTTATTAGCTAAGCCTAACTTTAATCTCTACGTCTTTAGTCTTATTAAGCTGCACTATATTCTTACTAGGAGTAAAGAAGAGTCCTATTAGGCTTAACCTTATTATACGTTTTATCTATTCGCCTAGTAAGTGTCTAAGCGCTTTATAGAGAGGCTCTAAATACTTAAGTATCTTAAAAAAAGTCTATAGTAACAGAATTACGCTAGGAAAATTATATATATTTTCTACTAAGGTTTTTTGTATCCTACAGTTATTCTGTAAGGGAAATATCTCTTCACGTTCTATAAGATTAATAACTAGGCTCTTATTAATATCTAAGTGCTTAGGAGCTAGAAGCTTAAGTCTTTATATAGTAACGGCGTTAATAGCTAAGAAAGGTAATATCTTATCACTACAGCGTAAGATCCTCTTCTACGCTTTTATAATATAATCTAAGTAAAGCGTTATTTCCTATACTAATTAGGAAGCTTCTTATTATATCTAACTATATATATACCTTATTACACTTTAATACTAAGAGCCTGTAAAGCGCTCTAAGTTGCAGTTTAGCCTATAGCCCTAGCATATTAATTAAAGCATTAAAACCGGCAGTAAGTGAAGGTCGTTAGAATAGCTACCGTAAATCCTTAGGCTTAGACTTCTCTAGGTAAGACTACTATCTTTTTTAGGCTTCTTAGTTATTTTCTTAGTAATATAATCTAATCTTGCGGAAGATCTCGCTATCTAAAGGTTTCTGTTTATTAGAGTATATCTTAATAATACGAACTAACACCAGCTTAGGGGTATCTACTCTTATATTAATAAAAGTAAGGAGATACTTACTTTTTACTAACTATAGGAGAATAGCCTTATAATCTACTATTTATTATTCTTGTTTAGGAATCGTCGTGCTACCTTAATGCGGTATATACTAGAGAGGTATTGCACGTTCTTAAGATATAGAACAGGTGCATCCTATAGCTATTAGAGGTTGTGTATATTATCTAATAATATACTATGTAAGGATAGTGCTATAATAAGGTTATCGTCCTTAATAATAGCATTTATAACATTCTCCGCTTACAGCCGTAAGTAGCCTAATTACTTATAGATCTTCTCTAAGCGTATAACATTCTTATAAGAGAGATCCTGATATTTCTCTAATACGATCCTATGTCTAAACCTTAAAGCGTGTAGTGGTACCTGGGTGATTCCTTAGTAGCATATTAACTTTTTCGCAGTAAAATCTGCATCTAGTAGCTCTATAACGGCGCATAATAAATTCCTACCTCGGAATAGGCGGAAGTTAAAGAGACTATATCAGGCAAGAGCACTAGGGAGCCGCGTTAGAATGTCACCAACTTTAGGGTCGCGAACGCGATGTCACCAGCCTACGGCGACAGGGTGAAACCACGACTTTTAAGTGCTACTTACTCTACATAAAGTCTACGCTTTATATCTATGTGCGCTGCAAGGGATCACGCTAGTCGTAATAGTAGCTGCGTACCAGTAATGAGCCACGGCGCGCAGTGAGTCAGTCAACAATATTACCACCCCACAAAATTAAGGCTGTAGAGCCACCGCAACAACTACTATCAAAATCCTTTATAGTTTTATAGCATAGAGATACTTACGCATAACTTGTATTATTTCAATTTTTAAGAAATCTTCATTTGGCGGCCGCGCGAGTTCAGCTTAGGCGGCGGGCTGGGTGTGTCGTCTCTGAGATGCTTGCTACGAGGAAACGAGCAATTAAGCTAGGCTGGTGACCCATGATTGCAATCTATATGCGAAACTGATCGTGAAAATCGCGCGGGGAAAGGCAAGAATCATTGTTGCAGCGTTTAATGCAGCAAATTGGCGCCCAAGCGCGCGAAGCAGTATTCAATGTATGATGTATATTTGATTATTCTGTTCTGATGTCGTGGTCACCTTACATATATATCCATAATCAGGGTCTATTTATACGACGTATCTCTAAAGCTAGTAATGGTAGAAGGTTCTCATAATTGTGAGTGAGCAGCACTAGGACAACACACGTGGCACACGCATTGTCCTCACCTCATAAACCGTAAGTTAACAATGATTCTCCGGGCACGACGAGATATATGGGATGGTGCGGAAATCACGGTGAATTACGGGAGAGCATCTTCTGCGGAAGTGGGGTGCTTGTGAGCAACATGCCGCAAAATTGCTGCATCGACAAAGGACTAACTCATACTTTCCGCATCACCTACCACACGTACGTTGAAGGTACTCATCAATGAGATATACCGTAATTATCCAGAAATTTAGCTCTAAGAGATTAAAAGAGTAGAATTACTTAACTCACTACATTTCGTTAACATCTTAAAACCTATAGTTTACTCTTATCTATTCTTATCACTTGGATAGTATAATTATTCTTTAAGCTAACGTACCTTACGGGTTCGTGGAACACTTTTGCCAAGCCCCCACCAAAACCACCCCATTTTGGCGCAAAACAGCCTACTTTGGCTCTATATAGAACAATGTAATACGCGATATTATTTAGAGTCTACTTCTACTGCCTGCTTACATGTACGCGCATTATGCCTAGTCTGATTGCACTGCCCGCAGCGCCTTTGAGTTAGCTCACCTCCTTTAGCACGCACCCGCTTCTTTGGCTTCTTCTTATTACTACGCGCCCTAAACTCTTATAGAGCAGTTAGACGAGCCCCTTCCTTAACTATTAAGGTCCCTTCTGCCTAGACCCGCTTCCTTTTATGCGATCTATGTCGCGTAGCAGCCTTATTTGCCGCTCGAAGCTCTGCGATCTCCTTTTGCGCCAACACTAGCTTGTGCGCGATAATCGCTGCCCCCTTTAAGACTTTCTTAAAGGCCTTTACTATAGAAGTTAGTAAGCTATCTATATACTTCTAAATCCTTGCCTTTACGAACGTCGATTGCGACCCTAATTCAAGGGTATTGCTAGGGGTTTACGACTGCCAGGGCTCGTTGTTGATAGGCAGTAGTAGTGATGGAGTACGTAGCCGGACGTCAAGGGCTGCTATAACCCGTTCTAGGTCAAATAGGACCAATCCAGCGCCTCGAAACCCTCCTTAAATATTACTAGGAGCAATTGCAGCATTATAGGCGCGTATAAAGCATGGTAGAAACTCTAGTTTTGTGATGTGAGTGATCCGGTTGCGCATGAGATTTTCGGCTTAGCGCCCGTACGCCGTTTTCAAAGGCGAGAAACAACCTACATCAAGAGGCTGCAGGAGGTGCGATGAGTGTGGAGGCATGCAGATAGTGATGATCTTGTTCTCCTTGCAGTACTGCTGGAATGCGAGCGAGTCGTGGCTCTCATAGCCGTCAATTGCGAGCAGTTAGTGGCTGCCAACTACCCTCTTCTTTGTATGCTTATTAAAGTGCTTCAACTACTGCAGACTAAGCTCGTTTGTTGTCCAGCTATTCTCGGAGACTGCAATAACCTAGTCCTGAGGCAGAGCCTCCTCCTTATACTAAGCAGAGAGGTGCTGGCGGCCCTTAAAAATAATGAAGGGTGGAATAGCCCACCCTGTCGCGTTAATGCCCTGGATGACTGTTGTCCACTCTCTGTTGCCTTGCTGCACCGCCTTTGGCCTTCCTCGTCTCTCTGAAACCGTAACAACTGAGCCAGTGGATATCTGGCCCATCATGAAGCCAGACTCGTCGAAGTTGTACGTGTCTTCATCCTGGATGCCGTACTTGGCTTTGATATTGGCTACTAGGCTGAACCAGCCTTGTATAACCTCAGGATCCTCACAGAGAGCTCCCTTGTAGTCGTACTTGCGATTAAACTTTGTTGTGAGCTCAGGGCGACCTTTGACGAACGTACTAGGCCAGTTTACCCCAACCTGGCCCATATTACGCTCAGCGCGCAAGGAATTGGCCATATCAGCCACAACTGCGAGCCTGGGGGGAAATCCTCGCGCGACTAGCTTAAGTATATGCTTAACAAGCACGTCCTCCTCAATCTTAGTTAGATTCTTTGATTTAGGCTAGCAATCTGCTTGTGGAGTCTGTCCTGCGCGTCGGCGGCTTAGTGTTGATAGAGCGACGTTATAGATAGCTGCAGCGCGTCGCAAGGAGAGTGTCGCGTCTTGTTTAAGAGCTTGAAGGGCAGTCTGTATCTGACGTTCATTAGAGGAGTCTATCTGGTGTTGTTGTTGAGGCATTATGTAATATCCCTCACTACGTAGCGAGAACCACTCTCTCAAGAGAAAAATAATAAGTACTTAGACTAATATATAGAAGAAACCCTTTCTACGCCTCTGTAACTGTGTAACAGTACGTAAGTGAAATACGACAGATCTTCCTTGCCCTCTTAACAGTCGCCACTAGAAAATTACCAATACTGTCGTCGCCTCTGCGCCTGATTTAAGGAGTGCCTTGTCGCATAGCACGGTAGAGCACCTCTTCTCTAGCTCTACTAATCAGCTTGCATCGCTTCTAGTAATTATAATTTTGTAATCTGAACCCCTCTAGCCTTACTACCACGCTCGTAAGTCAACCTCAGCCCTGTAGCGGCGATACTAGGATGATTCATGCAGTGTCGCTACCCTTGTCGGTACCTTCTCGTTAAGCGAGCGAGTCTGGCTGTCTCAAAGCATCGCTAGCACGTCTCACGTAATACTTTACTTGTAATCTAAGCCACACTGCTCATCTGCCTAGCCTGTGGCTAGAAGCCATCCTAGAATAGTCATTCAGTGATTGTCCGAAGTTCCCCCACTCAAAGTCATTTGACTCCACCTCGGAAGTTAACGTTAGGTTAGAGCAGACTACCGTCCTCACCGCCAAATACGACACGCTAGCGAACGAAGCATAACGACCTTACTCCCCAGCCCTTCTGTTTGCTCTGAATTCGATAATAAGGTAGACGATGCCTATGCTGACCTCCCTCCCGGACACGTATAGGCTTATCCCTGTAAGCTCCTTTCGTGTCCTAACTACGGCAAGTCCTAGCTCCTTCGAAGCAAATTCCTCCTCTATCTGCAGGAAGGAGATTTACACAGGACAGTAACTACACTAGCTGTGCGCCGCATAATTAAGCAAGAGTAGCGGTATACGACTGATCCTTATTTACCGCGTTGAACGGCCCTAGATTTTCGTCCCCGAGATGATCCAGACGAGCACGTGTGGGAGTACGGGTTTAGAGATGAAACTAGAAAGGTGATAAAGGGCAAAGGCACGATGAAGCAAATAGAGATGCATCGGGCATCACGGCGCCAGGAGATACAGGAGAGGCAGACAACATAATCACAGTTTTGCTCGTACGTTGCTGTGAAGAGATTTACTTTATTCTAGTCTAAAAAGCTCTTAGTTGATGATTTATCCTAATAGTCCATGTCACGATCTGCGCGCTTCGCTACTCTCTCCTCTTCCTTAGCATATCTTGCTTTATCTCCTGCTCTAATCTCTTCCGGAGGTGTTTCCAACTATTTTCGCTTCTTAACCTCCTTGGCAAGCACATGCTTGCCCAATGCTTGCTCTTCTTTGCTATCTGCCGCACTGAGGTATTCGCAGAGTCTTGATCCAGGAATGCGGATAAAAGTGTCCTCCTCACCCATTTCCCTCTGGGCAAGTTCTTCGTAGGTGAATTCGCTGAGGCGGAGCTGTAGACCTGGATGGTCTACGGCATTTCCTTCGTCATCACGGAAAGTCTGTAAGGAACGTCAGAAACTGGCAAAAATTGTTAAGAGAGTTAGACTTACTACATCTGCGACCCCTTCTACAGCTCGTAATTCAAGTCCGTTATTAGTAGTAAACAACTTGGGTCTCCAGACTGATAACGTTGCTTTGCGCGACTTCTTGTTTCCGTACTTAATGTGTACGCATACGACAGCCCGCATGCTAGCATCTGAGTCTAATATGTAGTTCTTAGCTAGCCGGCCTAAGCACGGCTTCTTCTGCGAGTATGCGACTTCAACTATAACGCCTGGATATTGTGCGTCTTTATGCCTGAATAACGCTTCTGGCTCGTACTTCGATTTAGACGAAGTGCTAGCGCCAAGACGTATATAGGTTGATTGGGCAGGATGCACTTTCTGCGCGAATTCTGCCTTCTTGCCTAATCCGTTCTGTATTGTTTTTAGCTAGCTCCGAATGTCATCCTCCACTTTGTCAATAAAACGTTCGTGTATCTCGGTAGGCATGCGAACGACTAATTTGCGTTTATCTTCGTCGTAGTTATACCTAGCGCAAAATCCGTTAGATGTGACCTCTGCCGTCTCTGAAGTCTACTCACTGTATCTTCTCGTCCACGTATCCCGAAAGCACATCGTCTTATTGAAGCGTGCTCTCTATCTAATCGTACTCTCTGTCTGCAAGCTGAAACTCCGTCCGCGCGTCTCGCTCAGCGTCAGTTCTTGCGTAGATTTGTTTAAAAAGAGCGATAACACGATGCGCCTCTGCAAATGGCTTCTTAGCGGTCGATGGCGGCGTCAACAGGTGATCTGTGAATCTTAGGGGTGGCGTGACGTTTTGATGCTTCATTAAAGCTGCTTACGATATGGGCATAGCTTTACGTTGTGCTGCATCGTGAAGTTAGTTGGAAGCTGTCGCTCTTGCGCAATCGGACGGATCGACCAAACCTTGGCTGCTTTTGGTTGACTCAGCAACAGCGCCACACTAGCAGGGAGCCAATAACATAACTGTGGCTGATGGGACAAGCCATCCTGCATTGGCTGCAAAGGACCAACGCGCTTAGTCTATAATACCACCTTACCTACGACACAATTGTTGAGGCTGCAAAGCCTCTAATCTATGGCTCTATTCTTAAAGTTCTTCTGCCCGTTTGTTAGCCGACCGGCCGACCAGCCGCAGTTGACAGCCCTGCACTGCGACCGCGTTCTTGCACGCGACTGTCAATTAATTAGCCTGTCTGATCTTCTGAATGCCAGACAAAGCCGAACTTAAACGTCGAAGAGCATAGTCGTAGAGAGACAAGGCCAGGAATTGTCGAGAGGAAGAGGAGGCGGAAAGAGAGGAGGAAGAGGCTAGGCGCCGACGAGCGCAATCCTAGAGAGATAAGGCTAGAAACCAGCGTGAGGAGGAGGAAAGGATAACCAGGATAGCGCGGGCTGTTCAGCGACAGCTAGCTCTTAGTTACGAACCGAGCTAGCCAGTAGCCGTACTGGTAGCGCAATTATCAACAATATCGCTTGTCGCCATAATGGAGGCACGTTCGGCCAAGTTTATGCGAGACATCGCTAGGTATTTACCCTTTAGACTTGCACAACTTTACCTAACTTTCATAGGATATTTAATAACACGAAATACTCTAATGCCACGGTCGTTATCCACAGTAAAAAACTACCCGTTCACAAATCCGTTATCTGCACGCAAAGCGAATACTTCGAGAAGGCATTCCAGGACGCGTTTGTTAAGGGAAGTTCAGGAGTACTTACATTCAATAATGATAGTGGAGCTGCCCACTGGAGGGTGTTTGAATACCTGTACACTGGCGACTACTCGGACGATCTATCGCATGACTTCGAGGGTACGGTGGAAGTTGAACCTATTCGCTCGATTTTCTAATAGCTACTAGATGATCCCACGCTGTTAAAAGAGCCTCGTGTATACGCCCTCGCTAATATGTTCTTCTTAGAGGACTTGAAAGCGCTTGCCACAGCAAAACTTCAACAAAAGTTAAAAGAGCTCTAGACCAACGAATCTTTTCCAGAATGCATTCGCGAAGTACATGCGACTACTCCTCAGGGCGACTGTGCGATGCGATCTGCTGTAGTTCAGGTTGCCAAGAACCACGTAAGAGAACTAGGCAAACAGGTCGTGTTTAAGGATCTCATCCACGAAGGTGGCGATTTTGCTGTTAACTACTTTGAAAGTGTTGTTTTTCTAGCGCCTTCAGCGGTCCTCCCAACGCGTCCCTAAGTAAGCGACCTTTTTGGTGGTACGTATAACAATTCCTCTGCATGGTAGTCAACCGCAATGCCTTGCTTAAGAACCTCCCTGCTTCGAGCTTAGCGGCCTTAAGCCAACGGGGTTTGACGTAATTTGTCTGATGGACAGGTGGCATTTTAGCAGGGATGAGCAATATCAACAATGCAGTAGTTGCACATCGGGTAGAAAAAGATGGCGAAGCAACATCATGAAGTTTTAGCTATCATTTGCGTCATTCATGCTGCATGGTATGCATCGCCGATCATACGGCACATCTTGGCTTTGACATACATCACCAAGAATGATACGCACGATAGCCGCAAGCATGTTGACTGCTCAAGTCACCACAAGACATAGAGGTACCAAGGAAAGAGCACAAGCGTGCGCATAGGAGAGCGAAGGCTGATAAAGACTTCGACTACAACTGTTCTTTTGCTAGTACATCTTCGCCTCTAGGGCTCTATATGGCTGTTGGATAATCTCAACTTCCTTAACTCGTGTTTCGCTTGTTCGTAAGACTTTTGCCCTCTGCGCTGAGTTACTAGCATCCTGCTCTGGCGAAGCGCTCTTTCGTTTCCGACCACGTTTCTTCATGCCCATAGCAGCACCTTCTGCCTCTGGTGCCGCACTTGCGACATCTCTGGCTTCTTTAGCAGCCTTTTTGGCCCTTTTCTCTGCCTCCTTGGCGTCCGTCAGAGCGCGTTCCGCTCGCTTCTTCTCGAGGTCCTCATAGGTCGCCACTCTTGCCGTACCTATTACCTTTTGATCGGCTGCTCGGCGAGCTTTTCCTTCGTTGTTAATCGTAGCTAAGAACTGATTTCGATTGTAAAGGAGTGCAATCTTGGCAAGGTACGTCTGAGCGGCATTTGCCACCTTCTGTTGGAGCTTCGCCTTGTGCTGGCTGCTCGCTTGATTATTGGGTACCTGTTTGATCCTGTCAAGTAGCGACATCAAAGCCTCTCCAGATACTGGCGTTGCAGGCGTAGGCAGTGTTTCGTAGTCCGGACGGAGATCTATCCTCAGCTTACTAGCGGTCGATATGGTTAAATCGGTGGGGGGTTTAGGTATCTCTGCAAGGACTTTATTAGGATTGAATGGGAATAACCCGCTTCCTCTCCAGGCTCCAAGGATGTTTCTTTTCGTAAACGCCTTTTCCCTTGCTGGGCTGTACAGATAAGTGAAGTGCTGCTTGCCGACTGTGTTTACTCCACCAAGCTCCATCCTTTCCACTTGTTCGCGATAGACTGTCTTCAAGGGCCCGAAGGCCCCGACATCACATGGCTGGGTCTTGTGGGAGGTATGGGAGGGCAAACGGCAAAGGATGATGTTGTTTTCAAAACAAAACTCCAAGACCTCCAGGGTTTCATGCGTTCCGAAACCATCCCAAATAAGTACGCGTGGTTTATTGTTAGCGCGTTGTTTGGTTTGGGGATCGAATACAAGCTTAAGCCACTGCAAGCTAATATAAGAGTCGGTGAATCCAGTATCAGAGAGCGCATAGACCCAACCAGGCGTAGGATACGTAGTCCAGTTGGCTCGATGGGTTTTAGCGGGCCAGATTATCATGGGGTTTAGACACCTTCCGTCTGCGGAAATGCATTCAACAGCAGTTACCATGGTACGCTTGACGCGTGCACCTCTATAAGCGTGTGTATCGTCCTTACCAACTAAGACTTTCACGGAATTTAGCATACTTAGCATAACGCCAGTCTTGTCCATATTGTAAACGTTCTCTGGATAGACATCGGGCTCACGTAGCACCGGCCCAATCACCTCAAACCAACACTTAACCTTATCATAGATGTTGAGCCGGTTCCAATCCTGCGGCCTGCTCTTCTTCGCTGCGATTTCTGGACGATGTTTCTCAAACGCCTTAGCCCAGTTCGGGCCGGGCGGCTTGAGTGGCCTGTCCGCTGGGGGCCGATTGCGAGTGGCACTGAATGCTATCGCAGCTATATGCTTCATCCGCACAGGTGTTCCAAAAGCCTTCTGTTGTAACAAGAACTCGACAACTGCGTTCGCTTCGTACGGGGTGAGGTACCGCTGTTTTTGGGCTTTGACCTGCATCGATTCTCGCTCGAGTTTGCGATGACCGAGGGTAGAGAGAGGCACGTTGAAATGTGCTGCTCGAGCCGCGAGGGTGTCAGGTATGCCGTCAGGAAGTGCTTCGGTTAATGCTCGACTCTCCTTATCTATAGTTAGCTCACCGAGGGTTATTGGAGGGAGAGGGCGGGAGGCAGCTCAGCGAGTCCCAGTAAACGGCAGTGCAGGCGATGCAGCCAGAACACGTTGCTATTTTAAGATTGGGCAGACCGATTCAGCCGCCGAACAGAATAAACTAACCAAACTGACCAAACTAGCCAAGCAAATCGAGGAAAAGCTATCCCTGCGCCACAAGGCCCATGGAAGCTTCTAGTTTAATACAGTAAACAACGAATTATTAGACCTTGTATTAAAGAATTAGTAAACAACAAATTATTAGACCTTGTATCTAAGAATTAACGTGTTTCACCAGTAGTTCGGCCGCCCCAGTGGTTCGGCCACTAAACCCCACCAAAACGCCTGCGCAGCGACGTCGCGTAATGTCTCAACAATACAACGTACAAAAGACTTATACTGAAGCAGATGTAACTACTGCTATCTCTAGTATTACTTCTAAGCAGATTCAGAGCAAACAACGCGCTGCAGCGGTATATAACGTCCCTCGAACAACAATCCAAGCGCGACGTGCTGGAAGACGCTCTCAACGCGACAGCGAGCCGAAAGTAAAGCGCCTAGAGAAGCTAGAAGAGGAGGTGATTGTACAGTATATACTTGAGTACTCTGTACGCGGTCTACCTGTCTCAAGGCTCAACGTACGAGATATGGCGGATAGACTACTGCGAGAGCGTGGTGGAAACGCTGTTGGCAAGAATTGGGTTGATAGGTTCATTCAGCGTACACCTGAGCTGCGAACGCGATGGACCCGTCCGTACGATCGCCAGCGAGCTGCCTGCGAGGACCTAGCGCTTATCTAGCCCTGGTTCACGCTAGTTCACAACATGAAGGCGAAGTATGGTATCACAGATAAGGACATGTACAACTTTGACGAGTCTGGGTTCGTGATGGGCAAGATAACGCCTTAGCTTGTGGTAACAGGCTTAGAGAAGCCTAGGAAGAGGAAGAAGCTCTAACCTGGCGATCGCGAGTGGACTACCCTGGTACAAGCCGTCGGCGCGACGGGTTGCGTTATCCCACCCTTCCTCATCTTCGCAGGCAAGGTTCTTATCTCAACCTGGTTTACTAAGGACCTCCCGCGCGATTGGGTAATACAAGTTAGCCCTACTGGATGGACGAACAACGATCTAGCGCTTGCCTGGCTTGAACACTTCGACTCGCATGCGAAGCCTGTCGGGGCGTACAGGCTGCTTATTATTGATGGCCACGAGAGCTATTGCTCAGTCGATTTCCAGGAGCGCTGCAAGGAGAAGAAGATTATTACTCTCTGTATGCCTCCACACTCGTCGCACCTCCTGCAACCGCTTAACGTTGCCTGCTTCTCGCCGTTAAAGTGCAAGTATGGCGACGAGGTCTGTGCGTTGATGCGCAGGCGCGTCCACCATATCAGCAAAGAAACCTTCCTACCAGCCTTTAAAGCAGCATTTCAGAAGGTGATTACGCCAGAGAACGCTCGCGCAGGGTTCCAAGGCGCTGGGCTTGTCCCACACAACCCAGAGGTGGTGTTATCGAAGCTTAACGTACGGCTCTGTACTCCACCGTCAACCACCGTCGAGGACGGTGCTTAGGAGGCGAAGACGCCGCGCAACGCCCGCGAGATAGAGGCGCAATCAACACTAATTCGAAATCGCATGCAAATCCAACGAGGGTCACCAGCAAGTTCTCTTGATGAGCAGATCACGCAGTTGAGTAAGGGCGCTCAGCAGATAGCTCATAATATGGTGTTAATGCAGGAGAAAATAAAGAGCCTTCAAGAGGCAGTAGAAGCGTCAACAAAGCGCCGGAGTCGTAAAAGGCGATATATACGGGCAGAGGAGACCTTAACAGTAGGTGAGGTAAGCGACTTAATCGCTGCGACAGTGGTTGACAGTTGCAACGATGGCGATAGACCGTCGAAGAGGGTGCGCGCAGAGAGGCACTGTGGGCGTTGCGGCGAGACTGGGCATAACGCCCGCACCTGTAAGGTAGAAATTGAGGACGCAGATAATAGCGATACATCTGAAGAATAATATTCTGTTATATTAACGATAAATAATTATTGTGGTGTTGCGCTGCAGCGCTGTGCAGGCGTTTTGGTGGGGTTTAGTGGCCGAACCACTGGGGCGGCCGAACTACTGGTGAAACACGTTAGTAAACAATAAATTATTAGACCGTGTGTCTAAGAATTAGTAAACAATAAATTATTAGACCGTGTGTCTAAGAATTAGTAAACAATAAATTATTAGACCGTGTGTCTAAGAATTAGTAAACAATAAATTATTAGACCGTGTGTCTAAGAATTAGTAAACAACAAATTTGTAGACCGTGTGTCTAAGAATTAGTAAACAACAAATTTGTAGACTTTGTGTCTAAGAATAACGTACGTAATTCTCTCTAGGTTGTGGTGTATTATTAATCTAGTAGTTAGAATTAACTCCACTTTAATATATTAAGATAAGATCGGGCTAGGGGTTACACTCGTGCAGACCTTGCGGAATTAAGATCTTAAAGCCGGCACACGCGCCATAAGATCTTGGTTTTCCCTTTAGTTCTATACCCTATTATTCGTTATTCTGTTTCAAATTTAGGCCCAGAAATATACCTCGAAGGATTCTGTTGTAGCTTCCAACGTATTACACCAATCCCGTATCACAAACATGGCAAAGAAGATTATTACTATCTTGGGCATTACTGGCAAGCAGGTAATTTTGGCTTCTATCCCCCCGTCCCCTTTCTTCTTAGATTTACAGGACATCTTTTATTAACTATATCGTCTTGCGATAACACTTCGGAAGCTAATCACTTATTGGCTGAAAATAGGGCTCCTCCGTTGCCAATGTTTTCCTCAGAGAGGAAGGCTGGCACATCCGTGGCGTGACCCGTGATCCAAGCAAGCCGGCGAGCCAGGTTTGGGTTGAGAAGGGCGTCGAAATCGTCAGAGGCGACATGAACGATGCTGCCATGCTGAAGAAGATCTTTGCCGGGTCAAATGTGATATTCGGCGTCACAGACTTTTGGGCCGTCGTGCGCGATCCAACATTCCAGGAGAGTGCCAAAGCGGCCAACGTTCCCATTAACGTGCTCGCCTACGACGTCGAAGTCCAGCAAGGACGGAACATCGTAGACGCTACGAATGCAACCCTTGACACCTTGGAGCGGTTTGTGCTATCGACGCTCTCGCCCACGAAGAAGTGGAGTAAAGGCAAATACTCGCATGTCTACCACCACGATGCGAAATGGGAGGCTGTTGAATACTTAAAGGCCACCTATCCTGAGCTTGCTAAGAAGACGTCGTATCTACAGGTGACGCTATATATGACGAACTGGAAGGATTTTGGCCCCCTCGGGGTAGGCAAGCCAGTTAAAGTAAGTCTACAGCTCCTGGAGAATTTGCCACTCGCTTGAGCATAACTATTTGAATTTAGGGCAGAAGCAGCTGACAGGCCAGTAGCAACCTGATGGCACCTTTTTGTTGAGCCTTCCTGGGGATCCCGATCGCCCTATTGCGCACATCGATGCGCGCCGCGACACTGGTAAGTCTGCCGTATTGATCACAGTGAATTCTTTTAGCTAATATCTGACATTTAAGGCGAATTTGTAAAGGCCTTAGTAAAGGTCCCAGCTGGCCAAAACCTTCTTGGTGTTGCTAGCACGTTGAGCTGGAACGAGTATGCTACTTTGTGGGGCAAGATACATGGCGTGACCTGTCGCTTCGAGCGCCTTGACCGCAAAGTCCTTGAGGACGCTATCCCTAATGGCGTTGGTGAAGAGTTCGCTGAGACGTACGAGTACATCGCAGAGTTTGGTTGCGATGGTGGTGATCTAACTGTTGTTCATCCTAAAGATGTAAGTAACTATTCTATCCCTAATTCTGTATTCTATCTTCTTACAGAGGCATAGCTTGGTATAGATCTTCCATTGTACACTGTGGAAGAGTACATCAAGGATGAGGATTGGATGTTCGTATTGTAGGGTTGAAGCCTACGGTCTGCTCCGCCACCGCCTACCCTAGAGGATTGTTAGAATCCTACGTAGGATTCCGCTTTCTACAGTGGCCGTGCGCGAAACGAGCCAGTTCGCGGGTCGAGCCACCCCAACAAGATCAGACGACTAGAAAGATAAGGCTGTAGAGCTACCTACAAAAGCGATTATTGCGAGATTTCTTAGTGTATTACTGTATTAATATATATAAAGCTTTCTATCTATTTGAATCTCGCTAGCGTCTTAAAGTTATAGCTACGTAGGCTTATTTTAGGTAGGGGAGACGCAGTAGGCAGACTAGCGTTAGCACGACTTACTATAGCTATAACGCCACAACGCTTTACTAGAATTTTTACTACTTTATATAAGGCTTTTTACTTATATCCTATAGGTATATTATAAGATTTTTATATAGTAAAATACACAGCCGCTAATACGCACTGATATGCGCTGAAGTAACGAAGGATCGTGAGACCCCTCATTCTGCTCGGCGAAACTCTCGGAAGCATGAACATCGAAGGCATAACAACTTCAAAAGTTGGGAACCTTTTGGTTATTCACAAGAATATCGTTGAATGGCTCTGAAAGCTGCAGATCTGCTGAAAGCTGTGCGCAAACCGGGGTTGTGCGGTCGGAGAGGATCTAGAACCAGTAACGAAACCATCGACGGCATGACCAACAGAGCAGTAATTTTCCAATCGCACATCCATACTAAGTGCAGGACTGGCCAAAGAATAGCGATATACTAGCTGCGACTTCAAAGACTTGTGTGAGAGTGACTTAGGATAACTAAATAGTAAAGTCATCTCGTTACGGGGTGGTTCTCGTTACATAGTGGGGGATATTAGATAGGTAGAGTTTGGTGGGGGCTTGGCAAAAGTGTTCCACGAACCCGTGTGTTCCACGAACCCGTGAGGTACGTTATTATCTATAAAGCCTTTCTTATTAAAGTTCTAGGTATCTTAGGGTTCGCCTGCAAAGCCTTACCAAACTACACCGCCTCTACTTGCGTTCGATTGTCTATACTGTTCGCTGTATTAAGAGTATCTCGATCACAGAGGGCACTAAGTCTTAATCTTTGATCTTGATAGTGGCGGTGCAGAGGATGGCTTGGGCCTCGTGGCGACCTGATCGACCCAGCTACTAACGTGACATATAATCTGATGTTAAAGCGCTTAGGCACGATCGCGCCGCAAAAGAGGTAGAGAATACTATTCTAAATTATAAGGCTTATAGATATAGCTAATAGATATAATAAGATATATATTTAATGCTACTTGTGCTAAAAGATAGGCGATCTAAGGTAGCCTTATAGGACTACCTAAGTTTAAATCTACTAGGTCACGGGCTAGTATTTTAAATATACTTTATTTTATTTATACCGCATAATAATATAGCTAGTTATAGATTTTAATAATATATAGTCCTTCTTTAGCGGCTAGTTCTTTCTTATATAATTAGCCCTAGTATATATAGTAGCTATATCCTCCCTTATTTAACTAGTATAGTAGAAGATTTTATAACCCTATTGTTACACAGGGGTTTGCTATACTTCTCTAAGCTCGATCCTTTCTAAGGCGAGATAGGTTTAGGCGATAGTCCGTGAGGTAGCGTATAGAATAATTAGGTGGAAAAGAGTTATTGTTGTTAACTAAGAGTATAACAATACTAATTCTATAAATAATAGAATAACTAGTTAATAATCTGTGTAAGAGATGAACTATTTAAGTTAACTACAACGAGTGTAATTAATAAAAACCGTCTATCCTTTATACCTATTATATTTAATACCTATCCTCCCTAGCCTCCCTTCCTAGAGGGAGGTTTAGGAGGACTATAGCCTCCTAGCCTTTACTAGCCTCCCTAAGGCCTTGCCTTAGCGGGATACTAATTATATAACTTAGTGCACCCCGCATCTAGCCTTCTTTTCCTTTATTTATAGCTTTCCTTATATAAGGAGGATTTACCCTTTATTACCTATAATATTACCCCCCTTCTTAGGTGTATTATCTTAATACCCTAGAATATTATTTCTCCGCGCCTAGGGTAGTAGTAGAGGTGTAGGCTTAGGTATTCTAGTAATGTTATATCCCCTCTTCCCTCCTTTCCTTACGTTCCCTAACTATGCCTAAGGTCCTATCTTCTTAATAGGTTTATACCTAGACTTTAACTTAATAGCGCTAGGCGCGTACTAACCGTATTCGTTACTAAGGGAATAAAATAACGTTTTATTATAAGCGCTGTAAGGAGAAGAATCTCCGTTATTTTATAGATACTGTATTAGGGTAGTGCGCGGGTTACATTTTAGTAAAAGCTAAGTGTAGCTTATTTATAACTAAGGAAGAGTAAGAGAAGGTTAAGGCTAAAAAGCGTAAGAAACGCCTAGCGCTTCTTTATACTAAGGCTAAAGTTACTTAGCTTTACCTAGAAGTAGTAGAGACTAAGGCGCGAGAGTAAGTATTTACTAATTAAGATTATACTATTTTAAGTCTTTAGGATTATGTAAAAGAGTAAGCTAAGGGGAACTCTACCCCTAGTATAGATTTTCTAATAACTAAACTATTACTACTTAGAACGTCGACTAACTTAGGCTAGTTACAGGCTAACGCTTCTTTTAATCCCTCTTTTAATTACTTCCTTTCCCTTAAGGACCTAGTCCTCTCTTCTCTAGGTGTTTCTAATAGTACTTACGTACCTATAACTTACAGTTCGTTAAATTTTCCTTTAGTTCCTAAGTGTTCTAGCTCTCTAGCCATCCTAGCTACTTAACTAAGTATTTCTACTAATAACTAATTTTCTATAGGTCCCTAATTTCCTTAACCTTGTACTCGTCATCTTTAAGCTCTATATTAGTAGCTAGCTTAGCATCTAGAGGTGCTCTTTCTAGGAGTTTCTTATAAAAGACAGGGTAGATACGTATGCCTAGTAGGAGTTAGAGTTTATAATTTACATTACCTATTTCCTCTAAGACCTTAAATAGTCCTACTTAGAGGTTATCTAGTTTCTTACTTAGTTGCTTAGTTTTTAAGTTCTGTTATAATAGGAAAACTTTATCCCCCTTCTTAAAGGTTAGTCCCTTAATCCTTTACTTATTAGCCGCCTTAGCTGTTATAAGGTTCCTATAAGCTATATTCTTACTTAATTTATTATATAGCTCTCGCATTAAGTAGGCTTTATTATCTATACCTACTATAATACTTTCTATATCCTTTAGATCTTAATAAGTAACTAGCTTATATCTATAGTTCACGTAGTGTAGTAAGTACTTTATTATTATAGACCTAGTACTATTATAGGCTAGTTATACTATTAGTAAGAGTTTAACTTAGTTATCTTATAGCTTATTAGCGTATATCCTTAGATACTATTCTAGTATTTAGTTTATTCTTTTTATCTAGCTATCTATTTTAGGGTAAAAGCTAGTTAATAGCTTCTTCTTTACACCTAACTTTACTAGGAATGTATTCTAATACTTAGAAGTAAATAGTTTATTATAATTAGTAATAAACTCTTTAGGTATCCTATATTCTAATATTAGTGCCTTACTAACCTTATACACGCATTCTTCTACTATAATAGTTTCTTTAGTAGGTATAAACTTTACTCCTTTTATATATTAGCACACAATAACTAGGATTATATCGTATAATTTTCTAGATCCTAGTTCTAACAATTTTAGGAGCTTTACTATAAAGTCTATTATTACGCTACTCTATAGTCTTATTAGTAGCAGTAAGGGTTATAACAGGCTATAGGGCTTATATCTCTTAGGCTTATTCTAGTAATAAGCTAAATAGTTACCTAGGACGTCCTACACCTTCGCTTATAAGCGTAGTATAGCGAACACCTTAGCTAAACATCTAACTATTTCTTCTAGTAATATATATCTATATTCTAAGGATTTATATAGTTCCTAAATAAGACTTAGTCTTATATATAGAGGTATATATATTTAATTTCTTTAAATTATATCTTAGTACTCTTATTTATCCTATAATAGTTTATTAGAGCTATTCTCCTTAGGCTTAAACTACTAGCTAGTAGCCTTCTACTACTATTACTACTATAATAATTCTACCTACTTAGCTACCTTAGCTACCCTAGCTAGTTCTGGCTAGTTGTAACGTAGTGTACTATTAGGCATCTTCTTAAATATAGTGTTATATAGTTCTTTATAACTTTCTTTGCGTAAGTTAGATCTCCTACTTAGAGTATCTACTACTCTATTAAGCGTTCTAGCGCGGTATATTATCTTAAAGTCAAACTAAGCTAGTATCTTAGCCTATTAGACTTATTATCTATTAAGTTTCTTTATTATTATAAAACCTACTAAGTTCTAGTAATTAGTAAAAACCTTAATCTAGTGTAGTAGTCCTAGTAAATAGACTTCCTACTATTTAAAGGTATTAACTACTCCTAGTAGCTCCTTATTATAAATGTTGTAGTTAAGTTCTACTCTAGAGAACTTCCTTAAGTAGTAGAACACTAGTCTCTACTTCTTATCTAGGCACTGCTATAATAATATAGCTCTAAGTGTATAGTCTAACGCGTTAGTCTTAACTCGCGTCTCTCGTTTTAGGTTATACATTTCTAGTATAGGTGCCTTAAGGAATATCTACTTAATTTAATCAAAAGCCTCCTAATATTCCTTATTCTATTTAAAACTAATTTCCTTCTTCGTAATCTTAGAGAGGGGTGTTGTGATCTTTAAGTAATCCTTAATAAACTTCTAGTAGTAGTTAGCAAATCCTAGGAAGGATTGCATATCCTTGACTATTTTGGGCGTTAGCCACTCCTATACAGCCGCTATCTTCTTTAGGTTTATCTTTACTCCCTCTATAGATATAATAAAGCCTAGGTATTCTGTTTCCTTTATATAGAATTTACACTTCCCTAGCTATAGGTACAGCTTATATTCCTTAAGCTTCCTTAGCACTTTCTTAATATACTCTATATATTCTTCTAGTGTACTACTAGTGTATACTAGTATATTATTAATGTACGCTATAACGAAGATCCTAAGGTATTTATAGAGCGCATTATTAATAACTAATTAAAATATTACTAGGGTATTTATTAACCTAAAAGGCATTACTATATACTTAAACAGTCTATATTTCGTCTTAAACGCTATTATCTATTTATGTCCTTCCTTAATCCTAATTTAGTAAAATCCTTCCTAAACGTCAAACTTCGTAAACTACTTAGCTCCCTAGAGTTAATCTATAAGCTTAGTTATTAGTAGTAAGGGATATTAGTTCTTCTAAGTAACGCTATTCAACCTATAAAAGTTAATATATAGTTACTACATCCTATTAGGCTTCTTTATAAATAAGATAGGTAAGGCTATTAGGCCTAATCCTAGTTAGATAAATCCCTTCTTTAGATTCTTCTAGATATAATCCCTTAGCTCAGCATTATACTTAGGCGATATAGGGTATATAGGTCCTAGGCTTAGCTTTACCCCTTTATTAAGGATAATCTTATAATCCTAATCCTAATAGTCTACTAAGTCTATAGCTTTGTTTTCCTTAAAGAGTTCTCTAAACTTATTAGTTTAATACTCTTTTAGTATCTCTAATAGTAAGTGTCCTTCCTTTATAGTTGTGACTTATCTTATCTAGATAACTCCTACTCTCTAAGGGTCCTTCTTATAGATTCTCCTAATCTTATAAGGCGAGATCTTACTAAACCTCCTATCTTAGGTTAAGCTCTAGTCCTTTAGGCTTACTCTTCTATATACTCTAGTAACCTTATATATAGGTTCTCTTCTAAGTATTATTTATTTTTACTAGTTAATAGTAGGGTTATAAGTATCTAGCTAATTATAACCTATTAATATATCTAGTCTACCTAGATCTATAATATTAATATTTATTTAGCACTCTATACTAGCTATCTATAGCTTTATTAATTTAGTTTCTATCTATATTATACTATTTCTATATTCTATAAGCTTTTTATTAGCTAGTACTACTAGTACTAGATTCTTCTTAATCTAGTATAGTACTCTGTGCTTCTCTACTACTTAGGGTAAGATTATTATTTGTGCGGCCCCGCTATCTACGAGCGCCTTAATGTTCTGTCCCTATATAGATATAGTCGTAAGTAACTACTTTACCTAACTATTAGTATCCTATACCTTCCTAAGGGTTATTTTAGGACTACCTTTACTAGTGTAACCCTATCCCTAGTAGTATCTTAGTTTTTTAACTGCTTACCTTTCCTATACCTAGGAAAGTAGCCTATGTTATTCTTTAAGCTATAGTGCGTCAAGCACCTATTATTATAACAGAAGCTCTAGTAAATATTCTAATAAGGTATCTCCTCCCTAGTAATCCTCTTCTTTAGTTTAGCCTTCTTAGCCTTATAAATCTTATAGTTTATAACCTTATAGATATTTAATAATAGGGTATAATAATAATAGTTATCTACCTTATATACTTCCTTAAGCTACTTATAATAGAAGTTATACCTATTCCTATATTATATCTATAGAAGTTAGTAGTAGATCTCTACTTTCTTTAGTTTATATAGGTAGTAGTTATCTACTAGATATTTATCTACCTAGAGGTTTAGGTAATAGTACTAGTCCTAGTCTATTCTATATTCCTCCTTATCCCGTTTATAGAACTCGTAATTAATTTTATAGTAATACTAATATAAATCATTATATTCCTTAGTATAATCTACTTTAGAAGCTTCTTAGTCCTTAACCTTAGCTATTAGATTATTAAAGTAGGGTTATTAGTGTATCGCCTAATACCTAATTTCTTTAGTATTTAGGCTAGTAATTATAATTCGTTCACGAACTATATATTCGTTAGCGTAGTGTATCTTATTACTATATACTTAATACTAGTTATTAGCTAGTTATTCTATTATAATAGTACTTTTAACCTTTTAGTTAGTTTTCCTTAGCTAGTTTATAGTAAGGACTTTATTATCTAATTTTACTCTTAGGATAATTTCGTAGCTTTCCTTATCCTCTAAGCGTACCTCCTTATATAGGTCTAAGTTACTTAGGTTATCGTCTAGCTCTATCCCGGCTAGGTAAGGCGTACCTTATCTAATTATCTAGATCTTAATAGCTGCCTATTTAACTTATTCTTCTTCGTAATCCCTAGCGAAGTATCCTATCTTACGATATTAAAGATATACTTTATTATTATAACGCCGCTAGCGTTCTTCCTTAAAGAGACTGTTATATCTTTTACCTGTTACAAGGTAACAAGGAATTGCTTCCCTTTCATGCAGGTCGTATAAAGGAAGACCATCAGGCGGACACGATAGACGAAAGTGGATCTAGGGCGGGGCCCAGATCACGTGAAAGGAATGGCATCCCGCCAAGACCTGGCCTCTAGGAGGCCAGTGAGGATTGGGAGGTCACGGCCCTCCTAGGCCTCCCTCTTGGAAGGGAGGGTAAGGAGGACAGGACCTATAGCAATGGGTATAAGAATGTGTTGGATCTCATTATTACACTCGTTGTGGTTAACTCAAATAGTTCATCTCTTACACAGATTGTCAACTAGTTATTCTATCGTTTATAGAATTGGTATTGTTTATCCTTTAGTTACAACGATAACTCTTTTCCACCTAATCATTCCATACGATACCTCACGGACTACCGCTTTAGTCTACCTCGCCTTAGTACGGACCGAGCCTAGAGAAGTATAGCCTAACCCCGTGTAACATTACCTCCTTAGGGCTTCTTATCCTTAGGTTTATCTTATACCTTACTAGTTATAATAGTATTACTATCCTTATTAAATCTCCTACGTTATTTTTTTATATTAGGTAGGTTAGGTTAGAAGTATTTCTTCTAGTTATTTTATTCCTATAACCTATTATTAATATATATAGCTAGCTTAATTAGAGTGTATAGTGTTCTAGGCTTATTATAGTATTTAAGGCTGTCCTTTAGATTTTCTGTAAGGCTAGCTTGAAATACTATTTAACGTGCTATATTATCCTAATTAATCTATACTTATAGTTACTTAACTTCCGCCGTATATACTAATACTAACGTAGTCTACCTTAGGCGAGTAATCTTCTTCTCTACCTAGTTCTAAGCGTCTACTTCTCTAAAGATACGTCCTATCTCTTATTTAAACTCTATCTAACTTATAAATAAGGTACGGGTTCCTTCTTTAGTGCCTATATATTCTACGTCTAGTAGGTAATTATCTATATAGGGTTGCATTATTATAGGTAATAAAGGTTAAATCTTCTTTATATAAAGAAAGTTATAAATAAAAGAAAGGAAGGCTAGGTATAGGGCGCACTAAGTTACGTAATTAGTATCCCGCTAAGGTAAGGCCTTAGGGAGGCTAGTAAAGGCTAGGAGGCTATAGTCCTCCTAAACCTCCCTCTAGGAAGGGAGGCTAGGGAGGATAGGTATTAAATATAATAGGTATAAAGGATAGACGGTTTTTATTAATTACACTTATTATAGTTAACTTAAATAGTTTATCTCTTATATAGATTATTAACTAATTATTCTATTATTTATAGAATTAGTATCGTTTATTCTCTTAGTTATAATAATAACTCTTTTCTACCTAATTATTCTATACACTACCTTATAGACTATCACCTAAGCCTATCTCGCCCTAGTACAGACTAAGCTTAGAGAAGTATAGTAAACCCCTATATAACACCTAAATATTAGACCTTAGTGTAATAGTATATTATATAACTTAGTGCGCCTTATACTTAGCCTTCCTTCCTTTATTTATAACTTTCCTTATATAAGGAGGATTTAACCTTTATTACTTATAATATTAGGATAGATAAGTATAGAAATTATATATTAAAATAGGATAAAACCCTAATCTAAGCCTATAGATATAATTAGTTAGTATTAGATTAGAGCCGCCTTATATACTTAACACTAAATACTATAGTATCTATTTCTTTACTAGATATATCTTTAGGGTAACCTTAATTTACGTAGGTATAGTACTTACTAAGTTATATCTCTCTATCCTTAGGTAGCGCAAAATATTAGTAGGAATTTAGAATTATTTTCCTATCTTTATATAATAATTATATATACTATCTAGTAGTTAGATAAAGAATAAAAGGCTCTATAATAGTGCTACTAGTAAAAGCACGTAGGTAATAGGATATAGTACTAAGACTAGACTAGATATATACTTAGTAGCTAAAGATCTTTAAAGGAATAGAGGTAAGTGTAAAGTCCTATATATAAAGTAGATTTAAGATACTATACTATAATATCTTATAGTATATCTAGCACTAGACTACTAAGTGTCTTTATCTTCTACTAACTATCCTAAGTAGCTATCTTAGTTATCTTTAGTATTAACGCGAGACGCTTTACACTTCTAGTAATACTAGTATAGTAGATAAAGTAGTATTAAAATTACTATAATTACGTATACTAGTATTACTATAATTAATATTATATAGCTACTACTTATGTTTTTCTTAGGGAGAGGAGAAGAATAAAGAGGTAAGGTAAGTATATTAGGCAGAGTATATTTACTAATATATTAGGACTAGACGTTTACAGACTACGTAAGGTAAGTTAAAACCTAATAATAAGTTAAGAGAGTATACTATAGTAACTAAGTAAAGCTATATATAAAGATATTAAGAATAAGCTATAGTCCTTATAGCCTTACTTCTAACTACTTAGAGCTATTTAGCTTAAGTATAACCTATACTATCTAAATCTAATTTCTATCTATATATTACGTTATAAGTATTCTTATACTTATAAGTTCTCTTATTTAAGAGAATCTATTTATCTAGGTTATTAAGAATTATAGAAGTTATAGTTAGCTTAAGTTATTCTAGTACTATAGGTAAAGTAGATAGTAACTATAGTTTAGTATTATAAGATAAGTTATATTATATTACTTTAATATAAAGTCTTATAATTTTAATATCTATATAAGCTATATGCTACAGCTTAAGCCTAATACGTAATATTCTTAATAGTATACCCTCTATCCCCCTTAATAATACTATAAGTATTACTCTAGCTAATCTTAATATTATTACTCTCTAGGCTATTTAGCTTAGTATTAGGGGCGTAGCTAGTATCTATAAAGTAGTAGCTAGTTTCTATTCTAGGCGTAGCGTTCTAATTATAAGTATTAGAAGTAAGTCTTTCTAGCCTATAGTAGTACTCTTAAGATAGTAGATATCTATAAGGTATATATATATAATAGTAGTATTAAGCGCGCTCCTTATTATAGTAATACTTAATATATTTCTACTAACTTCTAGTTATACTTATACTACTTAAACTACTACAGCTAGTTAAATCTTTACTATAATTACTAGATCTAGGCTATTCTCCTCCTATTAGAACTTTACTAGTAAGAGTTAGGAGTATAGTATAGTATATAGTTAAACTAGATATACTACTTAAGCTAATAGGTATAGTATTAGTACTAGAGCCTAAACTAATCTAAACTAAGGCGTAGTTTATAAATAATTTATACTTACGGTTTAGCTAGATCTAAGTAAAGACTACTAGGCTACTTAGTATATTTACAGGAACCTTAAAGTAGAAGACCTAAGGGTTATCTTCCTATTAGTAGGGGTAGTTCCTATAGTATAAAGCTATAACTTTCTAGGTCTAACCTTTATTTATAGAAAAGCTAACCTAATAGCTTCCGCTATAGTATATTAATCCTAGAGTACCTATAGTATATATATAATTAGATAGCTAGAAGTATATATCCTAGCCTAGTTCCTATATTACCTATAGCTAGCCTTCTTCTATATATAGAAGATTAAGATAACTATAGTAGTCCCTAGGGGAGGGTAGTATTAGCCTACTATTAGAATTATAATATCTAATAGGAAAGTTAAGTTTATTATCTACTTACGTTATTAAATAGTTCGCTTCTAGACTACTACTTAGAGGGGGTAGATACTATAGTAATATATAGGCTTAAGCTATAGCTACTAACGTTATTAGGAAGATATAAACTATATATATATTATAGTATAAGTAAGGCTAAGTATAAAGTTTATCCTTAGATAACTTAGGGGTTAGTTCTTAGGAATAAGTAAGTATAATAGATAGGGTTAGTATAATAATATAATTAGAAGATTAATATAATATTATAAGAGGTTATATAAGAATAAAGTAGAATCCTTAGATTAACTACTAGAGTTTTATACTAAGATTAAGTTAAATATACTAAGCTAGAAGGGTTTAGTACCTAAGCTATATACTTAATAAGCGTCGTGCTTATATACGAGCGTATAAGTGCTCGTAGACGAGTAGTACTATATACGCTCTATAATTAGCTAGTAAGTAGTACTCGTAGGTAAGTATCTACTTATAGGCTAGCGTCTAACTACTTACTAATAAGTAGTTACGTAACTATAGCGTAGTACTATACTATAATCCTTTAACTATACTACTTAATCCTCTAAAGTACTTACACTTACCCCCTAACTCCTCTTAGGTGTAGATCGTAATAGTAGGCTTTACTTAAAGGTTAGTATTATTATTATTAAGGGTATAGTACTATAAGTATATATTAACTATCTCTTAAAGGTAAGTATAGAAGTGTATAAGGTAATTAATAAAGAAAAGAAGAGTAGTAAGCTATAAGGCACGTATTCTTATAGTATCTATTTTACTAGTCTACTTAATATAGGCACTAGTAGTATTTAGCGTAAATTAAGCTACTATAGCTATAGTAATAGGGGCTTTTATAAGTATATAGAGCTACCTACTAGTATCTCTCTACTTATCGTAACTAGTAAGTTTATATATATAATACTACTTAGTTTAGTAGATCTAAGCTTAGAATAGTTAGTCTAGTATACGTAGTATTTAATAGTAGTAAAAACGTGTTATACAATCTATAGTAGTCTAATTACTATATAGTTATTATAGCTTCTAATACTACTAACCCTTTATATAGTATACCTACTATCTTTTTCTAAATATATTATATAAAAGAAGTAGATTACTATAGTTTCCTACGTGTAGCTGCCTAAGTATATATATTAGAGGTATTAATACTAAGTTCTTTTAACGCTAATCTAGTAGATAATAACCTAGAAGTCTTTACTTAAGTCTCTACGCTTATATCTTAAGATATAGTAGTAACCCTACGCTCCTTATTTATATTACTTTAACTTACTAATATTTAGGCGTATAATAGGCTAATATTCTTTTCCTAGCTTATAATTAACCTAGGTTAGAATATTAGTAAAACTTAGGTAACCTAGGGCGTATAATTCTAAATTACCTAAATTACTTTATTAGCTTTTAAACACTTAAAGATAGCTGTAAACTTAGAGTCTAGGGCTTAAAAGTTAAGATTATTATTAAAAATATTCTTAAGAGCGTTAGCTAGCTCCTATAAGCTTTAGGTTATAATTTTATAATTACTATATATAGAGATTACTAACTATTTTAACTACGTCTCTCTTATATAAAGCTCGTCTCTTAGGTAAAGTAATAGCTATTTCTATAAGTTTAGGGATAGATATTAATATTATAGGTAATAGACCTACCTAATTATATCTTAGAGTTATAAGGGAGTAAGTAGTAAGGGAGTATAAAGATTAAAGTTACTATTCTTAACTAGCTATATATAACACTATACTAGATAAACTTAATAAAACTAATCTATATAAAAATAATAAGTAATTTCCTATAAGTAGTATCTATATACACGCGTATAAAGGTAGTAATATAGTATAAATTCTATTCTCTAACTTATTAGTCTACTTAATCTACTTCGTATCTACTAAGCACGTAGAGTAGTAAGTAACTATCCTATAGAAGTAATGTAAAAGCGCTTTAGGATTATACTATACTTAGAGTAGCTTCTTCTTCTTTATTATACTTAAGTCTTTATAAAATACCTATATTAGCTTCTATTATATCTAAACCCTATCCTTCTTAGCGTATATAATACAGCCTCTATAGCTAGAATAAGTTCTCTATAGATAAAAAAAGAGCCCTCTTATTATTAAGGTAATATTCTAGTAGGCTAAGAACGTAAGGTAAGGGCTTTTTACGTTTTAAGAGCTACGTAGGGTCTTAGCTGTAATATATCTAAGTAGACTAAGCTAGTCCTTTTAAACCTCTATAATAGGATTATATATAAGGTTATAAGGAGAGGCTTAGTTTAACTTACTTTTAATTATAGGTTCCTAGGTAATAAGTAGCTAGTCTTTACCTTATATATAGATAAGCTACCCTCTATCCCTACCTATACGAAAGGAATAGTACTTAGCTACTAAGAGCTATAAACTTTCCTAGAATATAAGTAAGTTCTTATAGCTAAGGTTAATAGCGCCTAAGTAAGGCTATAAATCCTTACTAGTTAGATAGCTTCTAGGCTTAGTCTTTATACTTATAATATAGGCTATACTTTATAATAGTATAGTAGCTAGGATAGATAAAAGGCTATATAGAATTTAAGGAGGGGAGTAATAATTAAGCTCTAATTAAGGGTAGAAGAAGTATATAAGGAGCTAAAAACTTAGTACCCTTACCTAGCGTTATAGGCTTTAGTAAGATAGTAGGCTAGTCTAGGTATATATTAGGCTATATCCTACTATATAAAGAAATAAAGTAGCCTATCTCTAAAACTACTTATATTATACTTATAAAGATCTAACGCGTTAGGGAGACTATCTAAGAGGAGATTAAAAACTATCTTAAGCACCTATTCTAGTAGCCCTAGCCTAGCTTATAAAACCTTACTAAACTATACTACCTCTACTTATATTACTCTATCTATACTATTTACTATTATTAAGAGTATCTCTATTATAGAGGGTACTAGGTCTTACTCTTTAATCTTAATAGGTCTACTAAGACTCTTTTCCTTAGGCTCTTAGAGCTTAATCCTAAACTTAGCTATACTTAAAGAGGGCGGATAGGTCCTAAAACTTAGAAATAGAATAAGTAGACCTAGATTTAATAATAGCCTACCTTATAGTACGTAGTATAGCACTTTCCCTTCTCTAATATACTTATTAATATTACGTTAAATACGCTTCTCGTTAATACTATATACCTTAGTAACCTTTCTTAAAATCTTATTCCTTACTATATCCTAAGCCTACTATTTCTTTTCTAAGGCGCTAAGTTCTTTATAGATATAATAGATCTTATTATTATATAGTATAGGTAGTAGTTCGTTATAGAGGCCCTACTTAAAGCTAGTAGTTAGCTTCTAAGTATATACTCTTTATTTCTCTTAGTTACTACTACGCTTCTCTCTTTAGAGCGCTACGATAGCCTATAGATATATCTTAAAGTAGTAGTATTTTACGTATTAATTTCTAGTAACTAGAAGGTAGCTCTAGCTCTCTAAGCTATCTAAATAAAGGTAGATATAAAAGAGCTTCTCTATAATAGGTTACTCTACCTCTTAATATACTTAATCTTTATATTTTATAATAAAAGCTAGTTTAAGTAAGTTAAGGATATAGGGTAACCTAATCTTATATATATACTATAAGATCCTTAGATACTATCTATAAGAGATCTTAGCTAGCTTTTAGAGAAGTACTTTATATAGTACTTTAAGATTAAAGTTCTTAAGCTTTAATATAGAGATCTTATTACTTTACACTTACACTTATATATCTAAATAGGCCCTATCTAGTCTAGTATTAATCTATTAGGAAGCTACTAGTCTACTAGAGATACTAAATTATTTAAGAATAGAGTTACGTTAAAGAGGTGCTAATAGCTCTCTTAAGAGGCGTAGGCGTAATTCTTAAGAGGATAGAATATTCTATAGTAGCTACTACTAGAAGTAAGCCTCTATAATCTAAATAGAGAGAAGGGTACTTTCTATATATAGGCTAATATTATAGGGCTATAGAGAGTTAGTTAACACGAAGATAGAGGTAAGCAGATTTTATATATTAATATACTTTATCTCCTACTTAGAAGGCGTTAGGCCTAGATATAGAAGGTTTACTATATAGCTACTAAGAATAAACAGCGTCTTTCTCTTTAAAGCTCCTAGTATAAGTAGTAGTAAAGCCTCTCTACTTTAGTGTAAGATAATTATAAAGCTTTTAACTAAGTTCTCGTCTAGTAGTAATCTTCTATTACTTATAGTTAGATTAACTTCTAGTATATAAAGTAGACTAGGAACTAATAAGTAGATTAGGCTATAAAGGAGTCTTAGCGTAAGAGGCCTCCTTTCTACTAGAGGTAAAAGGAGCTCTTAGACCTCTATACTATCTATATCTTCTATAATTTTATATAGAAGATAAAAGTTTAAATAGTAAGTAAAGTCTAGATATTCTTAGAATATTAGATTATCACTAAAGCTTTATATATAAGTTTAATTAGTTAGATATTACTTATTATAGGTAGCTATAGTCTCTTTAATACCTATATATAACTTATACTATATTAGACTACTATATAAGTCTTTAAATACTTTATTAAAGAACTAGGTATTATATATTACTATCTCTTTACTATTACTATTCTTAACTTCTATTCTACTAGCTAGTAAGATAGATACGTCTAGCTCTACTAAGTCTATATATAGCTAATTAAATAGGGTATAATATAAAGATTTAGCTCCTAAATAGAATCTACTATATTCTAAGTCTTCTACCTAATATAGGGTGTTAACCCTAGACTAAGTATTATCGTAAGGGGGTTAGTAAGTTTAGGTAACTAAAGCTCCGCTAAAGACTTAAGCTAGCTATATATATATATATTTATTACATTTATTAGTAGTAGTCCTTATTTTATAGAGTATAGAAGTAGGTTCTTCTTACCCTAGTAGGTATCTTCTTTACACTACCTTAATCCTATAAATATTCTCTATTAGTATTTCGCCTAATAATACTAGATCTCTAAATAGGATCTCTAAAGTTATAGTTACTATTATATAGTTACTAAAGCTTACTTTATTAGGTATAGTTAAAGATATTCCCTAATAGTTATTATTAGACTCTAACCCTATCTCCTACTTAGTAATAAAGAGTGAGGCTAGGGAAGTAAGCTAAGGAGTAGACGTAATATAGTAGGAAGACTTTTATACCTCTTAGTTAGCGCTACCTATACCTATAGGCTACTAGCCTAGTACTATACCTACTTAAGTAGCTTCCTTAAGAGAGAGTTTCTATTAGGCGTCCTTCTTTAAGTAATTAAGTGTATCTACTAGGGTAGTAAGGTTATTATAGTTAATTATATTACTTACTTATAACTAATTATCTATAAAACGCTTTAGCTAGTTAGATACTTCTATTATAGTATTTTATTAATTAATAAGTATACACCTTAATTAGTTCTAAGGCTAAAGATAAAGAACTATTTAGTACTACTATATTAGTAGGTTAAATAGGTAATTAATTTTAGTAGACTTAGTAAGAGGCGTTCTATAGTTAAGTAAGCTATACTAACTATTTACTCCCTACTAAAATCTATAGCCTACCTTACGCCGCGCTAGTATAGTCTATAGTAGATACGCCTACTTATTAGCTAGTAGCCTCTACGTTCTCTAATATATAACCCTATCTAGCTTAGCGTAGCTAGTACTAGACTTTAAAGTCTTCTTACTTATTACGCTAGCCCTTTTCTAGAGTAGAGTAGTTAATAGGAATAGTTTAAAGACGCCTTTACTACTCTTAATCTATCTACTATAGGCTAGATCTTAGATTATAAGAACTAGATATTAGACTATAGCTATAGATAAGGCTTTTAGAAAGTTATTTACTAAAGCTTAGTAGCTTAATAGTATTTCTTTAAGCTTATTTATAGCTTCTATCTCCCTCTCTATAGTTATATTTATAGTCTAAGTCCTTATATTTCTTTATATCTAAAAACGCTTCCTTAACCTCTAGTAAGCTTACGGTATTTTACCTAGTTATATACTAATAATTATAGTTCTACTATTCTAGATTATCTAGACAAGGCCTATATAACCTAGAAAAGATATATAGTAACTAACCTTCTTTAATTTAACCGCCGCTATAAATATCTTAATAGATACTTCTTTTACTAGTACCTATAGTTACTAATCCTAATCTTTACTCCTACTTTACTTCTAATAATACTAATCCTTATCCCCTTAAACTATATTAATAGAAAAACTACTATACGTAGAGTAAGTAAGCTTAATACCCTAGGGTAGTCTAACGTTAGCCTTAACTAAGTAGACTAGTACTAGGTTTATCTTATACTAAGTCTACTCTTTACTAGCTATATTTACTAGATTATCTAGAGTAAGCTTACCTTTTATATTATAGCTTAGTAGTACTTACCTAATATAATATTATATATAGTACTCTTTAACTCTTTACCTAATAACTAGATATTTAAGAAAATACTTATATATTAACTCTAGGTCTTTCCTAGTAAGACTACTACTATTTCCTTTAATTATAACTATAGCGCTATTTCCTAGCTAGTAGTAAGGTAGGAATACTTAGCTAGTACCCTTAAGGCGGCTAAGACTACTAATATAAAGAAGGCTTTTAGAGTAGGTATATAGAAGTAAGCTAGAAAGTTAAGTATTATTAAAGAGCGTAGGCGCTTAAGTTACTAGTTATAGAGCCTCCTAAATCTCTTTACCTAGCTAAGACTTAAAAAGCTTAACCTTACCCTAATTTACTAGGAGAAGCTTCGTAAGACTAGTAAGAAGATTAACCTCTATTATAAAATATAAGATAAATTTCTATTACTATAGTCCGCCTTTATTACCTTCGCTAACCTATCTACTACCTATATAGTATACTAGATAGTAATTTATACTAGTTTAGGCTACGTAACGCCTCGTATAATACCTTTATCTATAGATAATATAGTATAGAGTAATATTAATATTACGTAGTAGGATAGGACTATATATACTATACTTTTAAATATACTTATTTTTATAATAGTAGCTACTTATATTATACTAGTAGCTCTAGTAGGACTCCTCTCCTAGATTATCTATATTACTTAGGTAGTATCTTAGCTAAGCTAGATTAATAAGCTTCTAGAGTCTCTCCTAGGCCTACTATAAGGTGTACTCCCCCCTATACTAGTAGCTATTCTAATAAGAAGGTTTATTTCCCTACTAGATTACCTTATCTAAAAGTAGGGTATCCCTTCTAGGAGCTAGATTAACCTTAAGATATAAGACTATTACTTTTACTTTCTCTTTATCTAGGTAACCCTTATAGTGTCTTTATCTATAGGGCTTACTACTATTATAAATAAAATAGTAAGGGGAGCTTCGCTAGCTATAACCTTAGTAAAAAACTTACTAAAAGTAAGTAATTACTTCCTTTCCTACCTTCTCTTATAAGCTCTATCTATAAGCGCTAGCTTATTATTATAGATAGACTATCTACTTAGAAGGTTTATACTTAGCCTAATCTTTAATAAGTTAGTTATATAGATAATAATATATAAGAGAGGTTAGGATCTCTAATAAGGTACCTTCGTACCTATCTTTATAAACTTCTCCTATATTAGTAAGTTTAAACGCTAGAGGCGCTAGTGTAGTATATACTAAGATAGATAGGACTCCTCTACGCTATTATCTTACTAATTATTCTTTCTTTCTAGGTTCTTACTAGTAGCTTATTCTAGATTATCTACTCTTATTTAAGAATACTCCTTACTACGTAGGACTATAGGGGCCTCTTCTATCCTAAAGTACTTAAACATCTCTTAGTAGGCCTATACCTAATATAAGCTTATCTTATAGCCCTATTTCTTCTTATATAGGACTTATAGGGTAACGCTAGATATATTAGATAGGCGTATATTATAATACTTACTATAGGACTAACTATTATATACTATTACTTACTTTATAAAGTATTTAATCTATTACTAAGCTTCTCTCCTACTACACTTAAGGGTACGTTAGCTAAGGATATAATATTATCCCCTCCCTTTCTATATAAGGCGCTTACGTTAACCCTAGTAGTTTATATTCCTAGTAATAAGGATAGACTTAGCTCTACTTAAGCACTATAGCTTAGGGAGGAACTAAAAGGGGTAACTATATCCTATATAGACGTAGTTATTACTATATTAGGTAAGATATAGTTATTATAGAGTTTATAAAACTAAAATCTTAGGATCTACTATTATTCTTTTCTATATAAATATAGTAGCTAGTAATATTATTTATATAGCTCTTACTAATACGTAGTATAGCTAACTAATCTAATCTTTATATAATAATTTCTAGCTAGGCCTTTAGTTATTATAGTATAGATACACAATTAGCTAGTATACGTTTAAGTCCTATTATAACACGTTTATATATCTAAAGCTAATCTAAAAAACTATTATCTATATATAGATACTTAGAATATAGTAGCCTAAGTAGATAACTTAGGTATAAGAGAATATTAATTACTACTATATATAGGTCTAGAGAACTAGATATTACTCTTATTAGTATTATAGGCGCTAAACTCTATAGTGTAGAAAGTAGGACTAATAAAGCTAACGCTACTAGGCGTAATATATTATAACTAACTAGGGGGGAAATAGTAAGATAGATATTAGCCTCTAATAGTAGACGTTAGCTATCTTATATTAGGGCCTTACTTTATAGGAGACCTTCTAGGATTTATAGTATATACTAATATCTAAGATAGTCTAATAACTATATAACTTTCTAGTAACTAGTAGCCTAAGGAAAACTAATATAAATAGCTAGGCACTACTAGTAGGAGTAAAGGTAGCTAAATAAGTTACTGCTTAGTATAAGAGGGCTCTCTAGCCTATATTATTAATATAGGTATTTCTAATCGTGTAACCCTATAAATAGCTATAAAGTAGATTATATCCTAACTACTCCTCCCTCTTACTTAATAGGAATACACTTAAGTAACCTTAGTATAATTCTATATAAAAATAATAATGTTAAGGTCTAGACCTAGTACGCTTAGTTTCTTATCTCTACTTTAGTTATATCTTAAATATTACTAGAGTTCTATAAGCTCTTTATTACTTAGTATAGCTTACTACGTAAGAGCGTTAAGCTACCTAGTAAAGATCCTATAGCGTTCTATCTAATCTATTAGTTAGCCTATAGCTCTTTTATACTATAGGCTTAGATATTACTAGAAACGCTTATAAATATAGCTAAGGCTATCTAATAATATAAGATCCCTACTATATCCTATATATATAATACTATAGCGCTTAGTTTTACTATATAAACGCTACGGCTAAAAACTCTCTCTATAGTTAAGCTTCTCTTACTTTTTTATATTATAAAGGTCCTAGGCCCCTCTAAATATAAATAACTAATCTAAAATATATTTCTCCTTCGTCTACTCTAACTAGAAGCGTTACCTACTAACTAGGCTAGTAGTAGTTATAACGTAGAATATATTATACTCTTAGGTAGGAAGTCTACTTCTATAAATATAATAAGGTTTACTAAGTCTTATAGTAAATCTAATACTATAGGGGGCTATATATTACGTAGAAGTAGTAAATACACTACTAAGTCTACTAGATAGTAATAAGACTCTCTATTTATAGGTAAAAGGTAATATAGCTATATAGATCCTAAAAGATAGCCCTAGCCTATAAGAGATAGAGGCTTACCTTTAAAGTATAAGGAGCGCTATAGATCTAAGGAGCGCTATAGATCTCTAGAGAGATTAGCTACTAGGTGCTAGTAAAGTAATTAAGGAAGTAATAGTAGGTATCTATTATTATATCTATATAACTATAGGAGATACTTAGAAAATAGAGGAAAATAATATAGATAAGATTATAAAGCTAGACGCGTACTATAAGGTAAAGCGTCTAGAGATCTAAATTATAGAGGATAGGTAAATGTTAAAGAACTTAGTAGATATTAATAATCTAGACTTAGAGCGTATCTCCTCTAGTAGTATAGAGTTTAAAGATATTATAAACTATAGTAAACTAGTAGAGACCTTATTAGGTAACTATCTAGACTTTAATAATAACGTATTAATAACTTCTACTAAGATAGTATAAGAGTATTTATTCTAAGTAGAAGGGTATCTTAAGATATAGATAACTAACCTAGCTTAAAACTAATATAATTAATTATTTATTCTATAAAATAAGCCCTTATAGTCCTCCTATTAAGCCTAACAGCTTTATATATATATCTATTATACTATATAATTTAGTAGCTAGTTATTTAA
This sequence comes from Alternaria dauci, assembly GCF_042100115.1. Lineage (NCBI taxonomy): Eukaryota > Fungi > Ascomycota > Dothideomycetes > Pleosporales > Pleosporaceae > Alternaria > Alternaria dauci. The sequence goes on from NC_091276.1 coordinate 189,948, forward strand.
CCTTATAGCCCTAGCTAGGTCTACCTCTATAAGTATCTAAAGCTCTTATAAGTCTAGTCTACTTTTAAGAAATTTATAGTTTACTTATACTAGGTTATACTCTATTAGTAATAAGTCTTATTATATTAATAAGGCTATAATAGTGTCTAGCTATAGGGTTAGTGCGATAAAGCCTAGATATAGTAAGATTTCTAGTTATAGTTATAAGAAGGATATAGTAGGCGCTATATCTAGCCCTAGAGTCTAGTATTAAACCTACTTAGGCCCGCTAGTATCTTCTAATAGTAGTGCTCTTACGTATACTATAATATTATATAGGAGTAGGTAGTTATCTCTTATACTTAGTATTAGTAAGCTATAACTAGCCTAGACGTAATTATATAGCTTTTATACTATATCCTATAGCTACTTATTCTAGTCCTTAAGGAGCCCTATCCTATAAATAATATAAGCTAAAAGTAGTAACTACTTTTCTATACTAAGGAATACTTACTAGGAACTTTTATTCTATAAGTAACTTATATTCTTACTATAATTATATAGTAAGTTCTTAGCTTAATATTTTTTATATAGATATTCTCTACTATATAATATTAAGGTTAGAAGCGTACTTAATTATATTAGGAGAAAAATTACTTACCTTAGTCTTCTTTACTTAGTACTAGTTATACGCGTACTTTACTTATTACCTAGTTTTCTCTATTATAATTAGCGTTATTAATTAGTATATAGCCTCTAATCTAGATAATACTCTTTATAATATAGTAGGTACCTACTAAAAGGGAGCTTATCTTTAATACCTATATATTAGTACTATACTATAATAATTTACTAAAGAGCTTTATAAGAGCTTAGGTTACGTAGTTACTTAACTAAATACTACTACGCTATAGTAGGTATAAACGTTAGCTATTCCTAATACTATACTACAGCTAAATGTTAGCTTAATTAGTATAATAATAAACTACTTCTAGGGAGTAAGGAAGTAATAATCTCTACTAAGGAGAAGGATATAGATACTATTACTTATATTTAATCTTAAGCACTTTAATTACTACGTACTAAGTAATAAAGCCTATATTTAGTAACTATTAAGCTTCTTCTTTATCTAAATCTTACTATTCTTATTACTATATAGGTAGTATATATTATTTAACTACTTTAATTATTTATAGTAATATATAATCTATAAAGGGTTATAGAGCTTAAGTTGCCTATCTCTATCTACTAAAGTTAATAGAGGTGCTATACCTTATATATAAATACTATTAATAGCTTCCTTAATATCCTCTTTTATTATATTATATTTATACCCTATAATTAGATACTTATCCTAAGTCTAGGGTAGATACTAGAATATAATACTAGCGCTATAGGACCTTATTAGGTAGTTAGGATATATAGGTACTAAGTAGATAAAGGAAGAGCGTAGTAGTAACTAGGGCGGTAGAGAGCCTTTATAGATACTACTAATAGAGCTTAATCTAAAGTTCTTAAAAAAGGCTATAGAAGCTAGTATAAGCGCTCTATACTCTATTAAAGCGTATCTTAGCTCTTAGGTAAGTATACTCTATATTATAGGAAAGAATAATACTAGGTAGTTCTTAGGCGCCTAGACTATAGTTATACTATTAGTTATTATTAGAGGAGTAAGAGTAGGTAGGAGAGGCTTAAAGATTACTTAGCCTCTTTAGTGTAAATTAGCTTCTACGCTAAACTAATTAGCTAGTATAGAGAAGAGAACGCTAGGCTATTCTTAGAGTATATATACGTAGATCTATAAAAGGTTAGGATCTTAACTATAAAGAGATAAGATTTAGTTAGACTTAAATCTAAGCCTACACGTAAGGTAGCTAAGTTAAAGTACCTATCTAGAATACTCTAATAACTCTACTTAGCTATAGGTTTCCTTAGGAGACTTCTACTAGCTATATATATAGTAAAGTAGATAGAGATAGAGTTACTAGTATAAGTATAGGCTAGGGCTACTATACTTAAAAAAGCGCTTATTATATTTACTATATTATAGTAGGCACTATTAGTTATTTTATATAGGCTACCTATAATAATACTAGAGTAGGATATCTCTTACTAAGGGAAGGTGTCTAGATACTAGGCTAAACTTATCCCTTAGAGGGTATAGCTTACCTACTAAGAATAGTACTCTTAAAGGAAGTATAATAGGTTCTAGTATCTTAATATACTTAAAGAAGGTCTAGAAAGTAAGGATAAGCCCTTAGATAGTAAGGACCTTTTTAAGAATCTAAGCGTATACTCTAAGATTACGTACGTAAGGAAAGATCTAATATATAGTAAATAAGGTTTTAATTATTAAGTAGTTATAAGAACTCTATAGAGGTATAAGGCCCCTAAGCTTCTTAATAGTATATTTATTAGAGAGGTAAGCGTTACTACCTATAATTATATACTAGATCTTATATATCTAGTTAAGATAGTATTTAACCTCCTATAAGAGTAAATAACCTAACTTACTCTAGCTTTAGGGAGCTATACCTATCTACACTACTAACTTAGGATAAGTAGAAAAGAGCTAAGCTAGAAGCCTATCTATAGAGTGCAAAATAGCTCTAGTTTCTTAAAGTAGTTACGTAGCTATTTACTACGTATAACTTAATATAAACTCTTTACTTTAGCTCCTAGTAGCCTCGTCTACTATAAAGTAACTATATAGTCCTTTTTATACTTATAGAACTAAATATATAGGAACTGTTCCCTATTATATAGAGGTATATATTACCTATAGAACTAATAAATCTAAGCTAATATAGCTATAGGTATATCTACGTACTACTTAATAACTAATAGTAGCTAAGTAGGTAATACTCTTACCTAAGCTATAAAGATTAATAAGCTACTAGTCCTCTTAATTTTATAGCCTATTTTATTTTATAACCTCTAGCCGAAATTATCTATAAAGGTATAGTAACTTAATATTACTTAGAAGAGTAAGCTATAGAGACTATCTAATAGTATATAATATATTTAGAGATATACCTACGTCCGCTAAGTAGTTCTAGTACTTAGTAGAACTAATAAGAGTAGGTAAGTTATATTCTAGATTAGATAGGTAGTAGCTAACGTAATTAATAGGTTCTATACTAGATATACTATAATATAGATTTAGTAGTCTAATCTACGTAGTTCTAAGGTAATATTAATATCTCTTAAACTTAATACTTATTCTAGAATATAGTTTTATATATTAGTACAGGTCTAGCTTAACTATAGATATAGTATTATAGTAGATACCTACTATAAAAGTACGTCTTATAGGAATCTACTCTTCTCTAGAAAGTATTTATATAGATACTAATAAGTTTATCTATATAATTAGATAGTATTTTACCTATCTAGGGTAATTCTATATACTACTATAGAATAGTTTAGACTAGCTATATAGCTTCTAAATAGGAACTAATTAGTTCTTAGCGTATAGGAATAGCCTAGAATAGGCTACTACTAACCTCTATAACCTATATACTTAGTTCCTTTCTACTATCTTACTAATTAGTAAGTGTAAGGGAGAAGCTATACACTAGGTACTATTACTAGGGTATAGCTACTTAAGATTATATAGTATTATATAACTATAGGTAGATAATTTAATATTAGATAATAAATATCTACTACTAGTTATAAGTCTAGATATTAATAATACTTATAGTAAGTAGAAGCTACTATAATATTATAATAGGCGTTTACGCTATAAAGTTAGGTAGCTATTAGAGTACTTATTTATAACTATAACTAACTTATTTATAGAGACTATTATTAGTAAGTTACTCTTACTATTTATTAATATTATCTATCTTTTCCTTAATAACTTTTCTACTTATAAAGAGGGTATCTAGTTCCTCTAAAGATATATCTATCCTACTCTTCTTTTATAGGGCTAGATACTATAGGTTATCCTTATTAGTAGTAGTATGTATAGGCGTAAAGGTAATCTAAATCTATCTATATTTAGTAGTATCTAGTGTATAATACTACTAGTAGATAGCTATAAGACCTTATCTTCTTCTAGGTTTATTACGCTTAAGAAGACTATACTTACTAGCGTAGAGATAGTAAGGAAAAGTAAAGATACCTCTAAGACGCTCTACTTAGCTAACTACCTTAACGTCTTCTTTAAGTTAGTATTATAGTATATTATAATATTTACCTCCCTACTATTTAACTTTATCCTTACTATACGCTAATATAACTAAATATAAAACTATCTCTAGCTCTACTTATAAGATTTCCTATAGCTATATACTACTAACTATATAAGCTAGGAAGCTACGTTAGAATATATAGTATCTACACTTATACTAGATAGCCTTCCGCCTAGTATATATTATAAGTATTCTACACTTAAGCTATTATACTTTAATCCTAACTAATAGGCTTCTAACTATTAGTAGTCTTTAAGGCACTATACTATTCTTACTACTATAAAGCCTTTTTATTACTACCCTCTAAGTAAGGCCTCTTACTAGTAGCCTTATACGTATAGTTAAAAGCTATCTTTAGCTAGTTCTATATTAAACTTAATAAAGAGACGCTTATAGTAGTAGAACTATATAAAAGGAATCTTTAAACTATCTCTATTAACTAGGATAATATCTATAGCTCTTAGCTATATCTTTACTACCTTTTCTATAATCCTAAATATAGCTTACGCTATAGATATATACTCTATAACTCCTACACCTATAAATTTAGGGTAAAAAGATAGTAGATAGAATATTCCTACTATATTACTTAGTGTATCCTATATTAATCTAAGAGTAAGCTTATAGTACGTCTTAAGCTACTAATAGTAGGAAGCTACTTACTTATCCTTAATAGGGGTAGTATCTAGGGGATATTTATACTATAAATACTACGCGCGCTTAATTAGTATTAGAAGCTCCTATATCCTATCTATAACGAGTTTAACTTAACGCTAGGGACTAGTATAAGTAAGTATTACTTATTACCTCCTATCTATAAATATATAGATTACTTATTCCTCCTATCTATAAATATATAGATTACTTATTATAAGATATAGGCAGCCTTATCGCGCTTATATTCCTTTTACACTATAACCTAGATAAGTATATTACTATCTTTAAGTAGCTAGCCTAACGTATCTTCTATTCTTACTAACTATTTAGAAGTAGCCTACTCGTAAAAGTATATAGCTTTCTATCTTCTCTACTAATAGATAACTTATATAGAGCTACTAAGATAGAAGTATATATAAAAGAAGTCTTTAGGTTAGATACTACTCTTTTTAGCTTCGCTAAACCTAGCGTAGGTATATTAGGAGTAAAGGTAGTAGTTATAATAATAACTATATCTAGTATAAAGCTCTATATTCTCTCTAACTATAATAGAGTAGGGGTTAGGTAAGGTAAAAGTATAGACCCTATCTCTAGGTATAAGACTAATAGATAGCTATAGGTTATAAACACTATTAAGCTTCTTATATAGAAGATAAGACCTTTATCTATAATATATATATTCTATATCTTACTTTAAGCTTTTAAACTTATACTAGTTAGAGCTAGGGCTATATCTACTACTTTATCTTACTTCCTAGTAAAGTTTATCTAGGGACTAAGGTTTCTATAAGATAGTAGTACTAGGAAATATAATAACCTTATTAATCCTATTAAGTAGGAGTTATAAGCTATTTAGGGTACTACACCTAACCTAGCTATCTCTATAGGTATAGGATTTACTCTAGATCTAGAGTTACTATAGGTTATATCTAGGTAACTAGGTTTTTATAACTACTTCTTTCTATACTTACTCTAGCTTTTTAACGCTATATTAAGCGCTTAGAGTAGCTAGGATAACTACGTAAATTAAGTACCTAGAGCTAAGTAGTATAAGTACTTCTATATTAATATAACACTAAGTAAGGAGCCCGCTCTTAATAATATTAGTAAGATACTAGAACTAGAAGACTTAGCTACTACTTTTCTCTATAGTTACAACTTCTCTAGTATTATATAGGCGCTCTTTACTACCTTATTCTTTTTTATTCTTTACTAGAAGCTAGTCCTAAAGAGGACGTTAGTAGTTTACTTAGGTTCTATCTATAGTTATAGCCCTAATACGCGTACACTAATAGAGAGAATTCTATAAGAGTATCTAGTAGCCTCCTTTACTATAGGAGATAGTACGAGCCTAGGTAATATTAGCGGCCCTAGTCTCTATACTATATATAGTTATTATTATAAGAATATAAATCTTAGGGTCTACTATATTAACTAATATATATCTATCTACCTATAGTTTAACTAGTTAGACTAGTATAGAATTAGTAGATTTCTATAATCTATAATATAGTTTATAAGGCTCTAGCTACTAGACGCTAGGTTTAGTAGACTAGACTATTAAACTATAGACTTTATAGGTGCGAGTAGCTATTAGTGTAATAGTAGTAAGAAAAGGAAAATAGCTATACCCTTAAAAGCCTAGCCCTCTAAAAGAAGGTACTTAGGTTAAATTAAATATATAGAAGGTTAATTAGAGAGTATATAGCTCTAGGCTATATAGTAGTAGAATAAAACTTAACCTTTACCTAGGGAAGAAGCTTACGTAAAGACGTACCTTAAATACCTAATCTAAATTACCTTTTCTTATTTTTAATTAACTTCCTAAACTCTTCTAAACCTAGAACTTACACTAAGCTATAAGACTTTATACACTAGTATAAGCGCTTTTTTAATACCTATAGGTAATACTATTAAAGTTATAATAAAGGTAAGGGGATTATAGAAGCTATAATCCTTTTATCTAAGATAGTATTACTAAACGTAGGTAATATAAGTAAGTACACTAGAGATAAGTAAGGGCTATATAGCTATAGGGTACTAATATCTAAGTCGCTACTACTAGAATATATAGGCTAACGTAGCTATATAATCTTAGTTAAGCCTTAATTAGCCTAGGGACCTTTAGATATACTATTACTAGATATTTTCTTACTATTAAGCGCTTAGTAGGTTATATATTTTAATCCTTTATAGTACCTATAATTATCTAGCTTTATAGTAGAAGATATATATAGAGATACTAAGTAGTTATTAGTAATAGTACTAGAATAGTAAAATATAGTAAGGTAATTCTATTAACTAGATTATACAGCACTATCTATTACTCGCTTTTCCTACTTTTTAGCTATTACTAGTAGTTTTAAATACTTTTTATAAACTTCTATTAACTAAGGCACTAAGTTATTAATATAGCGTTAAGCTATAGTAATACTTATCTCTATACTCTCTAGTTACTTATAGAATATACTATATAGCTCTAAGATATCTTAATATAGCTATTAGACCTTATCTTATAACTTAGCTAGCTCCTTATATATCTAGGGTAGTATATTATTATAGGTAGTAGACTTAATAGTAGTAGTAGAGGTCTACTTAAAGCCCTTATATAGATCTAGTAAGGGAAATATATTTACTTCCTAACTAAAATCCTAGTCCTACTCTAGGATAGGTAGTAGGTAAGAGCTAAAAGTATTAGATAACCTAGAGGTAACTATTACTTCTAATAATAAAAATAGGGCTAGCTATTTAGAGAACTACGTATTCTAATTACTTAAAGCTATATTAGGTACTAGCTAAAAACTTAGTAAAAGGTATAAGCCCTTATAGCTAGTAGTATAGCATAATAAAGAAGCTACTAGTAATAAGTTTTTCCTAGTATACCTTAACTATAGAAAGTAAGGTCTACTACTTCTAGATATAGCTAGTAATTATCCTATAAGTTAGAGTAATTCTATACTATATAGTACTACCTCTAAGAGATATTAGTTCTATAGCTATAACTTCTTAAACTACAGCCTATTAGGTATAGCTAGCTAGATACTACTCCTAAAGTACTATTTCTACTAGTACTATACCTTCTAGTTATACTATCCCTAACTAGTAAAGCTATATCCCTAACTAGGAAGGTTATCTAAACTAAAAGAAACTTTAGGTGTAGAGCCTTATTAACCTATAGGTAGATCTATATCTTCTAGTTTATAGCGCTAGATAATATAATATCTATCTCCTAAACTAAACCTAGCTTAGCGCAGCGGCTAAGGATATATTATAATAAGTACTAGACTCTCTTTACTTATAAGCGTAGAGGCGACAGCTCCCTTAAGTGCTAGTAACGAATATCTAACTAGATTATAATAGTAGTACGTTAAACCTAGAATACTAGTCTATAGTATAGAGTAGCCTCCTAACGTAGTGCTACTTTTTTTTTTTTTTTTTTTACTCTTCTATAATCTTTAATAATTCCCCTATACCCTTACTCTTACTACTATACTACTACTATAGTACTATAATAGGATAGTAAAGTTATATACTAGTATAGTATTTAGGCTACTTCTCGCCTAAGTGCTTCCTACCTCTAATAAAGTATTTTATTAAATCTTATTATAATAAGTTAGTTAAAGCTATACCTAGAATATTTAATATAACCCTTAGAGGTATACTAGTTACCCTATTAGTATACTTAATATTAACTCTAGATATTAGCGCTACTAACTATACTATATCTAGGCTACGCTATATATAAGTAATATATATTACTAAGGCTAGGCTTAGCTATATAGTATAAATTACTACCTCTAAGCTACTTAGAATAAGGTTAGAAATATATAGTACTAAATTACTATAATATAGTAAGAGCTGTAGTAGGAGTAAGAGGATTATAAACTACTTAACTAGTAATTTATAGAGCTATAAGAATACTACTTTAAGCTTCTAAAGGAACACGAAGGCTTTAAGAGGCTTTATTAAGACCTTAATAGATCTATATAAGACTTAAAGATATTTACTAATAAGGTTACTAGGTAGGCTAAAGGCCTAGTAAGTAGCCTTTAGGCTAGGGTAGCTAGAGACAAAGTAGGGAAGTTATAGAGTAGCTAAAGTATTAGTAGGATAATTTTAGAGTTAGCTAAAAACGTACTACTTATAGAGGTAGTATCTATTTAGTATTTAGAAGAGGAGTATTTTACCTAGCTAAAATATATTATAGACTAAAACGTAGAGTTCTAGTAGTATAATAGGGAACTTTTAGAGTAGATTAAGATACTATCCTAGTAAGTTAAGGATAGGAAGAATAAGGTTATAAGCCTAAATAAGGCTCTTAAGCTTACTACTAAAGATAGGTAGTAAAAGAAACTATAGTAAAGGAAAATATTAGTAGGTAAGGGCTAAGAATATATCTTATAATAATATATCTAAGTATCTTAAACTATATAATTACTTTATCTTTAGCTATAATATAGCTAACTTAGTAATTTAAGTTTCTACTATATACTTAGCTAGAAGTACTATAATTTAGGTATTTAGTATAAAAGGAATTAGTAACAGCGTAGGTAGTAAGCCTTTTAGGAAACTATTCTATTATATCTTAGTCTTATTTTATTACTTATAATTAGTATAAGTTACCTTCTATAGCTCTTAATATATCGCCTAGCTAGCGTATTAGATAAAAGCTTAGAGATTATCGCTTAGCTATAGTATTAAAGGACTTAGAATATAGGACACTAGATCTTCTAGTATAATTCTAAAGGTATTAGCCTTTTTATCTACTACTATCTCTTATAGTAACGCTTAGTTAAACGCTTATTATTATTAGTAGTTAAGCAGACCTTTAAGATATAATTAATACTTACTAACCTTAACTTAGCTATTACTTACTAAGACTATAATATCTTCTATATTAATTAAAGATAGGTAAAGGCCTATAGCGCTTAGAGTGTAGATACTAGAAAGTGCCTAATCTACTATTATAGTAGGAGTAAGTGTATATTTAATAGCCCTACCTCTATACTTATTATCCTTACCTTAGCTAACCCTAGCCGTAGAGAATAAGATATAGTAATCTTAGATAGGGGAAGGCTAGGTCTATTAAATATAATAAATAGGGAACCCTAAAACTAGAAGATAGATAAGATATTAAGAAGATTTAGATTTAGCTTATCTAGGCTAATAATAGGCTTATCTAGGCTATATTAGATTATTATAACTTAATAGGTATACTTAGCGGCGTTTAAGGTAATCTCCTAAGCTAGGTAATAGGGCCTCTCCCCTTCTAGATCTACGCTATATATATACTAGTAGTATTATTTAGGATCTATATTAATTAGCGTAAACGTTTTATACTTAACGCGAAGTGTTAGTGTAAGCTTTAGAAGCTTAGGGTCTACTAGCCTATTTCTACTATAGATCTTTCGCTTTAGGGCTTAGGGTATAGGAGCGCTATCTATATAGTAGATAGGTCTAGCGCTATCTAAGCTATTTCCTATTCTTAGAAAGATAGTTAACTATTAAGAATCTATATTAGCGGATAATTAGTAGGTAACGCTTATACTATAGGCTTAATATAAATTAAACCTAGCCGTACTTTCTTACCTATAATTATCTAGTAGACTTAAGGCTTATCCCTACTATAGCTTTACTCCTAACTATAGATCTAGCTATAAGATAACTCCCTTATAGAAGGCCTCTTAAAGCTAATACTATTAACTACATTATAAGATACTATAGAGGCTAGATAATTATAATAGAGATAGAACCTTACTATATATAAAAGTCTAAGTAATCCTAAGACGTAGTCTAGTATATTAATTTCCTTAATTATAGAAATAGAGAACTAAGGCTAGAGCTTACCTTCTACTAAGAGTGCTATTAGGACGTAGAGAAGTTTAAGGAGAAAATCTAGATTATCTCCTAGGATCTACTTTACGCCTATATTATTAGCTTACTTAGTAAGGCTACTTTTAATAAGATTTAAGACCTCTCTAAGGCGGTTATAGACGTAGTAGACTAACTTTATTATAACTAAGAGGAAGTATTTAATACCTTTATAGCGCTTTATAAAGTATTAAAGAGCCTCTAAAAGACTACTACTATATTAATAGATAGATAGATCTAAGGTATATTATTTTTCTATCTAGGCTACTTTAATCCCGTAATACTTAATTAGTAAGGAACTTTTTCTTCTAGTATATCTCCTCGTTTTAAATAGCTAGAAGTCTAGCTCCTAATACCTTACTTACTTACAGCTAGTGTAAGTAACTACATCTTACGCCTAGTACCTTATCTTCCTATATATATATACTACTTAGGTTATTAGGTATACTATAGTAATAGTAAATTATAAAGCTTACTATAGATTATAACTCTTCCTACTCCTATCTTAAGCACGTCGCTAATAATTTTCTATACGTCTAGCTTTCCTTACACCTTAGTAATACAACTACCTACCTATTTATAGGGTACTTTATATCCTGCTTTATCTAGTATCTTATAGTTACTATAGATGTAAACGTCTATAATTTAGAAAGCGTTACTTTTTAGTAATATTAGGTTATTATATTATAATACTTATATTCTCTCTATATAGTGTAGGTCGTATACCTAGGCTTTTAATAGTGCTACTACTACTACTGCCTAAGTATTAGTCTATCTTTCCGCTTCTATAAGGAGCGCCTACATCTTAGCGTATTATAGTAGCTAGAAGGTTATCTCTTCTTAGCACGTTATTTATAATCTCCTACACTAAGTCTAGTTAGTACTTATTATCTACGTGCTAGACTAGAAGAAGATCTCTAGTCTTAGTCTTAGACTGCTAGTAGTTAAGTATAAGCTTTTAAATGTACACAAGATAGCTAGTAATTCTAATCCTACTAGCGAATAGAATTACTGTACTAAAGTCTTATAGATCAAATCCGTGCCTATAAGGCCCCTCTACAAAAGCGCTAAATTCCCTCGTTCCGCTAAGGGTCTATGTGAAGAGTTAGCTCGTGCGATAAAAACCCTTAAACCCCGCAACTTCTTGCGCAGCTTTTGAAGGTATTTAGTGTGCTTACCTATAACCACTCTACATCACCTTACTAGGAACCCTTTATCTCTCTACTATATATTCAACAATGCGATCCTTGTTACTAGTACGCCTAATTATACCTTGTAAGAATATTACCTCTTACGTTAATTAGGGATCTTATAACAACGAATCGCTGCTACGCTATACGTATAGAAGAGTGCGAGAAGCGGAAGATAATGTAGGTTAATGTAAGTAAAACGGAAACTACTAACTCTAGATAGTTTATGTACATAGGCAAAGCCTTTCTATCTCTACTTGCATCTATAGAGGGCGAGTACCTTAACTCTATTTAAACGAAACTCCTACTACATGAAATATCGCTTAAAAGCCCTATACCATATAGACACTCGTTTTATGCAGACTCTAGTGTGGATCTACGACCTTATAGCAATCACCTAGACATAAGGAGCTTTAGACCTCGTTTAGCGTTAACATCAGATATATCTAATTAGCGTAACTCTCCAAACGAGCGATTTGTTCTAGATAATCCTGCCTTCACTAGTCCTGCAATTTACTATTCAGCTTATAATGAATCTGACTTATCGAGCTATTAGAGTCATGATATAGCTATCTCGAATTTATAGCTGGAAGATGAACTAGACGAAAACTCACTCCTATTATTATCCTAAAGAAGACTGTATTCTTTATTACTATCTCTGCTCTCTTCGAACTGGGACGAAAGTCCAGTAACTAGAACGAAATTCTCATTTCCTAAAGAAACAACTAGGACTTACTAGCTTCACTACTATGATTAATTAAATTGTCTATATAGAGGATCCTATAAGGAGCTATCTTACATCATTAGGATTAGTAATTCCTTCTTTTAAGAGGATGCGAGAGACTTTATAACCTATTTCTACTGTAGGTAGAACTTAGAAGATCCCTAGTCCCGTCTTCTAATAAGCAATCTAACATCCTAATGTCCTTTGACTAAGAGAATGCTTAAGAGCCTCCACTGTACTAAAGCGATTAAATTCGACTCTATTGTTGACCCTGTCAAACTCCGAATAGCGCGAATGCTTCTGCACTACTATTTCAAGCAACTGTGCATTAAATTTAAGGAAGATCGGAGATTATGCAACCTTTCCCTAGGGAAGGGAGTGGCAAGTGCGGCGAAAGATGTTATTTTGTAAACGATATATAGCTGTCGTGAAAAGACTTTCGCTCTAGAAATAAGAAGAAAGCAAGAAAACAGTTTCACGTGGTATAAGAGAATTAGTAAAAGATAGTCTTACGTAGCCTCTCACCTTAGGGTAGGGATTACTTTAACCTGCAGCCCTAGCCTAGAGACTCACATGTAGGATGTCCACCGCGCACTTAGTACTATTGACCTACTAATAACCTTTAAGTAATAATCCTAAAAGGCTACCTAATTGAGGGTTAATTATACTTCTGACACATATATCATACGGATACCCTGGCGGTATCGATGTTAGCCGAAAGATAGATCCGCTAGTCAATTCTATCATGGAAGGAGCTATGTTACCTTCTCCTTCTTAGGTAGAACACATAGTGAGTGATATAGGAGGATATAAACAGGAGGATGATAGACCTCTTGTAGAGCTGGATGACGATTGGCAGCCATTAGCACAGCGAGGACGTTATAGTCAATAAGCGCAGGTAGATAAAATGCTCTTCCTGGGGTTGCCGAAGGATACTTTCCGAACTATCATGCGACTAACCATTCTTATAGTGCTTTGCAAGGATACTCCCTCAACCATCAAGATATTAATGCTTCTAGGAACGCTATGCTTCTGGGAACGCTATGCTTCTAGGAACGCTCTGCTCCTAAAAACAGCTTGCTCTTATAAAAGCTCTGCTGCTAGTAATGCCCTGCTCCTGCAAACCTAATGCTCATAAAAACAATCTGCTGCTGCAAACGTTCTGCCATACGCTCCAAGTTTATAAAACGATCATTTCTAGAGTGTACACACGACAGGAATAGCGTCAGAAAATTGAAGCCATGGTAATTCAGGAAGTATCCTTCAGCAAACCCCTGCATGGCTAGAATATCAGCTCTGACGCCAGCCTATTCAAGCTGCTACACAGAAATGAAACTAATAAGATTCGCCGGCTGATCTAATGATTTCCATTTACCTTTGAGCTTGGCTACAGATCTGATAGGTATTTCAGAAGAACCATGAGTCAGTGGCTACAAGTCAAAATTACTCCAACCCCAAGATGAGATACTAGGTATGACCATCTCTTGCCAATCCTTGTTCAATTAGATATACCGTAATTATCCAGAAGTTGCCAATCCTTGTGTGCCATTTGGTAGTGAGAGCCATATATTCTTTCCAAGATGGTGAATTTTACTACGCTAGCTATACCTTTGCCTAATGGAAGCCAGTCTCAAAAACTATGGTCATGTTTGATAATACAAAAGGATCCTTGCCATTCTCAGTTTGATAGGCTCAATGAACGAGTCAGCTGAGAGTATTTCGACGCATTAAAGGCTCTTCAGTATGAATCAACGAGCCACTCATACTTTCCGCATCACTTACCACACGTACGTTGAAGGTACTCATCAATGAGATATACCGTAATTATCTAGAAGAAGACTCTTTAGTATGAGGAGTTATACAGCGCGCCGTGTACGAAGGACCTTGTAGCAATATAAATAATATAGAGAAGTGCATGGCAAAACAGGGGGGTTGCTGGAAAAGGATATTTCGGCATGCAGGGTCGTTTCTTCGTTATATGATATTTTTGTACTCTATCGTTTGACTTATTGAGTCGCCCGAAACGTACAGCGTTCTGTAACCAATGACGGTTGCCCTACAAACCTCAGGCTCCCGCAGGCCCAAAGGCACATCTCTATCCACTTGGTGGCAACGAAGTTCGTATGGTGATTAGTCAGAAATACCACACGACCAGCTAACCCGTACATAACATTCATTATAAGTAGCTCAGAGTAGCCCCAGCAACGCATCCAAATAGATCTGTAAAGATTTTTCGCCCCCTGATTTCCATTCGCTTAAAATGCTAGTAGGTTGGAGACCTGATAAGCGTTTCCGAGCGTTTATCAAAGAAGATGGTTATGTACGCCGCCAGATGGAGCGGACACGTTGCTATGAAGGCAGAATCTTCAACGACAAAGGGTGGCTTAAAGAACATATTGATAAAAACGATCAGCGCGAAATATACGAAGTTGAAGGAACTTTGGAAGTTCAAAGGCAGCTCTTGTCGAAGCTAGCAGTGCACGAGAATCGGGCGATAGTAGAATGTGGAAGCGACATACACCACAAGCGTCTTGAAGCCTTGAAGGCAGACACAGTCCAAGCAATACAAAAGACCTGGGACCGAAATAGTAGGTCTACGGCTAAGAAAACATCTATATATCTGTTGCAGTAATCCGGGCGAAAGCGTAACGTCATAAATTAGCCATCTATAAAAAAATCCAAATATCAAACTAAATCCTTCAAATTCTACCCTTCTGGATAATTACGGTATATCTCATTGATGAGTACCTTCAACGTACGTGTGGTAGTTGTTGCGGAAAGTATGAGTGGCTCGTTGTTGATGGGTCATCGCCGTACCATGAGGAAGCTGCAACATAGAAATCTATGTAGGAGCAATATGACGTATTGATGAATCGTATGTGTGGAATGTGTGGAATGTGTGGAATGTGACCGGCAAGCGGCGGACGCTGCAGTCTGGCTATTCTTATACTCCCCTCTTCGACTCATATCCCAGTGTGCGTTGAGTTGATGCTTTGATACAGTACTTTGCAAAACCGCCCTCACCCTTTACGCAAGCGACGTTTCTAAAAGACCCCTGTTAGGCTAGGATGCCCCTTGCTAGTCTAGGCCAATAGTAGAGTACTAACAATAACTAGCTCTAAGTAAGCTAGCTCTTACTCACGAGCTACTCTTATATGTAAAATAGGTCTATTATAAGAATAACGTAATAACTTAATCTTAAGTATAAGATACACTATGTTCTAAGCTGCTAGTAAGACTTTTTATATACTCTAAGTTTATAGTATATCCTTAAGCGTACGCTCTAGATTAGCTTCTATATACTTAGCTTCCTACTATTCTAGAACTATTAGGGATAACTTAAGATTAGGGTAACTAGCTTTTAGTACTTATTAAAGCTACTATACGTACTACCTTATTAAGATAATAGCCTCTATACTCTAACCTTATACTTTCTACGTAAAGGCTAGGTTATTTATACTAGTTAGCGTAGAGGGATAGTCTACTCCTAGCTTTATCTTATAAGTCTCTATTACTTATACCTTTAGCTTCTCTACGTTATCTTATCAGCCTTAGTTCTAGTATATTAACGCTAGGTTAGCTACGCTAGTTAGCGTGTTAGGATAGTCTACTCCTAGCTTTATCTTACTTATCTCTATTACTTACACCTCTAGCTTCTCCGCGTCGTCCTATCAGCCTTAATTCCTATATATTAACGCTAGATTAGCTATACTAGTCAGCGTGTTAGGATAGTCCGCTCCTAGCTTTATCTTGCGAGTCTCTATTACTTACACCTCTAGCTTCTCCGCGTCGTCCCATCGGCCTTAGTTCCAGTATATCGACGCTAGATTGGCCATGCTGGTCAGCGTAGAGGGATAGTCCGCTCCCAGCTTTGTCTTGCGAGTCTCTATCACTTGCACGTCCAGCTCTTCAGCCTCCTTCCACCGCCCCTCATCGAAGTACACCGTGCTGACTGTACGCCATACATAAACTCTTTTTTCCGCTTCTATCTCCAAATCATCCAGATACGTCTTCTCCACTGTAGGGACATGTGCGACTAGTTCCCTTCGGAACTGAGGCCGAGCTTTCTCCCCAGACAGCTGGGTGCATGCTGCTAATACAGTCGCAAGATGCCACTTCTCCCACGGCTGCTCCTCCTCGTACTTCTTTGCTCGCCACTGCACTAGCCCATGCATTAATACTCCTGGCCACTCCCCCCCAGTGCGTTGCAAGAGGCTGTACCGAACGAGTCGATCTCGGGTCCTTTCGTAGAACCAGTCGTCCCATTCTTCCATCTCTACTGCAAGGACTTTGCTGAGCCAGCTCGGTAGCGCTGCTGCCCCATCGTACAGCGCATCACGGCTATCTAACACCCTAGGGCTGGCGAGCCGAAACAATTCATCTTGTACGACTGCGCCTCTGAACTGAGCCAGGAAATGAAGCAACAAACGTGCTGGTAGATCCGAGGAGGGATCCTCGAGCGCCTCCAATGCTTCAATCTTCTCAAGCGTCGTGTCCCACACCGTCCACACCGTCTTCTCGCTCGCTAAGAGCCCGCGTGAGTCTTCACTTCGCAGTAGACTGTCTTTGTGGCGGGTGTACCTCTGTAGATACCGTCGCAGAGCTTGCCCTGGGTCAGTATCATCATTGCTGATGTAAGCTCCAGCAAGGTCAATGGCAAGGGCTAAGTACCCAAGCTGCTCTGCTACCTTGTCGCATTCGTGTATGACGTCTGCTGTGACCAGATTAGGATCTAGTTGAAGGTGATGAAGAAGAAGCGTTCGTGCTTCCAGCCGCTCCATCGTGTCCACGCGCACTGCTTCGCAGCCTCCATCCACTAGTTTCCGCGCGTGGCTGTCCTGACTGGTGATGATAATACTCCCTCGATCTCCCCTTGGTAGTACTCCTTTGATCCCCGAGGAAAAATCGTCAGCGTTGTCGATGACTACCAGCCAGGCGTCGTCTGTCTTCTTCCGGTTCTCGAGCCACCGGAGCACCGCCTGCACGCTCGGCGAGTCCACGAGGCTGGTGCTCTGCGCCTGTCTAGGAGATACCTGGAGCTGCAGCTCGCCAGCGCATCGCTCGTAGCTCGACAGCACCGACTCCTTGTCCTTAGCGTCGATCCAGAGGATCGGGCTGTACTTGTCCTTGTAGTCTTCGACGTACTTCAGCGCCAGCTGCGTCTTGCCTGTGCCGCCAAGCCCGTAGATGGCCAGCGCGTACGGGACGATAGCCTTTTCGTGGCGCACGCGCAGACCTTCGGCGACTGCAGTAGAAAGCTTTTGCCGCTCCGTGTACGTCTCTGCCGTGTTAACAGGGACCGAGTAGAGCCGGCGCTGCTTCTGCGCTGCAATAGGCTCAATCAGACTAAGAAGCTTTCTAACGATGCTCTTATAGCTCTCGTTGTCCTTTGACTTAAACTTGTTCAGACCACAGTGATCGACAGGAAGGCCAATATTCTTTATTCGGCTGTATGTCGCTGACTGCTCTCGAACGCACTGCGTCGGCATCAGCGTCAGTTCCTCTAGCCTGCGGTCAATCACTTACAAACTCTTCCCACTGCCAGAACCACACCTTGAAAAGTCGCGTCTTGCGCTGCTCGAAGAAGTTGACTACCTGCAGCTGCTCGCTCCTTGCACTTTCAAACTCTTCATGCAAATCTTGTAGAGGAAGCGTGTCGTACGCTACTTCTTGCAGAAGCAACGGGTTCGATCCGAGCGGCTGCAGCGCTCGTGCGGCGAGGCTGCCCCATGTGCTGAAGCTCGATCCACGGTGCGGCGTGCCTAGGAAGACGACGCCTCTCGTGTGTTCAGCGACATGGGTGAAGGCTTGGTCCCGGCTACCTAGGATGAATGCCTGCTACAGTCAGCTATTGTTGTGCGTGTGCTGACAAGCGCTGCGCAGGAGTCAAACAAGAAGTTCTTTGCGCAGCTGAACTTCGCCATACCTGCTTGATGACAAGGCCTCCGTAACTGTGGCCGACGAAGATACGACTGCGCGTTTGCTCCTAGGAAGCACAAGCGTCAGCAATCTACTCTAGCGGGGTCCAGCACGCACACCCACCTCCTCCGTCCGCCGGATCTGCGAGCACATGCCGTTGAGCAGGCCCCTTCCGAGTCTCCATAGGCGCGTCTGCACAGCATCTCTCTTCCAGTACGAGTCGTAGTTGTAGAAGAAGACTCGGATCTCCTTGTGGAACGCCGCGGGAATGTCGTGCGGGAGGAAGTCGCTGACCCAGTTGCTGCCCTTTGGTCCCCACGTCGTGTCAGGGTTCGATCCGAGGCCGTGCACGAAGACGATACTGGTCGCTAGTTAGTATATCTTCTAAGTCGCTAAGCTGCGCAGACTTGCTCGATCCCATGAGCGCGTGCGGGTTTGTCGTGCGGGCTGAGCGCGTCGGCTCTATTAAAGCCAGACGCGCTTCGAGGCGCCTCATCCGCTCGCAGTCGCGACGGGATCCTCTTCGTTAGGTGGTCGTAGAGCACTGCTGCTGATGCGACGCAGATGCACAGGCACAGCGCGGTCGTGGTTGAGTCTATCGTCGTATCTAGCGCCCGCGCGGCCCGGTTAGAGCTCCAGGTACGGCGGGGCCGCTCAAGGTTGGCACGGGGGAAGCGGGCGCGGGGAAAGCAGGCGCGGGTCGATCGTAGGTTTCCCAGGCTGCTGCGACAGAGTCGTGTATCACAGCGCAGAGGTGGACAGGCGGAGTCGGCAAAGGTGGATGTGGCAGCAATAGTAGTCTACTGCGCTTGATGCGACGAGGCGGGGCCGGCGCCTTGTCCAGACGCTGGGCTGAGGCGGGCTGAGCAGGCTGCAGCGAGCTGCGGCAGCGCTCGTGGCTGTCCTGGTGGTGGCAGCTACACCATGGACTCAGCTCTTCACGCCTTATATTCATTCTTACTCATCTCTTCCACCCTTTACAATTTGTTGTCTCCAGCGTCACAAGCTGGAAATCTGCCATGACTGGCTTGCAGTCGCCTTCATTGCCCTTTCCTTTGTCAAAAGCCCTCTCAAATCACCGCTTGAGAACATTCGAGCAACAGCCTTCAACGCGGTCGTCGCTTTCTTCCTCACACAAAGACTCGAACAACTCTATCGACCATGTCCCTGGAGAACCTATTGTGGACCTCACTGGCGCCAGCGTTCGCGACTTTCTGGCCGAGGAGCTCAACACGCCAGTCCTCGACCAGCTATATAACCATCTCTGGTGCGTCGCACGGAAGGATGGCAAGAGCATCGATCCGTTAAACAAGCAGAAGGTGAAGGCAAGAGAGATCATTGCCACAGAAGACGCTTCCCTACATCTGGTGTGGCATCGCGATAGGATCTACGTCAAGCCCATGCCACTGTGTCTGCTCAATCATGATTTCTGGACGGCTTTTCTTCCATTGCCAGTCGCAGATATTGTTCCCGATCAGCCTGCTTCTTTGTCACCACATACTCCTCCAGAGCCTGGGTTCGACCGGAGAATCGCACTGGGCTTCATGCGCTCGTACGCACTGCTCATACGCCATCATGTGGACTTCGTCCTTGCGCGCGATGCTCACCTCTTTCCAGCCCGATTTGAATGGGCGGAATGGTCCGGGTTCATCGCCCATTTTCGACGCCTTCAGGATGAGGATGTCGCGCCGCGGTATCACTACGGTCAGCTCCGTCTTTCGCGCTTGAACTGGGCAGTCCGTCTATTTCGCCCGTCTTTTGCGCAGACAAAGTGGTTCTATGCGATCCCTTATTGGTCGACAGGGATGTACATAGAACGTTCAATCGCGCCAATGGTCTTCGGATTCGCCAGTCTCTCTTTAGTGCTGTCATCTATGCAAGTCTTGCTAGCAGTCCCAGATAATGAATTAAGCTAGAGTCGCGTTAACGCCTCTTCGCTTCTCGCAATGAAACGGGCATTCTAGGTGTTCTCGGTCATGATGTTGCTGCTTTCTAGTTTGATGTAGGCATTGTTGTTTGCTATCCCGGCAGGCGTATTAATCTGGCAAATGACGTGGGGCTTTCAAAAAAGAGGGAAAACCAACAGGCAAGATCCGAGGTCGACCGGCCAAACGATTTTTGCTAAGGTCTGATGCAAATTTTTAGACATGAAAGAAATGCAATTCAAACAGGCACATAGTATTCTGCATGAGAACGCGACGTCTAGGATGTGTAGATGTTATAAGGCAATTGTGTCAATTGGGTGTGTATAAGATCTTTGTCCGCAGATCGCAGCAGCAAAACTTCGTGTGGAACTGCCTGCTATATCTAAGTAGACGAGATTGTATCGTCGTTGCTAAAAGAAATCTTACCCTCTGCTTTAAGAGACAGGTTTGCTTAATTAGGGACAATTAAGTCTCCCATTAACGTATGTGTTCAGCTGCGGGCGACATGGCGCAGCTGCCACCACCAGGACAGCCACGAGCGCTGCCGCAGCTCGCTGCAGCCTGCTCAGCCCGCCTCAGCCCAGCCCGCCAAGGCAATGAGAGCCCGGAAGAAGATGCTAGGGCAAGAGCACGAGGACACGCTGTGGAGTGTAGCTATAGTTAAGTTAGCATACAATCTCAGAGGCGGATAGAATAATGCCGAGAAGCTATTTATGTAAGTAATAGAGACGAGCAAGATAAAGCTAGGAGCAGACTATCCTAACACGCTAACTAGTATAGCTAATCTAGCATTAATATATAGTAACTAAGGCTAATAGGATAAGGCTAAGAAGCTATTTATATAAGTAATAGAGACTCGTAAGATAAAGCTAGGAGTAGACTATCCCTCTACGCTAACTAGTATAAACAACCTAGCCTTTACGTAGAAAGTATAAGGTTAGAGTATAGAGGCTATTATCTTAATAAGCTAGTATATATAGCAGCGTTAGTAAGTGCTAAAGGCTAGCTACTCTAATCTTAGGTCCTCTTTAGTAGCCTTAGAATAGTAGGAAGTAGAGTAAGTAGACGCTAATCTAGAGCGCACGCTTAAGGACATACTATAAACTTAGAGTATATAAAAAGTCTAATTAGCGGCTTATAATATAGTATATCTTATACTTAAGACTAAGCCTATTACGTTGTTATTATAATAGACCTATTTTACATGCGAGAGTGGCTTGTAATCAAGAGCTAGTGGACCTCGGTACTCTACGATTGGCTAAAACTAGCAAGGGGTACCCTGTGCCGACAAGGGTCTGAAAGAAACGTCGATTGCGCAAAGGGTGAGGGCGGTTTTGCAAGGTACTGTATCATCCACTCTATCCCATGGTACTGCGATGACGCAGAACAGATGAGCCACTCACAGCTTCCGCAATACATTATATACCCACACTCCTAGGTACCTCATCACGAATGAGAGGTACTGCAAAAACAACTTGACACATCCACTAAGCAGCAGCATCAGCTTGCGCTAACAATATAGTCAATGGATGCTTCGAAGTGTGACTAAGCTTGTAGTACTAGTGCTTTGGAAATAGCTGGTTCCAGGACATTTCGGCCTATCGGAGAGACTAAGCGTATGATCGTGCCCGTATTAGGGCCCATAGTGGAGATATTAATTTATCGTGTAGCTAAGGTATCTGGTTGCGCAAATGAATTGATATACACAGAACTAAACACGCATATCTTCATTAAAACGGCAGGCTTACTCAAGTTTCAAATGATCGCTGTTCGAGATTAAGACTAATCTACTGTACGTACCTAGCTTCGACCCTTAGTGACCTCATGGAAACAACGGATAATTCCAGATACCATGCTGAGTATTGAAACCTAATATATCTGTCCTATGTAATTAGCAAATTGTTGTTGGGACCCCTTAATGCTGAAGTGGGGCAAGATTAGCTTTTCGATTAGATGTGTAGTACTGCGCTATTGGAGTATCATGGAAAGCCACGGTTACACAACAGCTTGTCGCACGCGTGTGTCAACACATGTTGTATCAATCGCCGATGGTGCACCATCCGAGCGATCCACGGACATCCGTCATACAGTTACTAGCTAATGCGGCTTCACCTCTGCGCATGGCCGCAAACACGGTTTTGCTCAATCCCACCTTCCGTACGTAGCTTAGCGCTAGGTGTTGTCTGCAAAACAGTCGACATGATTGGCCAGTAATCAATGAAATGATGACTGGACTCGAGCGAGCCTGCCTGCAATGGTGAAGCCGCAATCGCTAGCGGCTGTACAGAGAACCAAGTGACTTGTGGGCCACGTGTCATCGATGCAGAGACTCCAAATTAGAATTTTGGCATCCGTGACCTATAATCGCAATATAAATCGAACTTGTATTCGCCCATGGGGCCCAAATATGATATAGACCCTAAGAGAGTCAACAAATGCGTGGAGTATAGCTAGACTATGCGGCTGGAGATGAGACAACGGACAAAATAAGTCCAAGGAGTACGTCAGCTACCACTGATGCGTAGACGAAGTCAGCCCGCTGCAACACAGCTGGTGTGTGGACCTTGCGCAAAAGTGGCGTTCCTTTCTTTTTCTGTGCAACAGCTGAATGGCCCTACAGGTGAGACCGGTGTTCCCCCCCCCCCTCCATTTCGATTCTTCAAAGCTAGAATAAATACCTTTTTTGCTACAAGTCTAGAACTACTTACAAAACACCGTGTTAATCCCCCGATGGCAGAACAGCAATCGACCGCGAGTTGCGCTGCATCGCTTTTCGACCACACTACGACCGACGCGAGTTTCAACACCTCTACGCAAGCAGGGCTCCAAGCTTGGGTCTATTGGCACTATTGTCAGAAGGGATTCAGATACGACGGGACATTTAAAAGTCTGGCAGGGCTGAAGGAGCATTTGTTTGCTTTGAACAAAGAGCCTTCAAGAACAAAAATTAACAAAACAATTAAACAGTAAGCATGTCCTGCACCTGATGCTTTTTCCGTGCGATTCTGTCTTAGGTTCACTTTGATGGTGAATGATAGTCAGCTCGTACGTTGTCCCACTGTGACATCTGACACCAAGCAGACTTGTTTCCCCACAGCATCCATACAGTCTGGTCCAAGCGGATAAGAAAGACGTCTCAATAGATGAAATGGCAGCCAAAGACACGAATTTTCTGCGCTCGCAACCGGGTGAAAGTGTACCAAGGGTTAAAAGAGTAAAGCCACGATCGGCTTTCTCACCTGTGTCGTACAACTCGCGGTTCGCTCCTGCTCGAAGTCCGGCGGGGGGCAAATATGAATTATCTGCCCCCAGTATCAAGCATTACGGTTCTTCTAGTACCGGATGGTCCGGTTCCCCTGCAACAGATCGAGGTGAATACTTTGGCGAAGACAGCGTGGCATCCATTCACGGTGATCTCAGCGACACGGACCTTCTTATATCGAACGATAGTGAAGACGATGAGATTGGGGGCGTTCATACCGATGAAAGGACTACCCAGATTCGGCACGCGCCTTTGGTGGGTGCGGACATCGTCTTTCACGATACTCAAGATCTTCTCCCACAATACGGGCTCATCGGACTGCATAATGAAGCGAAGGATACAAGATCCAAGCTCTTTCTAAACACTAATATTCCGTTCTCTATGTTTCTCTGCGGAGTCCAGGGAAGCGGCAAGTCCCATACAACGTCCTGCATTCTTGAGAATTCTCTGTTGCCCTCTAGATATCTCGGCGAGCTCAAGAATCTACTCTCCGCACTAGTGTTTAGTTACGGTCACTTCAGTGGTGACGGCACTGGTTTCAGCATTAGTGAAGCCGCGTTCTTGGCTTCCCCTGAACCTGGATTACCTGGTGCAGCCTATATTAAAAGGGTCTATGTATTGGTTTCGCCATCGAATTACGTGCGCATCTCGAAGCTATATCTACGGCTTCCCAACGTTTCAGTCACCCCATTCAGGATAAAGCCTCGGAATCTCGACATCACTACTATGCTTAAATTGATGAACGCTAGTGAGTCAGAAGAGACGCCCCTCTACATGGCATAAGTCATGCAGATACTTCGGAATATGTTGACAGCAGGCGGACCGTTCGATTACAAAGTGTTCAAACTGAATCTGAAAAAGCAGGATTTTAACCCTGCGTAAACCAATATGCTAAATATGCGTTTAAGTTTACTCGAGTCATTTTTGGACATGAAAGACACCTGTCCTGAGCCGCAGTTCTTGCCTGGTGAGATAACAATTATGGACATGTCCTGCCCCTTTGTTGATGCCAACACGGCGTGTATCCTTTTTGAGATCGGGCTTCAGTAATACCTCTAGTCTATAAGTACTGGTAAGATGATTGTATTAGACGAGGCGCACAAGGTACTATACTATGCAATGTTTTGAAGCCTGCTCTTTCCGCTAACGCTAATCAGTATATGCTTAAGATACCCGGAGCAAAGTCGTTGAACGAAACACTTCTCTAGATTATCCGCCTCTAGCGGCACCACGGCGCCCGGGTCATCGTCTCGACATAAGAACCCACCCTCTTGACCGATCTTATCGCTCTTTGTTCCGTTACAGTCATCTACCGCTTCTCTAGCCTAGAATGGTTCTCGGCTATCAGGCGTCATATCCCTATCATGGATGAAAACCGTGATGATCTTATGCGAAGAATCGAAAGCTTGAAGACTAGAAGAGCGATAATATACTCGCCTAGTGCGGTCCTTAGTCTTGATGAGTATAAGAGATTAGTCACGGGTACAAGTAGGATGATCAACGTCCGGGTCAGGAGGAGGCTTACGAGTGACGGAGGACAGTCTGTACTAGCAGTCTAGGAATATTGCTTACGAACTAGCCTGAAAAGCTGCGCATTTTGTGTTCACTTCGTGCAGAAAACGATATACTTGCTTCCTGCCTCATTAAATCGGCACCCCCTCTAGCAAGAGTGCTAATAGATCTAAGCTTAGAGCCCTACTTGCGTAGAGATGTCAAAACTCGCGTTAATTGTAGTGTAGTTGAAAGGCGATGCAGCGCAACTCGCGGTCGGTTGCTGTTCTGCCATCGGGAGATCAACGCTGTATTTGTTAAGCATTTCTTAATTAGTAGTAAAAAGGTGTGCTCCTAATTGTTAAAGAAAGAGGATCAGCTGAAAAACCAATTATGCCTCTATGAACATTCAGCAACTACACAAAAGAAATTCCACTTTTGCGTAAGGTCTATCCAGCCATATCAGATCAGGATCTAAGTTGTTTAATATCTCATGTTGCGGGGTTAGTTTCTTCTACGCATCGGCAGTAGCTGACGTACTCCTTAGACCTACCGTGTCCGATGTCTCGACCCCCTATAGCATAATCCAGCTGTAATTTATACTTTTGTTGACTCCCGAGCTTTGTGGTTCGAATTTCTAGCGATTCAAAACGAGTGCTTGCAAAGAGAATATATCGACGGAAGCGGATCTAATTAGCAACTGTGAGTGGATTCAGCTATTAGCACATATTTGCGCAGATGGCTTGCCAGATGTCTAGGAGGTGATTCGCATGAGAGGCGATGCTGTTCAGCCTAGGGGCTCATGGATGCGGAACTTGGCAAACACTGCCGGGTGGTAACTATGTTGACGCTTATTTGAGTTGTGACCGTTGTACTCAAAGGGGGTAACTTATCTATGCTCCGTCGTTGCTGCTTGCATTGATATGCCGCGGCTACAATCATCCGGAGCTTTGTTTCATCGTTTTCCTCTATTGTTCGCGAGACTTCGTACCCACAAGGCGTTTCCGTATGAATGCAAGCGTCTGAACATCGCGACGAATGCTCAGACGATGCTGAAGACTCACTAACAGGACTTCGGACTATCTGAAGACGCTAATCAGTACTAGTATACTGCCCTGTGTAGGAATGCTAGGGGTTATAGAGTAATGCTAATCTTTCGGTTTAGCACGTGAGCATATTGGTAGGAGCAAGCGCTGAGGATGCGTACGGATTACAACAAGATTCATGTCCCTTGCGACCCGTGCACGGGAGACGCGTTTGTTATTCGAAGCACTGACCCTACGCGGCTAAGGCCTACAAGCCCGCCGCCGCAGAGCGTCATTCGCGTGTCTGCTCGAGGAGTGTTGCGCGCTGACAAAGTCTAGATCGCGACGTGACAGTACAAGTCACGAAGTTGATGGCGATCGCTCTACGGAGCCTGTTTGAGGTGTCGTGATCTTAGGGTAAGTCATCGTCTTGTTATGACAGCGACAAAGATTGTCGCAGGTTTTATAGAGGGACACAGCTTCTCTTGTGCAAAAAGGCTGGGTTATTAAGGCTACTCATAGCGACTGTCACATGTCACGCGCCACTTGCCAATAGAACATGTTAGAGATAGGGTCAAGTTGTTTTTGCAGTACTTCTCATTCGTGACGAGGTACCTGGGAGTATGGGTATATGATGTATTGCGGAAGTTGTGAGTGGCTCATCTGTTCTGCGTCATCGCTGTACCATGGGATGAAGTGGATGATACCAAAGTATCAACGCACACTGGGATATGAGTCAAAGAGGGGAGTGAATATAAGAGCAGACTGCAGCGTCTTCGTTGCTTGCACAACTCAAACATCATGGTGCTCCCTAGGAACGCCCTCTCGACCGGACTCCCAATCGATGCCACCATCCGAAGCAACATTGTACCTGCCAACACCGACAAGGACTTGGCCAAAGCAGCGAGGCTGGAAGCCGACTATTGGTAGAGATAGGGCGTTCGCTTACTGGAGGCGAGGAACTGTTGGGTCGGTGGAACAAAGGACACATTGCACGTGTGCTTGTTGGTTATCGCTACGAATCTGCAATGAACAACTCTACCCTGTTTCAGTCTTGGGAGCCCAGTGACAAAAGGCGTACCCCCCCAAGTCCCTATTGACCCAGATGCCGTTAAATAAACTCGATATAATGCAAGAACGTCTGCTTGCCACCATGGCATGCTCCACTCTCTAAATGTTGGGCTAACCCACTCAGAGTTGTAAACTGCTTTCCCTTTCCTTGCTTTGTCTCGGCCCTGCTAGAGTCCATTGGAAGGAGGTTACTCGGGCAATGGTAGACCTTATCGCAGTGTGCTAGAGAGAGCACATGCTGCCGAAGAGCCTGCATTGTAGCAAAGGCTTTGCGCTTCCTTGGACAACGGGGACAACGGAATTCAGACTCAATCTTGTCGATCACGCGTCTCCTTCCGAGCGAGGGAAGGCCCTCCTTAAGCAGCGACCGATTAACCAAACTACCCTCTACACTCCCCTAAGAGTGCGTGGGAGTGATTAGTGACCAGCCATCTGAGCTATCGAGAGACGCTGTCGGCGTTCCGGGACCAGGAGATAGACTATGTGCTGAGAGGTGGGTAGAGCTCAAAGGCGCGAGTGATGGGATAGTGTAAATCGTGTGATCCTTGTCGTACAGCTGAACGATGTCGTAGATGTCATTTCGGTCCATATCTGAGCAGCACTTTCCACTTTCCAGATGGTGTAGCAGAGCCGACGGCGCACTGAACTCTCCTCTGCATCCCTCTCCCACAGGACAACGAAGAAAACTGAGTGGCTTGTGCTTTACTGACTCACAATGTTGTTGGAGAGACTGGAAGGATGGAAAGGTTCGCCGACATCTCTTGCACGCCTGATCATTCGCACTCGCGGCAGTGGCTTGTTCAGCCTTTCTTGCGTTGCCGTGGGGCTTTTGCTGCAAAGGCTTCTGATGCGCACGACTCGCCATGTGTGCGTTTAAGGCATGGATATCTTTGAAAGAGATGTCACAGTTGCAACACTGGTATTTGGACGCATGGAGTTCTACTTCGTGGTGAATCCTCCAAGCACTCTGGCTTTCGAAGAGGAGGTCGCATTCTGAACAGAAACAGTGTCTCGTAGCGATGCGGTGGTCTTCAAGGATATCTAGGCGCTCACAGGGCTTGCCACAATAACCGCAATTGCGAATGACGAAGTCGTACTGGACCACTAGAGGATGTCTGCAACTATCTCTGCAAACATGTGAAGAAAAGTGCCCTCGCGCCCTTCGATGTTCTTCTAGATCTATCGCATGCGTATAGGTGCGGCCACAGAAACATTCAAGAAGATTAGCTGAGCGAAGGGTCATCTCGATGGCGGGTGAATCAGTTACAGTCAGGCGTAATGAAAAAGACAGTGAATGACGAGAAGAGGAATGGGAAAAACGACGACTAAATAGTTGTGAGTCTTTTGTCTGCTCCACGAGCTTGTTTGTTATGGCGTTGGGGGCACCAAATACTAACCCCGCTCTAGGAACGAATGAGAGCTTCCTTATCCACCAATACTATTAGACCACGAGAGTAAGGGCTGATAGGGCCGAGTTAACGTTAGCCCAGAAGCTTATCAGCAAGTTAAGTCCACTCCGGTCCGAACTTTGTCTGTGCATCTACCCCGCACCACGTTGATAGCGCAGGGGCGAATCAAACCAGCAGATATCATGTGAATGGATGGAGATGCGCCTTTGAGCCTGCTGGGGTCGGAAGTTTGTAGGGCAACGACCATTGGTTGATATCATGTGAGATGAGAGTGATCACGGAAGCTAGGCCAATTAACTTACTCAACCATGTTTTCATTCAGAATCAGCTAACTTGAACACAGCAGCGATCGCAAGAAGAGGATCGATTTGATGGACGTGCTGGTAATTAAACGCGAGCACAACGCTGTTGAGTTACACTGTATTTTTTCGCGGTGAAGTGTATTTCCCAAACACTTTGTTTCACTATATGCAGCTATATATATATTCTTTTGATTGGGTGATTGAAACCAAAGCCATGAATCCAATGCGTCTTGTCAGCCTTGCGATCTAATCAGATGGATTAGTTGTCGGGCAAGAAGAGGATAGTATCAACAAAAAGCGTAAGAAGCGAAGTAAGTCTCTTGATCCATAAGAGCCCCAAGAGCGTCACAGTAGAGCCGTACGTTGGCCATTGAAGGAAATTAAAGACGCGTGCTTGGGGGTTCGTGAAAGAGAGCGAGGAGAGGGAACTAACTACAACTACAAAAGCTGAGAAAGCCGCGCCTAAGAAGGCTATACTCCCATGCATTTGCAGCTTCCGCTTTTTGCAGGGCGTTCAGATGTCATCCTACGCTTGCGTCTGTCTCAATTAACACATGCTTTACCTTGGCCGCTCTAGCTTTTTTAAGCATGATTACCCAATGATAGGTCTGTACTCGTCAGCGGTTAGATCCAAGACCCGTGCCGCAGCCACACGTCTAGCCGACCACCCTCAATATCAGCACGGATGTATTATATTAGTTGAAGTAGACCTGACCTTTGCCTACGAGATTGTTTCTTATAAATTAAGTACTGGGCATGTCACCTACGTCTTTCCATCCGCAAATTCACCACTTCTGTTTCCACATTTGTATCGATCATGTCCGGCCACCCGGCATCAAGGAAAAGCATTACCGCCTCTACTGAAAAGTATCCTCGCTTTTCACCATGGGATTATAATTGCGTGGAAGAGTTGCCCACAACGCTCACATGGATGAAAGTCAACGCTCCTAATGCTCGCGAGGTTTTTCGCTGGGACGGATATCAGAAGTGCGACATCGTTACCATTCAGACTACGGGGTGTTTCGAATATGGTCTGATAGTGCGCGCCTTCGACGACGATGAACAGGGCATCCAATGCGTTATAGCTTGGATTCATACCAGGCAGAGCGCCAAAAGACTATCCTTCCATTCTTGGCCTTCCGGTACGAAGTATTTATTCAGCAACCACTTCCAGCTCATCGATTCCAAGTGCTTTGTCAGACTTGCTCCCTTGAGAGTCCGGAACGCCCTTTCCGGAGTCAACTACGATCGGGGACTCGATTTTAGCTCCAGGAAGCTCGTCAAATTCAAAAGTACCGACAACTGCATCGTCGAAGCTCGGAGATCTATGGCACTACCATTCATGAGATTACCAAACGAATTAAAGGATATGGTGTTCTTGTACATAATGAACAGTGGAGACGGTAAAGACGGTGAACCAGACCCATTGTCATCTTGGGGTCTCCGAAATGCTTCTAAGGAGCTTCGATCGAGTTATGACAACGCTTGTCGGCGACAAGACAATTGTCTGGCACGTTAATCCTTACAAAATCGTTAGAATGAGCTCGCAAAATCCTTTCGACAGGTCGTCTGCACATAGGATAACTTTGGGAAAAACTGGCAGTGGCCAGACGTGCGGACACCGGCTCACAAACCTCAGTAGAAGATGTGCTTGTGAGGACACACCTCGGCTTCTACGAGCAGCAGTGGAGCGAGCTGATAGAGTTAGGCGATTTGGCTAATGTGGGTTTACGGGTAGATCTCAAATGTACCGATTTGATGGACGTGCTGGTAGTTAAACGCGAGCACAACGCTGTTGAGTTACACTGTGGATCTCAAATGTACTCCCTCTATATCATAATAACTTTGCCACCATATCTACACCACACAAGTTACTATTTGAGATTTGTGCTACCATACCTCTAGCCTACCGGGGCAGAGCGGTTTGGCACAAGGTCGAGGCTGCCATGATACCGTAGAGGCGGGCGGAAGCCTCAGCAACTCGATTAAAACTTTGGCCGACGCCTCTACTAGAAATCAGCTGCATCTTGATGTGGGGAGTCCAATCTCCTTACGATCTTTCTCCTGCGAGAACTTGGAGTTTGAGACTGATCTCTGCGTCTCTAGGATGGTTTTCAGTTGCGGACAGCAGAGACGCCGCCAACGTCGATACTAGCTCGACACTTTCTTCTCTTCTTCCAACATCGCTTAGCGATCTAACCTGCATCATGTACAGCGATGCAGAAACAGAAGAGACAGCTGGGATGAGTGTGCTGAAATAGCGAAGGTAGTTGTAGCGAGGAAAATGATCACTGCAAATTTGGCCTGAAGTGCATTCATAAGTTATGGGCAGGGCTTTTTATGAGACTAGGGATTTGTAACTTAACTTAGGTCTTTCGAGACTGCGTTTCTGGAAGTAAACATAAGTGTGGATAGGCTAGGGTCAGAACGAAAGTAAACGAAACTCAACTGGGAAAAGAGCCACCTTCTGCATAGGGTTTCATGAGTGCAATAAAATCACCGAACTACGATGCTTATGGCAGGCGAATCAGTTTGTTCTTACTCAGACTGCCAAAGAATACACACTATCTAACAGTGAAACACGGAAGTAGGGTGCTGGCCAAAGAGGACTAGCGTGACAAGCACGAGAGGAAAAATGTCTGATGCTCGCTACGCTAGTCTCGAAACGGCGCTAGCCGAACCGTACCAGGCAGCATGTTTTGCTATGTCGTAAACATTCCCACTCAGAGCATCAAGGCTGCGGGAAGCATGGAAATAGCCATGACGAGCAGAGTCTTGTACATCAGTATCCCCCTTGCCTTATCTTTCTAGCTCGATGTGGCGGAGAAAGGAACGCTGGGCTCGGTAGGCGCGGAGAAGTTTCGGGTTGTATTGGTCCTGTTATCCTAGAAGGGCAATGGCAGGCGGAGAGACGGGCTGGTTGGGAACAGAAGAGGTTGCGAGCCTGTCGCATCCGCTGTATCCAGTACGCTCGTAACAGTAATTGTCGTCGTCTTGCAGATCTCGCTAGTAGTAGTGTTTGCAGCACTAGCGTTACCCTCTCGTTGCTCGAACGACGCAGTTGACAACCCGACGAGTACTAAGAAGTGCAAGGATTTTATTGCAGAAGGCTGCGTCTTTACAAACGATACCCGGAATGCTCTTCTAATACTATACGGTAACTAAGAGGACTGATTAATGTAGATAATTCTCTAACTCTATGCGTAGTACTTTTGTTGAGACTAGCACCAAGATGCGGGGATGCTAGATTCTTCATGCGCATTTACTGTGCCTACAAATACGGTCAGATCCACGCAGCAGAGAAAAGACAATACACCGCCATCCTTCTCATACTGCAAGCTATGAATATGGAGTCTATTGTCTCTAAAGTACGCGCCGAGCTCGTCGACCTTGCAGCGACATTTGCAGACTCTGAGTATGAAAATGTTACGCTTAGTCTGATGACAGACTTCTAGCGCGCATTATTCCCGCTTCTTGATGAGCGCATCCGTATCAAGGACCTCGAACAGTCTGAGGAGCTTAGAGACGAGATGGTACACCTGCTCAAGGAGGAGCATCCCACGAAACCTGCATGGCCTTACCTCAACCAGCTGGGCAAGCAGGATAGGTGCTTCGCTAAGCTAGGCTGTAAGTTTCAAATCGGAGCAGGACTCTACAGGTCCCCTTTATGCGAGCACTTTGTGTGCAAGAACCATTAGTTAAGCCCTTGCCTTGCGAAACACAAGCAGGTGCCGAGTTAAGACAGCTAGGCTAAGCACGATGCGAAGGAAACAGCTGTAGGTCCAGAAAAGCCGAGAACTGAGCCCCGGGTGAAGGCAGATATGAGCGGAAGAACATCTGGAGATGAGAAAGCACGCAAAATAGATGTAGTAAAGCAACCTGTAGGTACAAGAGACTCGGACAGCGACCGATTCTCTAAACCTCAGGCGAAGGGGATTTTTGAGAAGGGAAAGCTGACAGCTCCCGCCACGGGAACGGAAGCGAACCTAAAGAGTGGTGACGAAAAGCTGGAAAAGAAAGCTGTCGATGAGAAGAACCGACCTGCGAAGATCAAGGTTGAAAATGTGCAGTACCTTTCGATGGATGACTTTAGCCCTGAGCGCGGCAGCTTGATGAGTGAGCTCCAGCTCTGCTAGCTGCGAACGAAATCTAGAGCGCTTGTGTGGGTTCCGCTGGAAAACTACCTCCAGCTCAAACACGAGTACGCTAGGCTAGAATCTAGCGACGAGGGCGAATGCGACAATGGAATTGTGAAGGAAGAAGACATGAATCGGCAAAACACAAATATCGGAAGATGAACATAGTATCATGACTAGAGGTTAAAATCGAACGTGCGCAACTACACGTAGCCTCTCTGCGGTCCTGCTAGCTGGAGATTTCTGTATGTTGCGCTATTGTTTATAATCGATAAATTGAAAGCAACACGAGAAGGGTTCTACAACTCCATCCTTTTCTAATCAAATTTTAGCATTGGTGTAATCTTCTCCAAAGGCTAACTTGGTTGCGAGACGAGTGATTTCGGGGAGATAACTCTTAGAGCATAGTTAACGTCCATCCCTGGGTCACGCAAGCCCCGCCGTGCCGCATCCAAGAGGTACTTCGATTTTGATCATCTATACTTCTGCGCACGTGTTCTTGTTTTGCCGGATTGTACGAGGGTCATGTTCTTTAACCTTTTCTGAAGATGTAGCGCCCTCTCTATACGAAAATTACGTAGTCGTTATCCTATACGCGCTGATCCGGAAAGGGCCTTTCCAAAAAACGCTAAACATGCTATCGCTATCAGTTAGACGACGTGATGGACGATGTGATGGACGATGTGATCTCTCTTATAGAGTACTATAGTACTAGCCGAAATTGGTTCACGTAGCTTGTGCGACATCTTAGTTGACTTGAGTATCAAGCACCATATTGCATCTCGGCACGGGTAGTGCTAACGACAATTTCTTCATTAATTGGACTTATGTCAGTGTAAGATCTTCCGCCGGCGCTACCTAATTTGCGTCCCTCTCAAGTCTCATCCTATTTTCTCTTTGTGCGTTCATCTTCACTTGTAAATGCTTAATCTCCCGGCTCTAAAATCATGCACCTAGCGTAAGACCTTCGCTTAGCGAGTCTTGATAAGCTGACATTAGACCTTGTTCATAGACCAATGCCCCGGCAACGGCGAGGATGTGCATAGTAAGGTGACTCGCATCTGGCACACCAATTTTCATCCCGATCGCTTTGTCCAACAGGTAAGTTGCGTAAATAGCGCCTCCTAATGTATTGATGATAACTATCATACCAAAATCAGTCACTAGGCCGGAATCTCCGCCAAGGTACTAGCAGCGAAATGCTGGAAGAGCTGCGAGGCTGCCTAAGAATGCATATGTGCTAATGCGGCTTCGTCGTTCTGAGCAACTGTGCTGCAGATTGCTTAAGATTTGATGAGAACAAACTGCAGCCGCTACGGTTATAAAACCCATGTATAAATACTGCTCGCCAGGATGGCAGCTGAGCGAGAGTGCTACGAAAGATATCGAGGAGGCCCAGATGGAACAGACAATTCCGAGGTGGTCGAGCCGCAGCCAAGAGTCCGCTTTAGCATGGTCCGCGAAGACGTGATAGAGCGTTGAACACGCAAAGCAGAAGGCATTCGCTGTGTGAAATACAAGAACAGCGGCCGGGCTAATGGATAGAAAACTCGTAGTGGTACCCGCGAAGCGCGTTGCACTGGCGCAGAACCATAAGGTCCCAAATAGATGTGACCATAGGTTGATAGTCTCTAAATGGAGGTGCGCGATAGAGAGCATAGATTCTCGGTAGGAGGTAGTGTGACATCGACGTCGAAGAAGGCTCGTAAAGCTGGTTTTTTTGCGCATTGTGGCTGTAGAATGACGAAAATAGTGCTGTCTTTGTGTGGAGAGGGATGTGGGCAAATAACCACAGCGTCAGCGTGGATGCTTCGAGAAGCGCGCGCCACACTTCGAGTCTATCAAGCTAGCTCGGGAGAGACACCATATGATACCAAGTGGATGGAGATGTGCCTTTGAGCCTGCTGGGGCCGGAAGTTTATAGGGCAACGGTCATTGGTTTTGTACTTTGGTGAACTGTAGAATTGTAATGCTTTGGTTTTGTTTCGCTTCGCTGGAGGTCGCCTAGTCTTATAGTCACTGTAGTACCGTGGTTGTCGGTGGAGTCTACCTGATGACTCTGGAGAAGTTTTTGGTCGAGCAATGAGTCGAAAGAATCGTGTGCGAGGGCATATAAAGCTAGTGCTGCTGGTGTGACACCGTACGATACGGTACGCCAAGGCTCGATGTAAGCACTCTAAACTCAGCGGCCGAGGCACGGTATTGAGTCTTGTTTTCGGACAAATGCGGAATGTATTTCATAAAGGTTAAGTATCCGTACGAATCTCGGGATACATTCTTCTATCATTAGTCTATTCTACTATTCTCCCGATATGCATAATAGCTCGAGCTATGGTGTTAACACAGGGGTGTAAAGCTGATGCGGCTTCCGATGGATGAGAAGGCACGACCCAGGGATGGACATTACTCAGGTGCATTCTAGCATGCAGGAATTCAAAGCCTGTCCCATATGTTCTACAAAGTAGTGTTGCCGCAGAGGCCCAACTGCGGTCCAAGACAGCTTTCGTTAGCAATCGCTGCAGGCGGTAGCAAGATGCATTGGTTTGCTTGATCTGGAGGCTGCAGCGAAAAGACAGGGCAGTCTTCAATCCGCCCTGATGAGTTTGTGCAGCTGCCAATTGCCTGTTGTAGTATGTCTACGTTCCATCCATTCTGAAAGTCTCCGTGGTAGCTAGAACCTAGAACCATGTGAGGCAAGGCGCTTAGGGAGTGGATGCTCTTACCTGTTCGATCGCCGTTGCTAAGCAGAAAGTGCCCAGGAATACTTGTGAAGACGGCTGTATCCCAGATGGTCTCGTAGAACAGAGCCAGAATGCGAACGTCGTAGTGTTCAGGACACGTGCCCTCCATAACAAGGTCTAGGTAGGCTACATAAGACTTGTGGTCAGCAGCGCTAGGAGTAACACTATTCTAGCATGACGGAAATATCAGCTTAAGGCGAAGGCTATTAGCGCAGTTTGCATTGATGAACGTCCTGTTTGGAAGCATGTGACGCGTTAGGGCGCCTTCGGAATAGCCACGGTAGTCCAGGTAAGTGAACCTAGTAGCCTTTTCTGCGAGCGCTTCCGGCGTTTTGTTGTCTGGGCCCCACGAGGACTGCGGAATGTCTGGAGTGCGCACCGAGGCATTCCGTCTATTTGCGTCGCCTGCAACCATCGTAAAACCCGGGGGAAAAGCCGTGATTTCATCCCCAAAGAGAAAGTAGTAGCTGTAACGGTGTTAACTCCCGCTTCTAGACAGGGCCCTCCATACCTACATTAACATCCCGCCAATTTGCGGAACAATCTCGGTGGTACCGTTCGCGTGGGAGAACATCAGAGGTGGTGTCCAGTAAGCAGACATGTCCTCGAGAACCGCGCATGTGGTGCACTTGGACTGCAGTAGGCCATCGTAGGACGAGGAGAAACTCAGGTCTAGGTTGGAAGTCAGGCACCGATCTTCAAAGCTTACGCAGAACGTACTCTGTCCCCCGTGCAGCGTGTGCGCGTGTTGGGACGGGCGTCCTTCCGAGACGATTGGGTCGATCCGAAAGACGCCCAATCGAGAATAGCAAGGAAGCCGCCAGAACGCCCTGACGATCGTTGAAAGCACACTTAAACACAAAGCTAGCTTAAGGGTCATACTCGAGCTGCTGGTATGAGAAATGAAGTTCATTCTTTGATTTCATTCTTTCTACGGACTTGCACGCAAACACCTTGATATACATTTTTCTGCGACTACAAAATGAGGATGCCTTTTTTTTTTTTTTTTCGAAGCTCAAGTCAGTTACGCATTAACCGACTTCCACTTTGTGAACTGCGCGGGGTACTGAAGCTGCTGGTGTTCGGTCAATTCCGCATACTCTGTATCTTCCGGTAGTCCAAAAACCTCTAGGAAATCTGCATGAAACCGTTGAATGAGCGACTTTACGGGCTGTGGTCTAATAGGATTCTGCTCAAGTTTTATCTCCGGCAGGGGCATAGAGCGACGTGGCGAGATTTCAGGTTTTATGGGCGTTGGGCTTGCTGCTGGCTCAGCAGTAGCGTACCGCGATCTGCTCCGGCGAGAGGCCACTTTTCTCTCATTAATCAGCTCAGAGAGTGGCCCAGGTCTGCCCGGCACCCCGATCATATGCTTTTCCTCAAACTTGTTTTCCAGCCTGACCGCGATATTGTAGAACGAAATTGACTTTTGCCAGTCGTCATTCCCATCCATAAAAATCTTTACCATGGACCTAGTTTCATGGCTGTAGCCAGACACGTTCGTGATGTCTTTATATTTATCTTTATAGTGTTCGGGATCAAGATAGACGAGGCAGCGGGTGGGAGGCCGTCTTCCTCTATAGTCGGGAGCTAGTACACTAACATCAGCGCCATGTCCAATGCCCACCTTCGTATCCCAGTACACCACTAGCACCCTTGAGTTCTTGAGTAAATTTATTGGCACCGCTGTCTTGCTTTTTCTATGATGGTACACGATTTTCTCGATAATGCGGTTGTCGCCCAGAGTGACGTCTCTGGTTTCCGCGTATCTGGACCCAGATGGGAGGCTCGACTCGAAACGAGCGCTGTAAGCATCCGCTGACCCATACCTAACACAGTAGCTGGTTCGGGAGTTTCTCACGATGTGACCGAAGGCCTCTTGGTCGACGTTCTGCAGCGAGGGCTCGATATAACTATTGTTCATGTCGACATCCCATGTCATATTGAGATCGTCCACGAGTCTCTTGGTGGACACTCTTACTTCTTCTTGGGGTTCTTCCCTAACCCTTGGATTTTTCAACAGAGCTCTAGGAGCGTTTGCGTGTGTCGTTTCGGGAGCCGGCGTGCTGGATGTAGCATGTTGTCTTGTCGTATCTAGTCCTCTCATGTCTTGTCCAGGAGCGTTCGCGTGTGTCGTTTCGGGAGCCGGCGTGCTGGATGTAGCATGTTGTCCTGTCGTATCCAGTCCCCCCACGTCTTGTCCAGTCGCTCCCTGTTGTACCACATCTTGTCCAGTCGCGTGTTGTTGCATTTCATCTTGTGCTGTGGTACCCTGATTAATAGTGCTACTTTCCCACGACATAAAATCCTCTGGATTGGCTACTCTGCTAGGGATCGTGTTTGCTTGTGCTAAGCCGCTTTGGTACTTGGCTAGTAACTTCTCTATTTCTGCTAGCCTCGGTTCGTCCTCCTCCGTAAGCAAGCCCTGCTCTTTTGCCTCCATCAGTTGCAAACGTTCCGCTTCTAGCTTATGGTGAAGGTCGTCATGACTATCTATTCCTGATTTCATCTTACTCTCCCGAGTTGTTGTTGATTTCATCTGAATATGGGCGTTTGGCCCCCGAGCGGGGCCGGATCTGTTGGTTTTGCCTTTAGGAGGCATGCCTATACGTTTCTCTTGTCTATTTCAAAGACAGTTTGCATTAAGGCGCTTCTTATACAGTGTACGGAGCTGTTTTCAGAATATCAAAAAGAGGGCGTGGCTAAATTTGCGCACCCCCGCATCTTCAAGCACCTTGCATGCAGCTAAATGAGGCCGAAGACAAAATTTCTGTTCCTTAGTCGTGTGTACTG
The DNA here is from genome assembly GCF_042100115.1 of Alternaria dauci. Classification (NCBI taxonomy): domain Eukaryota; kingdom Fungi; phylum Ascomycota; class Dothideomycetes; order Pleosporales; family Pleosporaceae; genus Alternaria; species Alternaria dauci. Next base: position 228,642 of record NC_091276.1, read on the forward strand.
TAGTCATATGGGCAGGCTCACATCCTAGTAGACCTAAGAACGTCCTTCTGCATAATTACTAAACCGTATGCTATTCCAAAGACTTATGTAAGGAAATATCAAAAGCCTATCCTTGACATTTAGTGACTACTTGTGATATCTTAGAGAGTGTTTGCGCACCCTCCTAAAATGTGCGCATAAATCTACTACGCCCCTCCATCCCTGCGTCTTTCTAGCAGCCGATCCGAGAAGATCTCCTCCTGAGTATACTTGGGAACTGGCGGCCTAGACAGGTGTCTAGGTAAGGAATTATCCTTGGTAGCTGGCGGCGATTTCTTAGGTGGTGGCACCTCGGAGAGGAAATCCTTGCTCGTCTTTATGATAGGCACTGGATATGTTGATTCCTGCAACATTAAACACTGACGTATAATGAGAAGCCTGGTAACCTACGAGCTGTAGGGAGGACGGCGGCCAGTCTGGTCGTGCTGGATCTGAATTGTAGATGTACAGCTGGCCGTTGCTCTTCTGAATGCATAGCTACACCCCCACTTTGTATCGGTCGCTTATCTTATGCCCGCGACGGATAAAGTTGTTCTTCCGTTTTCGGAAGGACTCCTGCTGCAACCTTTTCGAGGCCATAACAATCTTGTCGAACGCTAGGTGCAGGATAATGGACCACTTATTTATATGCAGCGAGCGCGCACTGACCACTGTTATACTATATCAGGACGCTTAGACGTTGCGTCTAGCACCTTCGGGTATGGATCGCCAATTCAGCCCTTCTATCTGGTACTCCATCCTGTCCGCAGGGCTTGTCGCCTTCCTTGTTTTCTGTTTTAGCACTCGCTTAGCCCTTCGATGGCTGGCTGCACTGGTAATAGATGCTGTTCTTAAGTATCTGGTGTACTCTACTACGAGCCTCTTCTGACTTTCTAGCTGGCGCATTTTGGTGAAGGATGTGCTATTCGCTCTGCTGTATGTGAGCGCCAACGGAGTTTGTATGGGATGGGGCGTGAAAGCCGCTGAAGAGCTGAGCAGCTGGTCTGCTTCGATGCTCGCAACTAATCTTATCCTCCTGCTCCCTGGTGCTAGTATAGCTGCCGATATCCTGCACGTCTTGTTGAGAATATATTATCTGAATCACAGCATAGTCGGCCTGGTTACTCTGATTGAGGGCTCTATCCACGCCGGTCGAGAACTCACCGCATATGGGTGGACTGGCGACGTTCGCATAATAAGCGGGACGGCGGTACGTGTATATGAATTTTTGCTAGTGCTGTGATCTTACACGCTTAGATATTCGGATGCCTTGGCCTAATGAGTGCCGCTTCTCTACCCGCCTTCCGTCACCGTATGTACGAGGTATTCTAGATAATCTACTTTGGCTGCTCTACCTTGATATGTGTATTGCTGTGGCTTTATGTTCCTAAAGTGAATAAAGTAGGACGCATCTAAGTTATTGTAGGGACGTATATGTAGGTCGCAACCTACACTTATAGAAACCTCCTCCTTATTTATTGAAACTTCTTAGTGAGTAAGCCTAGCACTTGTATCCTAGTGGAGAACGTCTAAAGCAGCCTTTAAGTTAAGGTTAGGCTCCCTAAACCTTAGAAGGTTTAGCCTAGTTAGTATGTATACCTTACTATGCTGAGACCTGGGTTCTTCTTAATCCTCTAGCGCCATCCTTTTATGGTAGCAGGCTCGGAGGCGCAGGACTACGACTTCTAGTTATGTATCTAGCCTAGGGCTGGCTTTACGAGCCGACTCTTCGTATGGACCCTTAGCGGAATAAGGGAATTTAGCGCTTTTGTAGAGGGGCCTTATAGGCACGGATTTAATCTATAAGACTTTAGTACAGTAATTCTATTCGCTAGTAGGATTAGAATTACTAGCTATCTTGTGTACATTTAAAAGCTTATACTTAACTACTAGCAGTCTAAGACTAAGACTAGAGATCTTCTTCTAGTCTAGCACGTAGATAATAAGTACTAACTAGACTTAGTGTAGGAGATTATAAATAACGTGCTAAGAAGAGATAACCTTCTAGCTACTATAATACGCTAAGATGTAGGCGCTCCTTATAGAAGCGGAAAGATAGACTAATACTTAGGCAGTAGTAGTAGTAGCACTATTAAAAGCCTAGGTATACGACCTACACTATATAGAGAGAATATAAGTATTATAATATAATAACCTAATATTACTAAAAAGTAACGCTTTCTAAATTATAGACGTTTACATCTATAGTAACTATAAGATACTAGATAAAGCAGGATATAAAGTACCCTATAAATAGGTAGGTAGTTGTATTACTAAGGTGTAAGGAAAGCTAGACGTATAGAAAATTATTAGCGACGTGCTTAAGATAGGAGTAGGAAGAGTTATAATCTATAGTAAGCTTTATAATTTACTATTACTATAGTATACCTAATAACCTAAGTAGTATATATATATAGGAAGATAAGGTACTAGGCGTAAGATGTAGTTACTTACACTAGCTGTAAGTAAGTAAGGTATTAGGAGCTAGACTTCTAGCTATTTAAAACGAGGAGATATACTAGAAGAAAAAGTTCCTTACTAATTAAGTATTACGGGATTAAAGTAGCCTAGATAGAAAAATAATATACCTTAGATCTATCTATCTATTAATATAGTAGTAGTCTTTTAGAGGCTCTTTAATACTTTATAAAGCGCTATAAAGGTATTAAATACTTCCTCTTAGTTATAATAAAGTTAGTCTACTACGTCTATAACCGCCTTAGAGAGGTCTTAAATCTTATTAAAAGTAGCCTTACTAAGTAAGCTAATAATATAGGCGTAAAGTAGATCCTAGGAGATAATCTAGATTTTCTCCTTAAACTTCTCTACGTCCTAATAGCACTCTTAGTAGAAGGTAAGCTCTAGCCTTAGTTCTCTATTTCTATAATTAAGGAAATTAATATACTAGACTACGTCTTAGGATTACTTAGACTTTTATATATAGTAAGGTTCTATCTCTATTATAATTATCTAGCCTCTATAGTATCTTATAATGTAGTTAATAGTATTAGCTTTAAGAGGCCTTCTATAAGGGAGTTATCTTATAGCTAGATCTATAGTTAGGAGTAAAGCTATAGTAGGGATAAGCCTTAAGTCTACTAGATAATTATAGGTAAGAAAGTACGGCTAGGTTTAATTTATATTAAGCCTATAGTATAAGCGTTACCTACTAATTATCCGCTAATATAGATTCTTAATAGTTAACTATCTTTCTAAGAATAGGAAATAGCTTAGATAGCGCTAGACCTATCTACTATATAGATAGCGCTCCTATACCCTAAGCCCTAAAGCGAAAGATCTATAGTAGAAATAGGCTAGTAGACCCTAAGCTTCTAAAGCTTACACTAACACTTCGCGTTAAGTATAAAACGTTTACGCTAATTAATATAGATCCTAAATAATACTACTAGTATATATATAGCGTAGATCTAGAAGGGGAGAGGCCCTATTACCTAGCTTAGGAGATTACCTTAAACGCCGCTAAGTATACCTATTAAGTTATAATAATCTAATATAGCCTAGATAAGCCTATTATTAGCCTAGATAAGCTAAATCTAAATCTTCTTAATATCTTATCTATCTTCTAGTTTTAGGGTTCCCTATTTATTATATTTAATAGACCTAGCCTTCCCCTATCTAAGATTACTATATCTTATTCTCTACGGCTAGGGTTAGCTAAGGTAAGGATAATAAGTATAGAGGTAGGGCTATTAAATATACACTTACTCCTACTATAATAGTAGATTAGGCACTTTCTAGTATCTACACTCTAAGCGCTATAGGCCTTTACCTATCTTTAATTAATATAGAAGATATTATAGTCTTAGTAAGTAATAGCTAAGTTAAGGTTAGTAAGTATTAATTATATCTTAAAGGTCTGCTTAACTACTAATAATAATAAGCGTTTAACTAAGCGTTACTATAAGAGATAGTAGTAGATAAAAAGGCTAATACCTTTAGAATTATACTAGAAGATCTAGTGTCCTATATTCTAAGTCCTTTAATACTATAGCTAAGCGATAATCTCTAAGCTTTTATCTAATACGCTAGCTAGGCGATATATTAAGAGCTATAGAAGGTAACTTATACTAATTATAAGTAATAAAATAAGACTAAGATATAATAGAATAGTTTCCTAAAAGGCTTACTACCTACGCTGTTACTAATTCCTTTTATACTAAATACCTAAATTATAGTACTTCTAGCTAAGTATATAGTAGAAACTTAAATTACTAAGTTAGCTATATTATAGCTAAAGATAAAGTAATTATATAGTTTAAGATACTTAGATATATTATTATAAGATATATTCTTAGCCCTTACCTACTAATATTTTCCTTTACTATAGTTTCTTTTACTACCTATCTTTAGTAGTAAGCTTAAGAGCCTTATTTAGGCTTATAACCTTATTCTTCCTATCCTTAACTTACTAGGATAGTATCTTAATCTACTCTAAAAGTTCCCTATTATACTACTAGAACTCTACGTTTTAGTCTATAATATATTTTAGCTAGGTAAAATACTCCTCTTCTAAATACTAAATAGATACTACCTCTATAAGTAGTACGTTTTTAGCTAACTCTAAAATTATCCTACTAATACTTTAGCTACTCTATAACTTCCCTACTTTATCTCTAGCTACCCTAGCCTAAAGGCTACTTACTAGGCCTTTAGCCTACCTAGTAACCTTATTAGTAAATATCTTTAAGTCTTATATAGATCTATTAAGGTCTTAATAAAGCCTCTTAAAGCCTTCGTGTTCCTTTAGAAGCTTAAAGTAGTATTCTTATAGCTCTATAAATTACTAGTTAAGTAGTTTATAATCCTCTTACTCCTACTACAGCTCTTACTATATTATAGTAATTTAGTACTATATATTTCTAACCTTATTCTAAGTAGCTTAGAGGTAGTAATTTATACTATATAGCTAAGCCTAGCCTTAGTAATATATATTACTTATATATAGCGTAGCCTAGATATAGTATAGTTAGTAGCGCTAATATCTAGAGTTAATATTAAGTATACTAATAGGGTAACTAGTATATCTCTAAGGGTTATATTAAATATTCTAGGTATAGCTTTAACTAACTTATTATAATAAGATTTAATAAAATACTTTATTAGAGGTAGGAAGCACTTAGGCGAGAAGTAGCCTAAATACTATACTAGTATATAACTTTACTATCCTATTATAGTACTATAGTAGTAGTATAGTAGTAAGAGTAAGGGTATAGGGGAATTATTAAAGATTATAGAAGAGTAAAAAAAAAAAAAAAAAAAGTAGCACTACGTTAGGAGGCTACTCTATACTATAGACTAGTATTCTAGGTTTAACGTACTACTATTATAATCTAGTTAGATATTCGTTACTAGCACTTAAGGGAGCTGTCGCCTCTACGCTTATAAGTAAAGAGAGTCTAGTACTTATTATAATATATCCTTAGCCGCTGCGCTAAGCTAGGTTTAGTTTAGGAGATAGATATTATATTATCTAGCGCTATAAACTAGAAGATATAGATCTACCTATAGGTTAATAAGGCTCTACACCTAAAGTTTCTTTTAGTTTAGATAACCTTCCTAGTTAGGGATATAGCTTTACTAGTTAGGGATAGTATAACTAGAAGGTATAGTACTAGTAGAAATAGTACTTTAGGAGTAGTATCTAGCTAGCTATACCTAATAGGCTGTAGTTTAAGAAGTTATAGCTATAGAACTAATATCTCTTAGAGGTAGTACTATATAGTATAGAATTACTCTAACTTATAGGATAATTACTAGCTATATCTAGAAGTAGTAGACCTTACTTTCTATAGTTAAGGTATACTAGGAAAAACTTATTACTAGTAGCTTCTTTATTATGCTATACTACTAGCTATAAGGGCTTATACCTTTTACTAAGTTTTTAGCTAGTACCTAATATAGCTTTAAGTAATTAGAATACGTAGTTCTCTAAATAGCTAGCCCTATTTTTATTATTAGAAGTAATAGTTACCTCTAGGTTATCTAATACTTTTAGCTCTTACCTACTACCTATCCTAGAGTAGGACTAGGATTTTAGTTAGGAAGTAAATATATTTCCCTTACTAGATCTATATAAGGGCTTTAAGTAGACCTCTACTACTACTATTAAGTCTACTACCTATAATAATATACTACCCTAGATATATAAGGAGCTAGCTAAGTTATAAGATAAGGTCTAATAGCTATATTAAGATATCTTAGAGCTATATAGTATATTCTATAAGTAACTAGAGAGTATAGAGATAAGTATTACTATAGCTTAACGCTATATTAATAACTTAGTGCCTTAGTTAATAGAAGTTTATAAAAAGTATTTAAAACTACTAGTAATAGCTAAAAAGTAGGAAAAGCGAGTAATAGATAGTGCTGTATAATCTAGTTAATAGAATTACCTTACTATATTTTACTATTCTAGTACTATTACTAATAACTACTTAGTATCTCTATATATATCTTCTACTATAAAGCTAGATAATTATAGGTACTATAAAGGATTAAAATATATAACCTACTAAGCGCTTAATAGTAAGAAAATATCTAGTAATAGTATATCTAAAGGTCCCTAGGCTAATTAAGGCTTAACTAAGATTATATAGCTACGTTAGCCTATATATTCTAGTAGTAGCGACTTAGATATTAGTACCCTATAGCTATATAGCCCTTACTTATCTCTAGTGTACTTACTTATATTACCTACGTTTAGTAATACTATCTTAGATAAAAGGATTATAGCTTCTATAATCCCCTTACCTTTATTATAACTTTAATAGTATTACCTATAGGTATTAAAAAAGCGCTTATACTAGTGTATAAAGTCTTATAGCTTAGTGTAAGTTCTAGGTTTAGAAGAGTTTAGGAAGTTAATTAAAAATAAGAAAAGGTAATTTAGATTAGGTATTTAAGGTACGTCTTTACGTAAGCTTCTTCCCTAGGTAAAGGTTAAGTTTTATTCTACTACTATATAGCCTAGAGCTATATACTCTCTAATTAACCTTCTATATATTTAATTTAACCTAAGTACCTTCTTTTAGAGGGCTAGGCTTTTAAGGGTATAGCTATTTTCCTTTTCTTACTACTATTACACTAATAGCTACTCGCACCTATAAAGTCTATAGTTTAATAGTCTAGTCTACTAAACCTAGCGTCTAGTAGCTAGAGCCTTATAAACTATATTATAGATTATAGAAATCTACTAATTCTATACTAGTCTAACTAGTTAAACTATAGGTAGATAGATATATATTAGTTAATATAGTAGACCCTAAGATTTATATTCTTATAATAATAACTATATATAGTATAGAGACTAGGGCCGCTAATATTACCTAGGCTCGTACTATCTCCTATAGTAAAGGAGGCTACTAGATACTCTTATAGAATTCTCTCTATTAGTGTACGCGTATTAGGGCTATAACTATAGATAGAACCTAAGTAAACTACTAACGTCCTCTTTAGGACTAGCTTCTAGTAAAGAATAAAAAAGAATAAGGTAGTAAAGAGCGCCTATATAATACTAGAGAAGTTGTAACTATAGAGAAAAGTAGTAGCTAAGTCTTCTAGTTCTAGTATCTTACTAATATTATTAAGAGCGGGCTCCTTACTTAGTGTTATATTAATATAGAAGTACTTATACTACTTAGCTCTAGGTACTTAATTTACGTAGTTATCCTAGCTACTCTAAGCGCTTAATATAGCGTTAAAAAGCTAGAGTAAGTATAGAAAGAAGTAGTTATAAAAACCTAGTTACCTAGATATAACCTATAGTAACTCTAGATCTAGAGTAAATCCTATACCTATAGAGATAGCTAGGTTAGGTGTAGTACCCTAAATAGCTTATAACTCCTACTTAATAGGATTAATAAGGTTATTATATTTCCTAGTACTACTATCTTATAGAAACCTTAGTCCCTAGATAAACTTTACTAGGAAGTAAGATAAAGTAGTAGATATAGCCCTAGCTCTAACTAGTATAAGTTTAAAAGCTTAAAGTAAGATATAGAATATATATATTATAGATAAAGGTCTTATCTTCTATATAAGAAGCTTAATAGTGTTTATAACCTATAGCTATCTATTAGTCTTATACCTAGAGATAGGGTCTATACTTTTACCTTACCTAACCCCTACTCTATTATAGTTAGAGAGAATATAGAGCTTTATACTAGATATAGTTATTATTATAACTACTACCTTTACTCCTAATATACCTACGCTAGGTTTAGCGAAGCTAAAAAGAGTAGTATCTAACCTAAAGACTTCTTTTATATATACTTCTATCTTAGTAGCTCTATATAAGTTATCTATTAGTAGAGAAGATAGAAAGCTATATACTTTTACGAGTAGGCTACTTCTAAATAGTTAGTAAGAATAGAAGATACGTTAGGCTAGCTACTTAAAGATAGTAATATACTTATCTAGGTTATAGTGTAAAAGGAATATAAGCGCGATAAGGCTGCCTATATCTTATAATAAGTAATCTATATATTTATAGATAGGAGGAATAAGTAATCTATATATTTATAGATAGGAGGTAATAAGTAATACTTACTTATACTAGTCCCTAGCGTTAAGTTAAACTCGTTATAGATAGGATATAGGAGCTTCTAATACTAATTAAGCGCGCGTAGTATTTATAGTATAAATATCCCCTAGATACTACCCCTATTAAGGATAAGTAAGTAGCTTCCTACTATTAGTAGCTTAAGACGTACTATAAGCTTACTCTTAGATTAATATAGGATACACTAAGTAATATAGTAGGAATATTCTATCTACTATCTTTTTACCCTAAATTTATAGGTGTAGGAGTTATAGAGTATATATCTATAGCGTAAGCTATATTTAGGATTATAGAAAAGGTAGTAAAGATATAGCTAAGAGCTATAGATATTATCCTAGTTAATAGAGATAGTTTAAAGATTCCTTTTATATAGTTCTACTACTATAAGCGTCTCTTTATTAAGTTTAATATCGAACTAGCTAAAGATAGCTTTTAACTATACGTATAAGGCTACTAGTAAGAGGCCTTACTTAGAGGGTAGTAATAAAAAGGCTTTATAGTAGTAAGAATAGTATAGTGCCTTAAAGACTACTAATAGTTAGAAGCCTATTAGTTAGGATTAAAGTATAATAGCTTAAGTGTAGAATACTTATAATATATACTAGGCGGAAGGCTATCTAGTATAAGTGTAGATACTATATATTCTAACGTAGCTTCCTAGCTTATATAGTTAGTAGTATATAGCTATAGGAAATCTTATAAGTAGAGCTAGAGATAGTCTTATATTTAGTTATATTAGCGTATAGTAAGGATAAAGTTAAATAGTAGGGAGGTAAATATTATAATATACTATAATACTAACTTAAAGAAGACGTTAAGGTAGTTAGCTAAGTAGAGCGTCTTAGAGGTATCTTTACTTTTCCTTACTATCTCTACGCTAGTAAGTATAGTCTTCTTAAGCGTAATAAACCTAGAAGAAGATAAGGTCTTATAGCTATCTACTAGTAGTATTATACACTAGATACTACTAAATATAGATAGATTTAGATTACCTTTACGCCTATACATACTACTACTAATAAGGATAACCTATAGTATCTAGCCCTATAAAAGAAGAGTAGGATAGATATATCTTTAGAGGAACTAGATACCCTCTTTATAAGTAGAAAAGTTATTAAGGAAAAGATAGATAATATTAATAAATAGTAAGAGTAACTTACTAATAATAGTCTCTATAAATAAGTTAGTTATAGTTATAAATAAGTACTCTAATAGCTACCTAACTTTATAGCGTAAACGCCTATTATAATATTATAGTAGCTTCTACTTACTATAAGTATTATTAATATCTAGACTTATAACTAGTAGTAGATATTTATTATCTAATATTAAATTATCTACCTATAGTTATATAATACTATATAATCTTAAGTAGCTATACCCTAGTAATAGTACCTAGTGTATAGCTTCTCCCTTACACTTACTAATTAGTAAGATAGTAGAAAGGAACTAAGTATATAGGTTATAGAGGTTAGTAGTAGCCTATTCTAGGCTATTCCTATACGCTAAGAACTAATTAGTTCCTATTTAGAAGCTATATAGCTAGTCTAAACTATTCTATAGTAGTATATAGAATTACCCTAGATAGGTAAAATACTATCTAATTATATAGATAAACTTATTAGTATCTATATAAATACTTTCTAGAGAAGAGTAGATTCCTATAAGACGTACTTTTATAGTAGGTATCTACTATAATACTATATCTATAGTTAAGCTAGACCTATACTAATATATAAAACTATATTCTAGAATAAGTATTAAGTTTAAGAGATATTAATATTACCTTAGAACTACGTAGATTAGACTACTAAATCTATATTATAGTATATCTAGTATAGAACCTATTAATTACGTTAGCTACTACCTATCTAATCTAGAATATAACTTACCTACTCTTATTAGTTCTACTAAGTACTAGAACTACTTAGCGGACGTAGGTATATCTCTAAATATATTATATACTATTAGATAGTCTCTATAGCTTACTCTTCTAAGTAATATTAAGTTACTATACCTTTATAGATAATTTCGGCTAGAGGTTATAAAATAAAATAGGCTATAAAATTAAGAGGACTAGTAGCTTATTAATCTTTATAGCTTAGGTAAGAGTATTACCTACTTAGCTACTATTAGTTATTAAGTAGTACGTAGATATACCTATAGCTATATTAGCTTAGATTTATTAGTTCTATAGGTAATATATACCTCTATATAATAGGGAATAGTTCCTATATATTTAGTTCTATAAGTATAAAAAGGACTATATAGTTACTTTATAGTAGACGAGGCTACTAGGAGCTAAAGTAAAGAGTTTATATTAAGTTATACGTAGTAAATAGCTACGTAACTACTTTAAGAAACTAGAGCTATTTTACACTCTATAGATAGGCTTCTAGCTTAGCTCTTTTCTACTTATCCTAAGTTAGTAGTGTAGATAGGTATAGCTCCCTAAAGCTAGAGTAAGTTAGGTTATTTACTCTTATAGGAGGTTAAATACTATCTTAACTAGATATATAAGATCTAGTATATAATTATAGGTAGTAACGCTTACCTCTCTAATAAATATACTATTAAGAAGCTTAGGGGCCTTATACCTCTATAGAGTTCTTATAACTACTTAATAATTAAAACCTTATTTACTATATATTAGATCTTTCCTTACGTACGTAATCTTAGAGTATACGCTTAGATTCTTAAAAAGGTCCTTACTATCTAAGGGCTTATCCTTACTTTCTAGACCTTCTTTAAGTATATTAAGATACTAGAACCTATTATACTTCCTTTAAGAGTACTATTCTTAGTAGGTAAGCTATACCCTCTAAGGGATAAGTTTAGCCTAGTATCTAGACACCTTCCCTTAGTAAGAGATATCCTACTCTAGTATTATTATAGGTAGCCTATATAAAATAACTAATAGTGCCTACTATAATATAGTAAATATAATAAGCGCTTTTTTAAGTATAGTAGCCCTAGCCTATACTTATACTAGTAACTCTATCTCTATCTACTTTACTATATATATAGCTAGTAGAAGTCTCCTAAGGAAACCTATAGCTAAGTAGAGTTATTAGAGTATTCTAGATAGGTACTTTAACTTAGCTACCTTACGTGTAGGCTTAGATTTAAGTCTAACTAAATCTTATCTCTTTATAGTTAAGATCCTAACCTTTTATAGATCTACGTATATATACTCTAAGAATAGCCTAGCGTTCTCTTCTCTATACTAGCTAATTAGTTTAGCGTAGAAGCTAATTTACACTAAAGAGGCTAAGTAATCTTTAAGCCTCTCCTACCTACTCTTACTCCTCTAATAATAACTAATAGTATAACTATAGTCTAGGCGCCTAAGAACTACCTAGTATTATTCTTTCCTATAATATAGAGTATACTTACCTAAGAGCTAAGATACGCTTTAATAGAGTATAGAGCGCTTATACTAGCTTCTATAGCCTTTTTTAAGAACTTTAGATTAAGCTCTATTAGTAGTATCTATAAAGGCTCTCTACCGCCCTAGTTACTACTACGCTCTTCCTTTATCTACTTAGTACCTATATATCCTAACTACCTAATAAGGTCCTATAGCGCTAGTATTATATTCTAGTATCTACCCTAGACTTAGGATAAGTATTTAATTATAGGGTATAAATATAATATAATAAAAGAGGATATTAAGGAAGCTATTAATAGTATTTATATATAAGGTATAGCACCTCTATTAACTTTAGTAGATAGAGATAGGCAACTTAAGCTCTATAACCCTTTATAGATTATATATTACTATAAATAATTAAAGTAGTTAAATAATATATACTACCTATATAGTAATAAGAATAGTAAGATTTAGATAAAGAAGAAGCTTAATAGTTACTAAATATAGGCTTTATTACTTAGTACGTAGTAATTAAAGTGCTTAAGATTAAATATAAGTAATAGTATCTATATCCTTCTCCTTAGTAGAGATTATTACTTCCTTACTCCCTAGAAGTAGTTTATTATTATACTAATTAAGCTAACATTTAGCTGTAGTATAGTATTAGGAATAGCTAACGTTTATACCTACTATAGCGTAGTAGTATTTAGTTAAGTAACTACGTAACCTAAGCTCTTATAAAGCTCTTTAGTAAATTATTATAGTATAGTACTAATATATAGGTATTAAAGATAAGCTCCCTTTTAGTAGGTACCTACTATATTATAAAGAGTATTATCTAGATTAGAGGCTATATACTAATTAATAACGCTAATTATAATAGAGAAAACTAGGTAATAAGTAAAGTACGCGTATAACTAGTACTAAGTAAAGAAGACTAAGGTAAGTAATTTTTCTCCTAATATAATTAAGTACGCTTCTAACCTTAATATTATATAGTAGAGAATATCTATATAAAAAATATTAAGCTAAGAACTTACTATATAATTATAGTAAGAATATAAGTTACTTATAGAATAAAAGTTCCTAGTAAGTATTCCTTAGTATAGAAAAGTAGTTACTACTTTTAGCTTATATTATTTATAGGATAGGGCTCCTTAAGGACTAGAATAAGTAGCTATAGGATATAGTATAAAAGCTATATAATTACGTCTAGGCTAGTTATAGCTTACTAATACTAAGTATAAGAGATAACTACCTACTCCTATATAATATTATAGTATACGTAAGAGCACTACTATTAGAAGATACTAGCGGGCCTAAGTAGGTTTAATACTAGACTCTAGGGCTAGATATAGCGCCTACTATATCCTTCTTATAACTATAACTAGAAATCTTACTATATCTAGGCTTTATCGCACTAACCCTATAGCTAGACACTATTATAGCCTTATTAATATAATAAGACTTATTACTAATAGAGTATAACCTAGTATAAGTAAACTATAAATTTCTTAAAAGTAGACTAGACTTATAAGAGCTTTAGATACTTATAGAGGTAGACCTAGCTAGGGCTATAAGGTTAAATAACTAGCTACTAAATTATATAGTATAATAGATATATATATAAAGCTGTTAGGCTTAATAGGAGGACTATAAGGGCTTATTTTATAGAATAAATAATTAATTATATTAGTTTTAAGCTAGGTTAGTTATCTATATCTTAAGATACCCTTCTACTTAGAATAAATACTCTTATACTATCTTAGTAGAAGTTATTAATACATTATTATTAAAGTCTAGATAGTTACCTAATAAGGTCTCTACTAGTTTACTATAGTTTATAATATCTTTAAACTCTATACTACTAGAGGAGATACGCTCTAAGTCTAGATTATTAATATCTACTAAGTTCTTTAACATTTACCTATCCTCTATAATTTAGATCTCTAGACGCTTTACCTTATAGTACGCGTCTAGCTTTATAATCTTATCTATATTATTTTCCTCTATTTTCTAAGTATCTCCTATAGTTATATAGATATAATAATAGATACCTACTATTACTTCCTTAATTACTTTACTAGCACCTAGTAGCTAATCTCTCTAGAGATCTATAGCGCTCCTTAGATCTATAGCGCTCCTTATACTTTAAAGGTAAGCCTCTATCTCTTATAGGCTAGGGCTATCTTTTAGGATCTATATAGCTATATTACCTTTTACCTATAAATAGAGAGTCTTATTACTATCTAGTAGACTTAGTAGTGTATTTACTACTTCTACGTAATATATAGCCCCCTATAGTATTAGATTTACTATAAGACTTAGTAAACCTTATTATATTTATAGAAGTAGACTTCCTACCTAAGAGTATAATATATTCTACGTTATAACTACTACTAGCCTAGTTAGTAGGTAACGCTTCTAGTTAGAGTAGACGAAGGAGAAATATATTTTAGATTAGTTATTTATATTTAGAGGGGCCTAGGACCTTTATAATATAAAAAAGTAAGAGAAGCTTAACTATAGAGAGAGTTTTTAGCCGTAGCGTTTATATAGTAAAACTAAGCGCTATAGTATTATATATATAGGATATAGTAGGGATCTTATATTATTAGATAGCCTTAGCTATATTTATAAGCGTTTCTAGTAATATCTAAGCCTATAGTATAAAAGAGCTATAGGCTAACTAATAGATTAGATAGAACGCTATAGGATCTTTACTAGGTAGCTTAACGCTCTTACGTAGTAAGCTATACTAAGTAATAAAGAGCTTATAGAACTCTAGTAATATTTAAGATATAACTAAAGTAGAGATAAGAAACTAAGCGTACTAGGTCTAGACCTTAACATTATTATTTTTATATAGAATTATACTAAGGTTACTTAAGTGTATTCCTATTAAGTAAGAGGGAGGAGTAGTTAGGATATAATCTACTTTATAGCTATTTATAGGGTTACACGATTAGAAATACCTATATTAATAATATAGGCTAGAGAGCCCTCTTATACTAAGCAGTAACTTATTTAGCTACCTTTACTCCTACTAGTAGTGCCTAGCTATTTATATTAGTTTTCCTTAGGCTACTAGTTACTAGAAAGTTATATAGTTATTAGACTATCTTAGATATTAGTATATACTATAAATCCTAGAAGGTCTCCTATAAAGTAAGGCCCTAATATAAGATAGCTAACGTCTACTATTAGAGGCTAATATCTATCTTACTATTTCCCCCCTAGTTAGTTATAATATATTACGCCTAGTAGCGTTAGCTTTATTAGTCCTACTTTCTACACTATAGAGTTTAGCGCCTATAATACTAATAAGAGTAATATCTAGTTCTCTAGACCTATATATAGTAGTAATTAATATTCTCTTATACCTAAGTTATCTACTTAGGCTACTATATTCTAAGTATCTATATATAGATAATAGTTTTTTAGATTAGCTTTAGATATATAAACGTGTTATAATAGGACTTAAACGTATACTAGCTAATTATATATCTATACTATAATAACTAAAGGCCTAGCTAGAAATTATTATATAAAGATTAGATTAGTTAGCTATACTACGTATTAGTAAGAGCTATATAAATAATATTACTAGCTACTATATTTATATAGAAAAGAATAATAGTAGATCCTAAGATTTTAGTTTTATAAACTCTATAATAACTATATCTTACCTAATATAGTAATAACTACGTCTATATAGGATATAGTTACCCCTTTTAGTTCCTCCCTAAGCTATAGTGCTTAAGTAGAGCTAAGTCTATCCTTATTACTAGGAATATAAACTACTAGGGTTAACGTAAGCGCCTTATATAGAAAGGGAGGGGATAATATTATATCCTTAGCTAACGTACCCTTAAGTGTAGTAGGAGAGAAGCTTAGTAATAGATTAAATACTTTATAAAGTAAGTAATAGTATATAATAGTTAGTCCTATAGTAAGTATTATAATATACGCCTATCTAATATATCTAGCGTTACCCTATAAGTCCTATATAAGAAGAAATAGGGCTATAAGATAAGCTTATATTAGGTATAGGCCTACTAAGAGATGTTTAAGTACTTTAGGATAGAAGAGGCCCCTATAGTCCTACGTAGTAAGGAGTATTCTTAAATAAGAGTAGATAATCTAGAATAAGCTACTAGTAAGAACCTAGAAAGAAAGAATAATTAGTAAGATAATAGCGTAGAGGAGTCCTATCTATCTTAGTATATACTACACTAGCGCCTCTAGCGTTTAAACTTACTAATATAGGAGAAGTTTATAAAGATAGGTACGAAGGTACCTTATTAGAGATCCTAACCTCTCTTATATATTATTATCTATATAACTAACTTATTAAAGATTAGGCTAAGTATAAACCTTCTAAGTAGATAGTCTATCTATAATAATAAGCTAGCGCTTATAGATAGAGCTTATAAGAGAAGGTAGGAAAGGAAGTAATTACTTACTTTTAGTAAGTTTTTTACTAAGGTTATAGC
Source organism: Alternaria dauci (assembly GCF_042100115.1). Lineage (NCBI taxonomy): Eukaryota > Fungi > Ascomycota > Dothideomycetes > Pleosporales > Pleosporaceae > Alternaria > Alternaria dauci. Next base: position 245,110 of record NC_091276.1, read on the forward strand.
TAGCGAAGCTCCCCTTACTATTTTATTTATAATAGTAGTAAGCCCTATAGATAAAGACACTATAAGGGTTACCTAGATAAAGAGAAAGTAAAAGTAATAGTCTTATATCTTAAGGTTAATCTAGCTCCTAGAAGGGATACCCTACTTTTAGATAAGGTAATCTAGTAGGGAAATAAACCTTCTTATTAGAATAGCTACTAGTATAGGGGGGAGTACACCTTATAGTAGGCCTAGGAGAGACTCTAGAAGCTTATTAATCTAGCTTAGCTAAGATACTACCTAAGTAATATAGATAATCTAGGAGAGGAGTCCTACTAGAGCTACTAGTATAATATAAGTAGCTACTATTATAAAAATAAGTATATTTAAAAGTATAGTATATATAGTCCTATCCTACTACGTAATATTAATATTACTCTATACTATATTATCTATAGATAAAGGTATTATACGAGGCGTTACGTAGCCTAAACTAGTATAAATTACTATCTAGTATACTATATAGGTAGTAGATAGGTTAGCGAAGGTAATAAAGGCGGACTATAGTAATAGAAATTTATCTTATATTTTATAATAGAGGTTAATCTTCTTACTAGTCTTACGAAGCTTCTCCTAGTAAATTAGGGTAAGGTTAAGCTTTTTAAGTCTTAGCTAGGTAAAGAGATTTAGGAGGCTCTATAACTAGTAACTTAAGCGCCTACGCTCTTTAATAATACTTAACTTTCTAGCTTACTTCTATATACCTACTCTAAAAGCCTTCTTTATATTAGTAGTCTTAGCCGCCTTAAGGGTACTAGCTAAGTATTCCTACCTTACTACTAGCTAGGAAATAGCGCTATAGTTATAATTAAAGGAAATAGTAGTAGTCTTACTAGGAAAGACCTAGAGTTAATATATAAGTATTTTCTTAAATATCTAGTTATTAGGTAAAGAGTTAAAGAGTACTATATATAATATTATATTAGGTAAGTACTACTAAGCTATAATATAAAAGGTAAGCTTACTCTAGATAATCTAGTAAATATAGCTAGTAAAGAGTAGACTTAGTATAAGATAAACCTAGTACTAGTCTACTTAGTTAAGGCTAACGTTAGACTACCCTAGGGTATTAAGCTTACTTACTCTACGTATAGTAGTTTTTCTATTAATATAGTTTAAGGGGATAAGGATTAGTATTATTAGAAGTAAAGTAGGAGTAAAGATTAGGATTAGTAACTATAGGTACTAGTAAAAGAAGTATCTATTAAGATATTTATAGCGGCGGTTAAATTAAAGAAGGTTAGTTACTATATATCTTTTCTAGGTTATATAGGCCTTGTCTAGATAATCTAGAATAGTAGAACTATAATTATTAGTATATAACTAGGTAAAATACCGTAAGCTTACTAGAGGTTAAGGAAGCGTTTTTAGATATAAAGAAATATAAGGACTTAGACTATAAATATAACTATAGAGAGGGAGATAGAAGCTATAAATAAGCTTAAAGAAATACTATTAAGCTACTAAGCTTTAGTAAATAACTTTCTAAAAGCCTTATCTATAGCTATAGTCTAATATCTAGTTCTTATAATCTAAGATCTAGCCTATAGTAGATAGATTAAGAGTAGTAAAGGCGTCTTTAAACTATTCCTATTAACTACTCTACTCTAGAAAAGGGCTAGCGTAATAAGTAAGAAGACTTTAAAGTCTAGTACTAGCTACGCTAAGCTAGATAGGGTTATATATTAGAGAACGTAGAGGCTACTAGCTAATAAGTAGGCGTATCTACTATAGACTATACTAGCGCGGCGTAAGGTAGGCTATAGATTTTAGTAGGGAGTAAATAGTTAGTATAGCTTACTTAACTATAGAACGCCTCTTACTAAGTCTACTAAAATTAATTACCTATTTAACCTACTAATATAGTAGTACTAAATAGTTCTTTATCTTTAGCCTTAGAACTAATTAAGGTGTATACTTATTAATTAATAAAATACTATAATAGAAGTATCTAACTAGCTAAAGCGTTTTATAGATAATTAGTTATAAGTAAGTAATATAATTAACTATAATAACCTTACTACCCTAGTAGATACACTTAATTACTTAAAGAAGGACGCCTAATAGAAACTCTCTCTTAAGGAAGCTACTTAAGTAGGTATAGTACTAGGCTAGTAGCCTATAGGTATAGGTAGCGCTAACTAAGAGGTATAAAAGTCTTCCTACTATATTACGTCTACTCCTTAGCTTACTTCCCTAGCCTCACTCTTTATTACTAAGTAGGAGATAGGGTTAGAGTCTAATAATAACTATTAGGGAATATCTTTAACTATACCTAATAAAGTAAGCTTTAGTAACTATATAATAGTAACTATAACTTTAGAGATCCTATTTAGAGATCTAGTATTATTAGGCGAAATACTAATAGAGAATATTTATAGGATTAAGGTAGTGTAAAGAAGATACCTACTAGGGTAAGAAGAACCTACTTCTATACTCTATAAAATAAGGACTACTACTAATAAATGTAATAAATATATATATATATAGCTAGCTTAAGTCTTTAGCGGAGCTTTAGTTACCTAAACTTACTAACCCCCTTACGATAATACTTAGTCTAGGGTTAACACCCTATATTAGGTAGAAGACTTAGAATATAGTAGATTCTATTTAGGAGCTAAATCTTTATATTATACCCTATTTAATTAGCTATATATAGACTTAGTAGAGCTAGACGTATCTATCTTACTAGCTAGTAGAATAGAAGTTAAGAATAGTAATAGTAAAGAGATAGTAATATATAATACCTAGTTCTTTAATAAAGTATTTAAAGACTTATATAGTAGTCTAATATAGTATAAGTTATATATAGGTATTAAAGAGACTATAGCTACCTATAATAAGTAATATCTAACTAATTAAACTTATATATAAAGCTTTAGTGATAATCTAATATTCTAAGAATATCTAGACTTTACTTACTATTTAAACTTTTATCTTCTATATAAAATTATAGAAGATATAGATAGTATAGAGGTCTAAGAGCTCCTTTTACCTCTAGTAGAAAGGAGGCCTCTTACGCTAAGACTCCTTTATAGCCTAATCTACTTATTAGTTCCTAGTCTACTTTATATACTAGAAGTTAATCTAACTATAAGTAATAGAAGATTACTACTAGACGAGAACTTAGTTAAAAGCTTTATAATTATCTTACACTAAAGTAGAGAGGCTTTACTACTACTTATACTAGGAGCTTTAAAGAGAAAGACGCTGTTTATTCTTAGTAGCTATATAGTAAACCTTCTATATCTAGGCCTAACGCCTTCTAAGTAGGAGATAAAGTATATTAATATATAAAATCTGCTTACCTCTATCTTCGTGTTAACTAACTCTCTATAGCCCTATAATATTAGCCTATATATAGAAAGTACCCTTCTCTCTATTTAGATTATAGAGGCTTACTTCTAGTAGTAGCTACTATAGAATATTCTATCCTCTTAAGAATTACGCCTACGCCTCTTAAGAGAGCTATTAGCACCTCTTTAACGTAACTCTATTCTTAAATAATTTAGTATCTCTAGTAGACTAGTAGCTTCCTAATAGATTAATACTAGACTAGATAGGGCCTATTTAGATATATAAGTGTAAGTGTAAAGTAATAAGATCTCTATATTAAAGCTTAAGAACTTTAATCTTAAAGTACTATATAAAGTACTTCTCTAAAAGCTAGCTAAGATCTCTTATAGATAGTATCTAAGGATCTTATAGTATATATATAAGATTAGGTTACCCTATATCCTTAACTTACTTAAACTAGCTTTTATTATAAAATATAAAGATTAAGTATATTAAGAGGTAGAGTAACCTATTATAGAGAAGCTCTTTTATATCTACCTTTATTTAGATAGCTTAGAGAGCTAGAGCTACCTTCTAGTTACTAGAAATTAATACGTAAAATACTACTACTTTAAGATATATCTATAGGCTATCGTAGCGCTCTAAAGAGAGAAGCGTAGTAGTAACTAAGAGAAATAAAGAGTATATACTTAGAAGCTAACTACTAGCTTTAAGTAGGGCCTCTATAACGAACTACTACCTATACTATATAATAATAAGATCTATTATATCTATAAAGAACTTAGCGCCTTAGAAAAGAAATAGTAGGCTTAGGATATAGTAAGGAATAAGATTTTAAGAAAGGTTACTAAGGTATATAGTATTAACGAGAAGCGTATTTAACGTAATATTAATAAGTATATTAGAGAAGGGAAAGTGCTATACTACGTACTATAAGGTAGGCTATTATTAAATCTAGGTCTACTTATTCTATTTCTAAGTTTTAGGACCTATCCGCCCTCTTTAAGTATAGCTAAGTTTAGGATTAAGCTCTAAGAGCCTAAGGAAAAGAGTCTTAGTAGACCTATTAAGATTAAAGAGTAAGACCTAGTACCCTCTATAATAGAGATACTCTTAATAATAGTAAATAGTATAGATAGAGTAATATAAGTAGAGGTAGTATAGTTTAGTAAGGTTTTATAAGCTAGGCTAGGGCTACTAGAATAGGTGCTTAAGATAGTTTTTAATCTCCTCTTAGATAGTCTCCCTAACGCGTTAGATCTTTATAAGTATAATATAAGTAGTTTTAGAGATAGGCTACTTTATTTCTTTATATAGTAGGATATAGCCTAATATATACCTAGACTAGCCTACTATCTTACTAAAGCCTATAACGCTAGGTAAGGGTACTAAGTTTTTAGCTCCTTATATACTTCTTCTACCCTTAATTAGAGCTTAATTATTACTCCCCTCCTTAAATTCTATATAGCCTTTTATCTATCCTAGCTACTATACTATTATAAAGTATAGCCTATATTATAAGTATAAAGACTAAGCCTAGAAGCTATCTAACTAGTAAGGATTTATAGCCTTACTTAGGCGCTATTAACCTTAGCTATAAGAACTTACTTATATTCTAGGAAAGTTTATAGCTCTTAGTAGCTAAGTACTATTCCTTTCGTATAGGTAGGGATAGAGGGTAGCTTATCTATATATAAGGTAAAGACTAGCTACTTATTACCTAGGAACCTATAATTAAAAGTAAGTTAAACTAAGCCTCTCCTTATAACCTTATATATAATCCTATTATAGAGGTTTAAAAGGACTAGCTTAGTCTACTTAGATATATTACAGCTAAGACCCTACGTAGCTCTTAAAACGTAAAAAGCCCTTACCTTACGTTCTTAGCCTACTAGAATATTACCTTAATAATAAGAGGGCTCTTTTTTTATCTATAGAGAACTTATTCTAGCTATAGAGGCTGTATTATATACGCTAAGAAGGATAGGGTTTAGATATAATAGAAGCTAATATAGGTATTTTATAAAGACTTAAGTATAATAAAGAAGAAGAAGCTACTCTAAGTATAGTATAATCCTAAAGCGCTTTTACATTACTTCTATAGGATAGTTACTTACTACTCTACGTGCTTAGTAGATACGAAGTAGATTAAGTAGACTAATAAGTTAGAGAATAGAATTTATACTATATTACTACCTTTATACGCGTGTATATAGATACTACTTATAGGAAATTACTTATTATTTTTATATAGATTAGTTTTATTAAGTTTATCTAGTATAGTGTTATATATAGCTAGTTAAGAATAGTAACTTTAATCTTTATACTCCCTTACTACTTACTCCCTTATAACTCTAAGATATAATTAGGTAGGTCTATTACCTATAATATTAATATCTATCCCTAAACTTATAGAAATAGCTATTACTTTACCTAAGAGACGAGCTTTATATAAGAGAGACGTAGTTAAAATAGTTAGTAATCTCTATATATAGTAATTATAAAATTATAACCTAAAGCTTATAGGAGCTAGCTAACGCTCTTAAGAATATTTTTAATAATAATCTTAACTTTTAAGCCCTAGACTCTAAGTTTACAGCTATCTTTAAGTGTTTAAAAGCTAATAAAGTAATTTAGGTAATTTAGAATTATACGCCCTAGGTTACCTAAGTTTTACTAATATTCTAACCTAGGTTAATTATAAGCTAGGAAAAGAATATTAGCCTATTATACGCCTAAATATTAGTAAGTTAAAGTAATATAAATAAGGAGCGTAGGGTTACTACTATATCTTAAGATATAAGCGTAGAGACTTAAGTAAAGACTTCTAGGTTATTATCTACTAGATTAGCGTTAAAAGAACTTAGTATTAATACCTCTAATATATATACTTAGGCAGCTACACGTAGGAAACTATAGTAATCTACTTCTTTTATATAATATATTTAGAAAAAGATAGTAGGTATACTATATAAAGGGTTAGTAGTATTAGAAGCTATAATAACTATATAGTAATTAGACTACTATAGATTGTATAACACGTTTTTACTACTATTAAATACTACGTATACTAGACTAACTATTCTAAGCTTAGATCTACTAAACTAAGTAGTATTATATATATAAACTTACTAGTTACGATAAGTAGAGAGATACTAGTAGGTAGCTCTATATACTTATAAAAGCCCCTATTACTATAGCTATAGTAGCTTAATTTACGCTAAATACTACTAGTGCCTATATTAAGTAGACTAGTAAAATAGATACTATAAGAATACGTGCCTTATAGCTTACTACTCTTCTTTTCTTTATTAATTACCTTATACACTTCTATACTTACCTTTAAGAGATAGTTAATATATACTTATAGTACTATACCCTTAATAATAATAATACTAACCTTTAAGTAAAGCCTACTATTACGATCTACACCTAAGAGGAGTTAGGGGGTAAGTGTAAGTACTTTAAAGGATTAAGTAGTATAGTTAAAGGATTATAGTATAGTACTACGCTATAGTTACGTAACTACTTATTAGTAAGTAGTTAGACGCTAGCCTATAAGTAGATACTTACCTACGAGTACTACTTACTAGCTAATTATAGAGCGTATATAGTACTACTCGTCTACGAGCACTTATACGCTCGTATATAAGCACGACGCTTATTAAGTATATAGCTTAGGTAATAAACCCCTATAGTTTATTATATTTAACTTTATATAAGACTCTAGTAGTTAATCTAAGGATTCTACTTCGTTCTTATATAACCCCTTATAATATTATATTAATCTTCTAATTATACTATTACACTAACCCTATCTATTACACTTAATTATTCCTAAAAACTAACTCTTAGGTTATCTAAGGATAACCTTTACACCTACCTTAGGAGGACTCTTTAATATTAGTTAATACCTAGAGCGCAACACTAGTTAAGGTAATACTAGTCCCTACGTTATATAATATCTTTATAAGGTTCTTATAGTTATAGACTATAAAGTCTAGGGGAATAGGTTCTATATAGTAGGGGAGGAGATCTCTTACTTTCTAGCTTATCCTATCCTTTAAGGCTTTATAAGAGTAGTCCTCTACTAAACTATAGCTACTATAGGTATCTTTAATTATCCTAGTTATCTCTTTAGTAGTGCTTCTTTTATACTAGCTTAGGTATAGCTCCTATAAGAGTATCCTATTATCTTAATAGTAGGTGTTACCCTTAGCTTATATTAAGTTAAACTAATAGCCTTTACGCGTCTACTTAAAGGTAGTTTACTAGTCTAACTCTCTAAGGTGTAGATTACTATTATAAATAAGATATTTAGTCTATAATTAGACCCCTTTATATAGAGTCTTAATACTAGTAAGCTTTAATAAAGCTTTTATATCTCTAGTTAGATAATAGAGTAGCTAATTAGGAATAATTATAGTAGTACTTCTTAGCTTAATATAATTAAAGATAAACTTTAAAATAACTAGGAGGTTAAATTATAGTTTCTAGTAGCTAGGTAGATCTTCGTGTAAGAAGATCTAGAAGGCTCTCTCTATAACCTACGCCTAGAACTCCCTATCTTTAACTAAGTCCTATAGGGAATCCTTTATCTACTTTTAGACTATAGTTAAGAGCTAAGTATATAATAGTATATTAGTAGTAGATTCCTCTTCTATAGAAAAGAGGTTAGAATTAGCGTAACTTATTCCTAGGGAAATAGATTTAGGAGAGGGATAGCTATTTATAAGAAGAGTGTTATAGTAGCTCTTACGCCTTTTTAGCTAGAATATAACTAAAAAAGTAAGCTAATTACGTACGTATTATAAAAGTGTATACTAGATCCTAAATACTATTTAGCCTATTACCTTATACTAGCTATCCTATATATAATTAAGTGTATTATAAAAGAGAGGATATACTATTATCTACTATCTAATATAAGTGTAGTCTAATACGTCCTTCTCTAATATCTTTAGATATCTAGAATATATCTAAGATTTTCTTAGACTCTAATCCTAATTATACTAGTTAGTTTATATATCTTTATTAGTAACCCTACACCCTTCTAATAGGATCTCTTAGTAGAAAAGCTAATTATACTAATAAATAGCGACCTATATTACTAAGGCCTAGAATAGGGTTAGTAGCCCTTCCTATATAAAGGCTACTATAGAGGGTTAACTTATATAGAGCCTAAGATAACCTAGTATACTAGAAGTAGGGTTACGTTCTAGTATATTAGTTTAAATCTAAGTACTTACTAGAGATAGCTTATAATATATATATAGGGTCTATAATTTAACTAATATAACTAGCGCTAGTATATATAATCTTAGTATAGCTTACTCTAGGGGCTCTTACTAGGTATTATTCTCCTATAATAGTAGAGAAACCTAGATTATTATTTAGAGCTAGGAGGGAAACTACTTATATATATAAAAGGGCTAAGAAGGATAACTTACTAATTCTTATAATACTAATTAAAGCTACTCCTTTAATTTTCCTAATTCTCTCTTAGGGGTAGATAGAGCTATCTTTATATAGTAAGATTAAAGTCTCTAGCTATAATATATAACTAACTTAGTAGGACCTAGCTAAATACGTTTAGTAATTAAGAGTTCTATATATTATACTTATCTATTTAGTTAGTAGTAGTATAGTCTTTAGCTAGTCTCCTATTAGGCTATCTAATATATATTACTAATCTCTAAGTAAGTTTAGAAATAGTAGATTTATAGTATTTAATATAGTCTTAGTGCTATATTCTATAGAACGTATAGATTTACTACCCCTAATAGTATAAAGGTATTAATCTACTAATTATAGTAGAATTACTTTAAGATAATAGCTAGGTTTAGTATCTAGAGCTTAAAGATAATAGTAGAATATATAGCTTAGATAATAAAGAAAGGGCTAAAGCTCTTAGACTTTACTTTATCCTAGATAACTAAGAATCTAGTACTTTATTATATATAAGCTAGCTTAGAATAGATAAGGAGCTACTTATAAAAAGCTAATTACTATTAGTTATATTATTCTATACTACGTAGGTAATTAGTACACCCTCTCTATTAGATATATTATAGGCTATACTATCTATAGAGAGATTAGGATAGGCTATATAATCTATATATACTAATACTATAAGCTTAGATAATAGAGACGTTTACGTATATTTCTAATTCCTATAGATATCTTATAGTTAAGATACTAACCTCCCTCCCTATATAGTAGAAAACTCTATAGGCTAGAATTAGCTAATAAGAGTATAAGGTTAGTAAGTATTCCTATAAGACGCTATATCTTATTATTAGCTAATTATAGCCTACTAGGATTCCTACTATATAGGTAGGGATATTAGTAGGTAAATCTATCTTAATAATTAGAGCTAGCTATTAACTAAGAGTAAACGTTAGTATACTTAGAAGGCTTAGAGAGAAGTAATAAGATTTTAGCTTTATCCTTCTAGAGATAGGTTTAAGGGAATCTCCTAGGTAACTAGGGTTATAGAACCTAGATGTCTTTATAAGCTTATTAAGTATATATAAATTACTTCCTCTCTCTAGGCTTCCTACTACTTACTATAAATAATATTATAACCCTCTTTCTATAAAAAAAAAAAAAAAAAAAAAAAAAAAAAAAAAAACACTTCCTTAAGTATACTATTAATAACTCTATACTATATCTATTAGTGTTTTCTATATAGTAAATATAATTTTACCCTCTTATATATAGTTTTAGGCTAGCCTACTAGTAAGTTCTACTTACTATTACCTTTTAGATATAGCTAATTTTTAATAATTAAAATTGTTATAACTATATTATTAACTATCTAGATAGACCTAAGTAGTGTTGCTACGCCCCTAGTAACTATACTATAGGTATAAAAGTATCGTTCCTTACTAGTTATAAGAAGTTATTTCTTATAGGTTTCTAAAAGTAGTACTAATTATAGGGCTTTACTAGAGCCTTCCTAGGCCCTATAGTAGGACTATTTAAAAAATTCTACTATCTTCGCGTAACTATAAGTTAAGCGTTCTAATACTATAGGCTATATAGATAAAGAGAGCTACTATTTAATCTATAGAGAGTGCTAATCTAGCTGTATATAATATATATAATATAATTAAGGAATTATAGAGTAGATCTACTTAAGATAGAAATATACTAAAGTTAAATACTAGCTATAGAAAGCTTTAAGAGTTACTAGTTATACTAGTAGCCTAGTTATTAAGATCTACTACTATTACTATACTAGTCGCCTAGATAATACTAGCTTTAACTAGATATATATCTATAGCTCTAAACTTTATACTAAGTCTCTTCTATATAACTATAGAGTACTACTAGTTTATAGAGGGCCTCCCTATATTAAACTACTTATAAAGCTGTCTAAGGATATTATAAGGTAGTATCTTAATAATAGTACTTAATAAGCTATAGCTAGGGTATTTAGGTATAGATATAGTTTCTATTCCTAGTTATTAAATCTAAACTAACTAAGTTAATAAGCTATTTATACTTAATAAAGTAACTAAAATATTTTAAAATTAATTATAATAAACGTGCTAGTAGTATAACTTTAGCTAACTAGGATTTCTAGTAATATCCTAATAGTATCCCTAGCTATCTAGGTAGATGTAAATAGTATTACTACTTATAAAAATCAAACTATCTATATTAGTAATATAAGGTCCTTTTATTTTTTTCTATACTAGTAACACTAAAAAGCTATATTTAAGGTTAGTATTAGTATATATCTATATCTAGATCTACCTAATAAAGTTAGTATAGTTTAGTATTCTAGGATATATATATCTTAAGGCTAATAGCTTATAGAAATCTAGAGCCTATCTACCCTTAATAATATCTCTAGTACCTAAGGTAGTTTATATTAACCTTACTTCTAAAGTAGAATACTACACTATATACCTAACTATTCTTAGAGAAGGAAGTAGGAAAGCGAGCCTTATATACGTATTAAAGGATTATTACTATATAAGTTTACTTATTCTAATATTATATTATATTATTAATAGTAGGAAGGTTATCTATAGCCTCTATATATAGTTTCTTAGTAATCTACCCTTCCTTCCCTACTAACGCGCTAACTATTTAGACTTTAGGTTATAAAGGCTGCTGTAGCTCTATAATCTTAAGTGTACTATCTACTTATATTTAGATAACACTCTACGTATTACTTTAATTTATAGTAAGTTTACCTTATACGCTAAAGTATTAGCTAATAGTAAAGGCTACGTATATTATTAAATCTATATTCTTTTATAGGCTAAATTAGCCCTAACGTTATATAAGACTAACGTAGCTTATCTAAGCTATAGGAATAGTAGGACTAAGCTATAGTAATTATTAGTATATAATTATATTATAATTACTATAAAACGAGGTATTAAGATTATATTACTATATAGTAGTATATAGATATATATCTAAATAACTCTAGTTTTATATAGGCTACCCTTATAGTAACTTTAATTAGGAAGGCTACTTATATAATATAGAGTATTATACTAGGATTAAATTAGCTATAAGGAAGAGTAAACTACGCTTATAGGGGCGTATAGAATAGTAAGGATTAATCCTAATTACTATTATAAATTAACTCCTATAACCTATTAATAAATATATCCTCCCCTTATCTAAGCTTTTCCCTAATCTTATTCTATATAAAGTAAGAAAGGCTAGCGTAGTAAATATAAGTAAGATTTATAAGGATATTTTAGTACTATAGCCTACTCCTATTCTAATTTCCTTCTTACTATAATTACTATAATAATAGCTAAGCCCTATTATAAGAAGTACCTACTTATACTATCTAGATTAATTAAGGCTATACTATTCTTAGTTAACTAGAAGACCCTTAAAGATAGCGTTTAAGAGAATACTAGATATCTAGGGTAGATAGACGTAAGCCCTACTTTATATAAAGGAATATAATAAGCGTAGTATAATTTATTAAGTAAAGGTAAGGCTAAGGCTATATATAGTATATATTATAATATATAAAAGTAATAGCTTACACTAATAAGAAGTATCTAGGATACTACTTAAAGATACTATAAGTTAGGGTTTACTTAATAAAGAGGATATAAGCTAGTAAATATCTACTACTTTACTATAACTATACTATTCCCTTCCCTACTATATCTTAATGTAGTTACTCGCCTTATAGTTATAGTAAATTATAGTATATATTTATATCTAGTAGGGTAGTTATATATAGTTAAAGTATTTTAATCTTTATACTTTAGGATACTACTTTATAATAGAGCGTATAGCTAGAAATACTTCTAAATAGTAGACTAAGGAGTATCTTTACACTCTACCTAATTTTAGTAGTAGATATATAATATTATAAGCTTAGATATACGCTTAACTTTACCTTTATTATATACTATTTCTTAGTACTATATTCCCTAAGTAATACTTATACTTATATATATTTATCCTTACCTAGTAAGTTTATTTCTTAAATAAAAGGGTTTTCTATACTCTATAGAACTTTAGCCTTACTTATACTATAATATATATATAGTTTATATCTTCCTAATAACGTTAGTAGCTACGGCTTAAGCCTATATATTACTATAGTATCTACCCCCTCTAGGTAGTAGTCTAGAAGCGAACTATTTAATAATATAGGTAGATAATAAACTTAACTTTTTTATTAGATATTATAATTCTAATAGTAGGCTAATACTACCCTCCCCTAGGGACTACTATAGTTATCTTAATCTTCTATATATAGAAGAAGGCTAGCTATAGGTAATATAGGAACTAGGCTAGGATATATATTTCTAGCTATCTAATTATATGTATACTATAGGTGCTCTAGGATTAATACACTATAGTAGAAGCTATTAGGTTAGCTTTTCTATAAATAAAGGTTAGACCTAGAAAGTTATAGCTTTATACTATAGGAACTACCCCTACTAATAGGAAGATAACCCTTAGGTCTTCTACTTTAAGGTTCCTATAAATATACTAAGTAGCCTAGTAGTCTTTACTTAGATCTAGCTAAACCGTAAGTATAAATTATTTATAAACTACGCCTTAGTTTAGATTAGTTTAGGCTCTAGTACTAATACTATACCTATTAACTTAAGTAGTATATCTAGTTTAACTATATACTATACTATACTCCTAACTCTTACTAGTAAAGTTCTAATAGGAGGAGAATAGCCTAGATCTAGTAATTATAGTAAAGATTTAACTAGCTGTAGTAGTTTAAGTAGTATAAGTATAACTAGAAGTTAGTAGAAATATATTAAGTATTACTATAATAAGGAGCGCGCTTAATACTACTATTATATATATATACCTTATAGATATCTACTATCTTAAGAGTACTACTATAGGCAAGAAAGACTTACTTCTAATACTTATAATTAGAACGCTACGCCTAGAATAGAAACTAGCTACTACTTTATAGATACTAGCTACGCCCCTAATACTAAGCTAAATAGCCTAGAGAGTAATAATATTAAGATTAGCTAGAGTAATACTTATAGTATTATTAAGGGGGATAGAGGGTATACTATTAAGAATATTACGTATTAGGCTTAAGCTGTAGCATATAGCTTATATAGATATTAAAATTATAAGACTTTATATTAAAGTAATATAATATAACTTATCTTATAATACTAAACTATAGTTACTATCTACTTTACCTATAGTACTAGAATAACTTAAGCTAACTATAACTTCTATAATTCTTAATAACCTAGATAAATAGATTCTCTTAAATAAGAGAACTTATAAGTATAAGAATACTTATAACGTAATATATAGATAGAAATTAGATTTAGATAGTATAGGTTATACTTAAGCTAAATAGCTCTAAGTAGTTAGAAGTAAGGCTATAAGGACTATAGCTTATTCTTAATATCTTTATATATAGCTTTACTTAGTTACTATAGTATACTCTCTTAACTTATTATTAGGTTTTAACTTACCTTACGTAGTCTGTAAACGTCTAGTCCTAATATATTAGTAAATATACTCTGCCTAATATACTTACCTTACCTCTTTATTCTTCTCCTCTCCCTAAGAAAAACATAAGTAGTAGCTATATAATATTAATTATAGTAATACTAGTATACGTAATTATAGTAATTTTAATACTACTTTATCTACTATACTAGTATTACTAGAAGTGTAAAGCGTCTCGCGTTAATACTAAAGATAACTAAGATAGCTACTTAGGATAGTTAGTAGAAGATAAAGACACTTAGTAGTCTAGTGCTAGATATACTATAAGATATTATAGTATAGTATCTTAAATCTACTTTATATATAGGACTTTACACTTACCTCTATTCCTTTAAAGATCTTTAGCTACTAAGTATATATCTAGTCTAGTCTTAGTACTATATCCTATTACCTACGTGCTTTTACTAGTAGCACTATTATAGAGCCTTTTATTCTTTATCTAACTACTAGATAGTATATATAATTATTATATAAAGATAGGAAAATAATTCTAAATTCCTACTAATATTTTGCGCTACCTAAGGATAGAGAGATATAACTTAGTAAGTACTATACCTACGTAAATTAAGGTTACCCTAAAGATATATCTAGTAAAGAAATAGATACTATAGTGTTTAGTGTTAAGTATATAAGGCGGCTCTAATCTAATACTAACTAATTATATCTATAGGCTTAGATTAAGGTTTTATCCTATTTTAATATATAATTTCTATACTTATCTATCCTAAGCGCGCTCTTAGCTAGTGTATTTACGTAAATAATAATTATATTACTTAAGAATAACTAAGTTAAGTAGGTAGATTACGCACTAAAGGTAGGATAGTAAAGTACTAGGTAACTACGCCTATAGCTTATAGTTATACGTAGCTTTACTTCTACTCTAATATAGCTTAGAGAGAATATAGTATACTAATTACTTTATTAGATTACTATATTACTACTAATTAGCTAAATAATATTAGTTCTATTACTATTAAGCTAGGCTTATATTACTACTTCTATAGGTAGGTTTAGTCTTATAATAGATAAGTGTTTAAAGCCTTAACTATTTAGTAATAATAACTATAATACACTATTTATAGATTAAGGAGGTAAAGAGACGTAGTATCCTAAGCTAGAGTAGGTATTAGATAACTTTAAAGTATAGGTAGGTAGCTATATATATAATAATAGGACCTTCCCTTTAGACTACCTAGGAGCTAAGGTAGTAAATATAACTACCTTAGGAGGTATAATAGCCCTTACCTTATCTTAGTAAATAATATAGCTTATTTCTTAATATTAAGTAATATTAAGTAATATTATAACGTAAGCCTAGCGTCTAGACACTATTAGTGCCTACTATATCTATTACTTTAGCTTTTATTATCTATTAATACTACGCCTTTACTAATAATATATTACGTATAAATATACTTTATCTCTAGTAAAACTATCCCTATAGTTAACTATAATCTCTATA
Source organism: Alternaria dauci (assembly GCF_042100115.1). NCBI lineage: Eukaryota > Fungi > Ascomycota > Dothideomycetes > Pleosporales > Pleosporaceae > Alternaria > Alternaria dauci. The sequence goes on from NC_091276.1 coordinate 260,912, forward strand.
CTATCTAATATATCTTATTATACGCGAAGTATTAGTCTAGCCCTATTAGAGATAATCTTTACTATTATTTCTATATAAAGGTTATAGGTATAGTTAACTAGTTAAGCCTAGTTACTCTTCTCCTTATAATATAATTAGTAGGTTATACTTATATCTAGCCTCTTAAATTTAATAGACGTATAGCTACCTATAGACTAGTCTAGTAGTTTTACCTTACTAACTAGCTCCTAGATATAGTTACCCTTAGTAAAGGCTAAGCTACTACTTAAAGCTGCCTAAGCTTAAACGCCCTATCTTTTTAAACTATAATTAATAACTTAATAGTAGTTTAGATATATCCTAGTAAGGTAGGTATACTCTACTACGCTATAAGTCTTATAAGTACTTAGTAGAGCCTAAGTAGAGTCCTAGGGCTACTCCTATAGCTAGGATAGTAGTCTAGGCTAGCTAGGGTTAGGCGTATACGAATTAACCTTTAGGTAAGAGATAAGTTATAGGAGTATAAGTATCTTAGCTTCTAAAAGATAGTTAAAAGATATTATATTCTTATACTTAAACGCGAACTCTATATCCTCTATAAATATATCCTAGATAAAATTACTAACCTAATATTATACCTCTAGGAATATCTACTTCTTAGCTATTAGATATTAAAAAGCCTTAATACTATCCTTTATTATACTATAGTAGTAATTCTTAGGTATATTAGTTAGAGTAAGGAGATAAAGGAGTCTACGTCTAAAGCCTTAGTAAATCTAGTAGATCTTTATTACGTATTTTACGTACACCTTTAGTTAATTATAGTTATACTTTATAGTATTAAAAAGGCCCTATAATCTTAGTACCTTATTATATATAATGCTATTAAGACGAATAGCGCCCTACTATCTAGAGTTTATTTTAGAAGCGAGATTATACTATACTAATTTCTTATATAGATTATCTAACTAGGTATAGTACTAAGTAAGATAGATCCTTATATTAGAGGTAGTAAGCCTCTTAATTCTATCGCTTATAGCTAGAGCTAGCTTAATTTAAGTTAACTAGGATCTCTATACTTAGATTAGTGCTATATAGTTACGTAGGGCTATTAGGCTAAGTAGAGTATCTAGTAGGCGCTCCTAGATTAGTGTAAGCGCTAAAGCTAGGATAAGTGTATATAATAGTTATAAGGTCTAGGTAAGTCTACTATTTACTAGATAGTAAACTAGTATATTATAGCTTTTTTATTTCTTCTTAGTAGTATTAATATCCTACTATTTCTACTTATTTATTAGTAGAGGCGTCCTATTATCTAAATCTATAGCTTATTTAGTAAAGTTAGGTATAAAGCCTTAATAAGTAAGTACGTTTCTACTATAATTCCTCTTACTATTCTTACACTAAACGTAGTCTACTAGATTATTAAGAGCGTCTATAAACTTATAGTTAATAGCTATAGTAAAGTTCTTACTACTATTTTAGACCTTATAGTAGACACGACCTAGTAGAGTAACTAAGACGTCTCCTAGTTTTTAGTAAATAATCTTATAGTTAATACTATTCTTTTTAAGCTATTAAGGTCTTATAATAATATTATAGTACTATATAAACTATAAATATCCTCTTAAGCCTAGGAACTAGTCTCTAATATAATACTTAAGTTCCCTAGCACTACTTTAGTAAATAATAATCTAGTACTTTTTAGTACTTATTAGTAGTAGGTTTATAAACCTAGTATTACTATCCTTAACGTATAACGTTATAGGTGTATTAGGTCTATAACTAATATACTAGTATAGTTAATTAATACTAAGGATCTTAGGCTAGTAATTATACTATAGGCTAGCGTTTAGTAGAGTATTAATACTATAGTTAGATAAGGGTTTATAGATTAGATATTAAACGTAGTTAGGGGGTCTTACTATCTACGCCTTAAACTCTTCCTTTAGCTACTTAGATATACTAGCTTTACTAAACCCTTCTATATTATAGAGGTTAAGTAAGATATCTATAGCTACCTATATATATAAATAGTTAGCGTTTCCTTAAGTAAGTGTAAAGCCTTTAATCTTATCCTAGTCTAATGCCTTAGCGCTACGTAGGAGTTACGCTAGTTCTAAAGTATCTTAGTACTTCTATACTTATAGAATAAGGTATCTATAGTTATTAATATTATAGTAACTTAATATCTTTCGCGCCTACTAGATAGTAATAACTATATTCTTCCCTAGCTATAAAAGTAGGTATAGAAAGCGTAGATTTAAACCTACTATTCTACGCTCTAATAACTACTACTCTATTAGAATCTAGTTAATATACTCTTAGCTAGATAGCACTAAAACCTCCTATTCTTATATCTACTACTCTTATATCTACTACTCTTATATCTCTAGTTCGTACGTCTCTAGCTCTTTAAGCTTTACTAGTTACGCTTACGCTTCCTTAAAAATCGCCTTAAAAGCTACTACAAGATCTAACCTAGAAATTAACTACTTTAAGGATATACTTCTTAGCCTAGGCCTACTATATTTATATTTATATTTATTATAGGCTTCTGCTAATCTAACTTCTTTAAGTTACTAGATAAGCTATTTAGTAGCCGCTATTAGCGTATTAATAGAGTTATTATTAGAAAGACGTTATACTACTATTATAAAATAGGAGGTATAAGACTTTATATCCTATACTATAGTAAACTTAGACGTATACGTAAACGCGTTATTAGCGTATAGGCTGTAAGAGCTTATAATACCTTTATAGTCTATATATAAGCTTAGTACTTACTCTTACTAATTACTTATATATAAAACTAAAGAATTAACCTTAATTATTCTACGTAAATATAGTACTTCTATATAAGATAGTATACTAATATTTAGTAATATCTTTATATAATAGTACATCCTATAATTATGTCTCTAGATTTACCTAAGCGTTACTACTATTAAAATTATCTCCCTTATATATACACTAGATAAGGCATATTAATAGATATATCTACTATTATATTAAGAGTTATTACTAGATCTTTTCCTCTTAATACCCCTAAGTAATACTAATATAACTAGAGTGCTTAATAGTATAGCCTTACGTAGATCTACTAATAGCCTATACTTATTTATATTACTAATAGTACGTAGACTACTAGTAGACCCTACTAATTTTCTCTAGATCTAGTACTACGCTAGCTACACTATAGTATACTCTAGTCTATAGCGCTAAGATATATTACTCTATAGTATATTATTTATCTCCTATATAGCATTTTCTTCCTAATGCTGCGTCTAAAGGTTAGAAATACTAGTATCCTTAGAGACTATAGCACGCTTAGCTTTAGCTTTAACTTAGACGGCGTAGTAGCTACTACTTTAGCTAATAAATATAAGTACTTCTATAATAGTAGTATTAGCTTAATACAGCCCCTAAACGTATAATATAAGCGACTATAGAGGTACTTTACTAACTATCTATAACGTAGCTTATAGGGTTACGAAATCTTCTACTATACTAGTTAAATAAGGGAGGATATAGCTACTACGTATACTAGGGCTAATTATACGAGAAAGAACTAGCCGCTAAAGAAGGACTATATATTATTAAAATCTATAACTAGCTATAACATTATATAGTATAAATAAAATAAAGTATATTTAAAATACTAGCCTATAACCTAGTAGATTTAAACTTAGGTAGTCCTATAAGGCTACCTTAGATTACCTATCTTTTAGTATAAGTAGCATTAAACATATATCTTATTATATCTATTAGCGACATCTATAAGCCTTATAATTTAGAATAGTATTCTCTACCTCTTTTATAGCGCAATCGTGCCTAAGCGCTTTAATATCAGATTATATGTCACGTTAGTAGCTAGGTTGATTAGGTCGCCACGAGGCCTAAGCCATCCTCTGCACCGCCACCATATTGCCACTGACGAATCTCTCGGCGTATAGGTGGCTGAGACGATGGTATACTCTTCCTTCAGCGTGATTTCGCAAGTTGCTATCTTCTATATCATATCTATTGTTGTACTTCATCGTCTCTTCGCCTAGACTAACGCTTATCGATAACAGATAGAAGGGCACTCTGCCACTCGTCACAGTACTTAATGCATTGAGATGAATAGATCTATTCAGAATGAGTTCAATCGTACGGCATTAATAAAAGCCCAAGGTAAAGCGGCACAGCAAAGTCTGGGTGTTTAATAGAAAAATAGATTTTAGACATCCCGTCTGGTACAATTCTACCGTTCACCAAAGCACAAAACCAATGACCGTTGCCCTACAAACCTCAGGCCCTAGCAGGCCTAAAGGCACATCTCCATTCACCCATGCGCGATTGACTACCAATTACTCGTCCCCCAGAACTATCGATCGTAAGACTGAATGCGCTTTTCCATACTTGCATCGTGATGCTGCACTCCCAGAGAAATCTTTCTTGCATTGTTTAACAAAATGCTCTAACCGCTCGCCGGTTTTGGAGGCTCAAATTACATCTCACCAAGGTGTGTGGAGAGGCACAAAGCAGTATGAATGCGGCTACGTTCTTGGAATTTTGTATCGGCGTTCGGCAAATCTTCGCAGCCGATGATGGATGCCCAACATTCTTACGGGCCAGCCTCCGACCAGCGCATCACAACTTTGGTTTCAACTCTCCCTATTCTTAATGTTCCTCTACAGTACACTCCGTTTTTAGCTCCCTTTATACTTCTAGCTTGCTTGTACAAATATTTGCAAATGTGACAGCGGTCAACGATAATAAGTCGGTCTAAAATACTCAGCACCAACCTAATAGGCAGACGGTTGGATGCCTTTCGCGATACGCACACTTCGCATTCGATCGAAGAAGGACAGGAAGCGGAGGATGAAGGTACTATTCTTCTATTCCCTTCTTCGAACACTGGCTAATGCTAATAGGGCTTAAAAATACCTTGATCGATATAATTCTTGCTTTGCAAAGTCTCCCCGCCTCGCGATTGCTACCCTCAAAGCGTGGCAACAGAGACTTGCTTAGTGATCTATTGCTGCTGAATTCAGCAGTTTACTCTAACAACCTTAACACTGCACGGGTCAGGCCTCTCCTTAATGCAGTCCTTACTAAACAGCCTAATAAAGTCATCTAGGATACTGTATACAACGCTGTTATAGAATTAACGCCTCTACCCTAGCCTACCTTATCCTTCTAATAAATACCCCTTTCTATTAATATAGGTAGCTTCGTAAACTTAATAGAGCGCTGTAAACACATAGATAATGTACTAAGGGGGGAGCTAGGACACCTTTACGTTAGTATACCTAGCTTCTTTAACGCGTTCTTTAGAGATGTACTAGATCTAAGACTAGCGGTATAGGCTGTATTAGATAAGTGTAAGGAAGGAGATAGCCCGCTCTACTAGGTAGGGAGTAGGTAGTAGCGCTAGCCTAAGGGGGCGAAAGAAAGGGATATCTTAAACTAGTTCGCACTACTTATAGACTAGCTGTTAGGCCTTATAAAAGGGTATTAGCTAAAATTAAGAGTTTAGTAGTAACTACTAGTATAACCTTATTAGCCTCTATAAGGCTCTACTGCTAATTATAAACTAGATATTAGTTTTATAGATAATCTAAACGCTAGCTGTTACAAGGTAATAAGGAGTTATTTCCTTTTATTATATAAGCTATAAGAAGGAAGACTATTAGGATAGCTATAATAAAAGATTACTAATCTAAGGTAGGGCCTAGGGTTACGTAACGTACTATTACGCTAAGTTAAAGCTATTAGTAATAGTAGAACTAGTATATAAAGGTAGCTATTAGAGGTAGAGATAACTATTAGTAATAGTAGGTTAAACCTATAATAGTAGGAATAGATTATAATAAGTATATAGGATAGATAGATTTTATTATTATACTTATTATAGTTAACTTAAATAGTTTATCTCTTATATAGATTATTAACTAGTTATTCTATTATTTATAGAATTAGTATTATTTATCTCTTAGTTATAATAATAACTCTTTTCTACCTAATTATTCTATACGCTACCTTATAGACTATTACCTAAACCTATCTTACCCTAGTAAGGACTAAGCTTAGAGAAGTATAGTAAACCCTTATATAATACTTTAACTACCTTAGATATTAGTAGACGTTTAACTAATAGAATTATCTAATTAAGATTTAGCTATAGCTTATTAGGGAAACACTTAAGGTAATATAACTTAGGGTCTAGGACCCTTAATACTAGCACAACTTACCTTAGAAAATAATAAGATACTAGAGGTATCTAATAATAAAGAAGAGAACCCTAATATTACTAAGCTAAGGAATCTTAAGTAATATATAAACGCGTAGGCTTAGTAGATTACTAAGATATAAGTAATAATTAATTAGCTTATAAGGTAACTAATAATAACCCTAAATAAATAACCTATAGCTACTAGGAAACCTAAGATAGTATTACTAGAGAAATACGGCGGAGAACGAGAAAAGCTATAAGTATTCCTTACTAATATTAACTTATACTACGAGTATAACGAGGTACCTAACGACTAGGAAAAGATCCTTATAGCTAGTATATATATAAAGGATAAGGCTTCTAATTAGATATAACCCTATATAGACGATTACCTACTAGACGTAGAATATATAGGCACTAAAGAAGGAACCCGCACCTTATTTATAAGTTAGACAGAGTTTAAATAAGAGATAAGACATATCTTTAGAGAAGTAGACGCTTAGAACTAGGTAGAGAAGAAGATTACTTACCTAAGGTAGACTACGTTAGTATTAGTATACACGGCGGAATTTAAGTAACTATAAGTATAGATTAATTAGGATAATACGGCACTTTAAACGGTATTTAAAGTAGGCCTTAAAGAAAATATTAAGGATAGCCTTGTTTACTACGATAAGCCTAGAACACTATACGCTCTAATCGAGCTAGCTACGCGTATTAATAATAGGTTATAGGAACGAAATAACTAGAAGAAATACTTCTAACCTAACCTACCTAATATAAAAAAATAACGTAGGAGATTTAATAAGGATAGTAATACTATTATAACTAGTAAGGTAGAAGAGAAGGCTAAAGATAAGAAAACTTAAGGAGGTAAAAGATATAATAGTCTCTCTAAGGAAGAACGCTAGAAGCGTTACGATAATAAAGCATGTCTCTAATATAGGAAGACAGGATACTTTACTAGGGATTACGAAGAAGAATAAGTTAAATAGGTAGCTATTAAGATCTAGATAATTAGATAAGGCACGCCTTACCCGGCTAGGATAGAGCTAGATAATAACCTAAGCGACTTAGACCTATACGAGGAGGTACGCTTAGAGGATAAGGAAAGCTACGAAATTGTCCTAAGAGTAAAATTAGATAACGAAGTCCTTACTATAGACTAGCTAAGGAAGACTAACTAGAAGGTTAAGGGCACTATCGTAATAGAATAACTAGCTAACAACTAGTGTTAGGTATATAGTAATAAGACACACTACACTAATAAATATATAATTTATAAATAAATTATAATTACTAGCCTAAATGCTAAAGAAATTAGGTATTAGGTGATACACTAATAACCCTACTTTAATAATCTAATAGCTAAGGTAGAGGACTAAGAAGCTTCTGAAGTAGAGGATACTAAGGATTATAAGGATTTATGTTAGTATAACTGTAAGATTAATTACGAGTTCTATAAATAGGATAAGGAGGAATATAGGATAGACTAGGAATAGTGCTGTTACCTAAACCTCTAGGTAGATAAATGTCTAGCGGATAACTACTACCTACACGAGCTAGAGAAAGTAGAGACCTACTATAGACTTCTATAGACGCAATGCAGGAATAGGTGTGACTTCTATTATAAGTAGCTTAAGGAAGTATATAAGGTAGATAATTATTACTATTATACCTTATTATTAAATATCTATAAGGTTATAGACTATTAGATCTATAAGGCTAAGAAGGCTTAACTAAGGAAGAGAATTACTAAGGAAGAGATTCCTTATTAGAATATTTATTAGAGCTTCTATTATAATAATAAGTACTTAATATACTATAGCTTAAAGAATAATATAGGCTATTTCCCTAGGTATAAGGGAAAGAAGTAGTTAAAAAACTAAGATGCCGCTAGGGATAGGGTCACGCTAGTAAAGGTAGTCCTAAAATAACCCTTAGGAAGGTATAGGATACTAATAGTTAGGTAAAGTAGTTACTTACGACTATATCTATATAGGGACAGAACATTAAGGCGCTCGTAGATAGCGGGGCTACACGAACAATAATCTTACCTAGAGTAGTAGAGGAATATAAACTACCCTACTAGGTTAAGAAGAACCTAGTATTAGTACTATTAGCTAACGAGAAACCTATAGAATATAGAAACGGTATAATACAGATAGAAACTAAATTAACTAAGCTAAAGATAGTAGGTATAGAGTACTAAATAGTTATTAATATTATAGATCTAGGAGAACTAGATATATTAATTAGTTATAACTAGCTAGACGCCTATAACCCTACTATTAACTAGTGAATAAAGATAATACTTAGAAGAGAACCTATATATAAGGTTACTAGAGTGCGTAGAGAGACACGCCTAACGAATTAGAGCTTACCCTAGGATAGGAGATTTAGTAAGATCTCGCCTTATAAGATTAGGAGAATCTATAAGAAGGACCCTTAGAAAGTAGGAGTTATCTAGATAAGACGAGTTATAACTACGAAGGAAGGACCCTTACTACTAGAGATACTAAGAGAGTATTAGACTAATAAGTTTAAGGAACTCTTTAAAGAAAACGAAGCTACGGATTTAGTAGACTATTAGGAATAGGATTATAAGATTATCCTAGATAAAGGGGTAAAGCTAAGCCTAGGACTAATGTACCCTATAGCGCCTAAGTATAATGCTAAGCTACGGGACTACATCTAGAAGAACTTAAAGAAGGGATTTATCTAACTAGGATTAGGCCTAATAGCCTCACCTATCCTGTTTGTAAAGAAAGTAAATAGGAAGTAGCGACTATATATTAACTTTAGAAGGCTAAATAGTGTAACGCAGAAGAATTAATATCCTTTACTACTTATTACTAAGCTTATAGATCGACTCTAGGGAGCTAAGTAGTTTACGAAGTTCGACGTCTAGGAAGGATTTTACTAAATTAGGATTAAAGAAGGTTACGAGTAGATAACAGCGTTTAAAACGAAATATAGACTATTCGAGTATATAGTAATACCTTTTAGGTTAATAAACGCCCTAGTAACGTTTTAGTTAGTAATTAATAACGCGCTCTACGAATACCTTAGAATCTTTATTACAGCGTACCTAGATAACGTACTAGTATACTCTAGCGGAACGCTTAAAGAATATATTAAGTATATTAAGAAAGTGCTTAGGAAGCTAAAGGAATATAAGCTATACCTATAGCTAGGGAAGTGCGAATTCTATGTTAAGGAGATAGAATTCCTAGGCTTTATAGTGTCTATAGAGGGAGTTAAGATAAACCTAAAGAAGATTATAACTATATAGGAATAGCTAACACCTAAAATAGTTAAGGATATATAATCCTTCCTAGGATTTACTAACTACTACTAGAAGTTTATTAAGGATTACTTAAAGATTATAGTACCCCTCTTAGAGATTACGAAGAAGAAAATAGGATTTAGCTAGAACGAGGAATATTAAGAGGCGTTTAATTAGATAAAGTAGATCTTCCTTAAAGCACCTATACTAGAAATGTATAACCCTAAATAAGAAACGTAAATCGAGACTAACGCGTTAGATTATACACTAGGAGCTATATTATTATAGCAGTGCTTAGATAAGAAATAGAGACTAGTGTTCTACTATTTAAGGAAGTTCTCTAGAGTAGAACTTAACTACGATATTTATAATAAGGAACTAATAGGAATAGTTAACGCCTTTAAATAATAGGAAGTCTACTTGTTAGGACTACTACACTAGATCGAGGTTTTTACTAATTACTAGAACTTAGTAGGTTTTATAATAACGAAGAAACTTAATTAAAGATAAACCTAATAGGCTAAGATATTAGCTTAGTTCGACTTTAAGATAACCTATCGAGCCGGAATACTTAATAGAGTAGTAGATGCTCTAAGCTAGAGGTCTAACCTACGTAAAGAAAATTATAAAGAACTACATAACGCTATGTTTAAGAAAATACTTAATAGTATACTATAATATAACTAGCTAGAACTAACTAGAGTAGCTAGGGTAGCTAAGTAGGTAGAATTATTATAGTAGTAATAGTAGTAGAAGGCCGCTAACTAGCAGTTCGAGCCTAATAAGAATAGCTCTAACGAACTGTTATAGGACGAGCGAGAGTACTAAGATATAGTTCGAGGAGATCGGATATATATACCTCTATAAATAAGATTAAGTCTTATTAAGGAACTGTATAAGTCTAAAGAATATAGATATATATCGCTAGAAGAAATAGTTAGATAACTAGTAAAGGTGTTTACTATACTACGCTTAAGAGCGAAGGTGTAGGATATATTAGGTAACTGTTTAGCTTATTATTAGAATAAGCCTAAGAGATATAAGCCCTATAGCCTATTATAGCCCTTACCGCTACTAACTAGACTATAAAGTAGCGTAACGATAGACTTTATAGTAAAGCTCCCGAAATCGTTAGAACTAGGATCTAGAAGATTATATAACACTATCTTAGTTATCGTGTATAGATATACGAAAGGAGCAAAGTTTATACTAATAGAAGAGACTATTACTGTAGAAGAATACGTATACGAGGTTAGTAAAGCACTAATGTTAGAATATAGGATACCTAAAGAGTTTATTACTAACTATAATAAACTATTTACGTCTAAATACTAGGACACATTCCTAGTAAAATTAGGTGTAAAGAAGAAGCTATCAACTAGCTTTTACCCTAAAATAGATAGTTAGACGGAAAGAACGAACTAGACACTAGAATAGTATCTAAGGATATACGCTAATAAGCTATAGGATAACTAGGTTAAACTCTTACTAATAGTATAATTAGCCTATAATAGTACTAAGTCTACAATAATAAAGTACTTACTACACTATACGAACTACGGATACGAGCTAACTACTTATCAAGATCTAAAGGATATAGAAAGTATCGTAATAGGTGCAGACGATAAAGCCTACTTAATGCGAGAACTGCACGAAGAATTAAGTAAGAATATTATTTATAGGAACTTTATAATAGCTAAAGCGGCTAATAAGTCAAGGATTCAGGGACTAACCTTTAAGAAGGGGGATAAAGTTTTCCTATTACGATAGAACTTAAAAACTAAACGACTAAGTAAAAAACTAGATAACCTCTAAGTAGGACTATTTAAGATCCTAGAGGAAATAGGTATAGTAAACTATAAACTCTAACTACTACTAGGTATATATATCTACCCTATCTTTTATAAGAAACTCTTAGAACTAGTACTTCTAGATACTAAGCTAGTAATAGATATAGAGCTTAAAGATAATAAATATAAGGTTAAAGAAATTAAGAACCTATAGAAAGTTAGTTATTAGTAGAAATACTTAATTAAGTAGTAAGGATAGCTAGAAAGCTAAAATACTTAGGAGCTAAAAGAAAACTTAATAAACTATAGGTTATAGGTACTTAAGTACTACTAGAAATACCTAAGGAAGTAAGGACTAAGTCCTTAAGGGAAAAGAAGTAATTAGAAAAAAAGTTAAAAGGAGTATTAGCCTATAACTAGCTTAAGTTAGTTAATAATCTAAGTAGTAGTAGTTTAGTTATTAGAAGGTCTATACCTAGGGTAGAGTCCCCCTTAGCTTACTCTTTTATATAATCTTAGAAATTTAGGATAGTAAGATCTTAATTAGTATATAAGTACTCTTATACCTTAACCTCTAGGAGCTCTTAGTAAATATAAATAGCCTCCTCTTTAATATAAGCTAACTTAAGGTATTTCTTATACTTTTCTTACTAAACTTTCTCTTACTCTTCCTTAGAAATAAATAAACTATAGGCTATAGATACTAAAATATAACTAGTATAATAGCTAGATATAGTATCTATAAAATAATAAAGATTCTTCTCTTTATAATATTTATAGTAAAAAGGTATCTCTAAATTCTACTCCTTTATATAGTTAGTATAAGTATAGCGCTTAGTAGTTAAGTTTTATATATAGTTATAATAGATAGGCTAAACCTTAGGTGTAGTTAGAAGAAGTAAGGAAAAGAAAGAAGAGGGGATATAATACTATAGGAATACCTAAACCTCTACTACTACTACTAGACTAGGCATAAGAAAATAATAATCTAGGGTATTAGGATAATATACCTAAGAGGGGGGGTAATATTATAAGGTAATAAGGAGTTACTTCCTTTTATTATATAGGCTGTAGGAAGGAAGACTATTAGGATAGCTATAATAAAAGATTACTAATCTAAGGTAGGGCCTAGGGTTACGTAACGTACTATTACGCTAAGTTAAAGCTATTAGTAATAGTAGAACTAGTATATAAAGGTAGCTATTAGAGGTAGAGATAACTATTAGTAATAGTAGGTTAAACCTATAATAGTAGGAATAGATTATAATAAGTATATAGGATAGATAGATTTTATTATTATACTTATTATAGTTAACTTAAATAGTTTATCTCTCACACAGATTGTTAACTAGTTATTCTATCGTTTATAGAATTAGTATTGTTATACTCTTAGTTAACAACAATAACTCTTTTCCACCTAATTATTCTATACGCTACCTCACGGACTATCGCCTAAACCTATCTCGCCTTAGAAAGGATCGAGCTTAGAGAAGTATAGCAAACCCCGTGTAACACTAGCGTAGACTTAAAATATTAATAGTTATAGATCCTTATACCTAGAGAGCTTAAGAGTAATCTATTAGCTAATAAAGCGTCTAAGGCGTAGCTTAACCTTAGCTAATACGTAAGGGAGGTACTCACCGCTTAAGATAGCCGCCGCTTTATTCTTAGTTTTACTCTCTATAGACCCTTTATGTAGCTGTAGGAGTTTAACTAACTTAGAGGCATCGCCTCTAAGTAATTTAACGTTAATAAAGATAGATTATAGTTTATATCTATAATGCTTAGGTTTCCTTAGATAAACGAGGAGCAGCTAGGGTTTGACCTAACGATTATTATAGTTAGAGATAAGCGGTATATTAAGATTAAGCATAAGAATAGGAAAGAGCGCCTCGTTATTAATAAGATAATTTAATAAGTGCCCTACGTTACTAGCCGGGTAACAACCTGTTAGAAAGTTTATTAAAAAGATAATCCTAGTACGCCGCTTGTTATTAAGGATTTATAGCAGTATCTAGAGCGTAAAGAGGAAGATAAACTACTACACAAAGCGATAGAGAAAGAGGTAACGAACGTTGCTAGGTACTTCTACTACGAGACAGTTCGTGTAGGTAGTTAAGACGACAACATCCGCGTAAATATATAGAAAGGTTTAGACATAACGAAGGCAACAAACTATAAGCTAGAGAAAGCGGTGCCGCCACTGAGTATAATTAAACGCCGAACCTCGCAGAAGGACAGAAGCAACAACCTCGCTAGGCGAAAGCGATCCTCGAGCTGTACAGATGCACCTGTGCTGCCTAGCAAGCGCAGTTGTTCAAGCTCACTAATAAAACAGGTTGTTACGAACCGAGTTCACCGCCGTGTTGTTATCCACGACTACGGGAAACCTATATACAAGGCCAGTTCGATATTTAGCCTTCTTACTACACTAGAAGCCTGTATCAACAGATACGAATCACTACACCTACGGGCTAGTATGCTACAATGTAATATCTCACCTAACAATCTCTTAATTAATAAAGAAGACAACGATCCCTACTAGCCCGCGTTTTTAATCGATCTTAATCTTGCGATTAAGGAGAATTGTGTAGAACTATTAGGTGCGCGGGGAAAGACTAGTACGTAAGCATTTATAGCAATTAGTGTACTTCTAGAGGACGAAATGCATTCGTTTATGCACGACCTTAAGTTATTCTTCTAGGTACTCTTCTAGATATATATCTATTATAATAGGCTGAATGAAGGGAGAGTTGTTCTACAATTTAAGAAATAGAATTATATAGATACTAAAGAGCTAGCTAAAATAAAGAAAGGAGAAGTAGGGGATAAAAGGGATTTTCTTAGGACCGCAGAGGCGACGTTTACACTATATTACTGACTATTAATTCCTTACGTTAATAGATTACGAAGGAAGGTTTTCCCTGATAGTGGGAGGTGGAGAGTTCTAAATCCAAAGCTGTACTTAGATATGAAGGAGATACTTCGGGCAGCACGGGATGATTTCAAAGTACAAGAGAGATAATGAGATGTATACGTCACGACATCGTCGATCAGAGTCATGCGGCATTGGCTTGTCCGTTTGTCCCCGTATATAGTCGGATCCAGATGAAGAGGAAGAATCTGTAGGTGAAGTCACGTCCGCCAAGAGCTTTGAGTATAGACCGTAGGTTGAGGGGTTATTGGTAATTCCAGTAATTACAACGCGACCAAGAGGTAAGTTTACCTTAGCACAATCGATGAGTAACTTAAGCACGGCATGCTTAATCAGAACCTATAGAGAAAGAAGAGGGCATATTGGACGGAAAGCAGGCGCTTCAATGGCGACGAGAACGATGGATATACGGTAATTAATTATCAAAGTTATGTCCGTCTATGCTACCAAGAAAATATCGCCAACAGACAGCACCCAGTAATGCTAGTAATTGTAAAACCTGCCAGCTACGAGGACATTGCTGAGAACTGTGGTTGTCAAACAGGGCCTTTGTAGTTCTCGCATATCCACTCTCGACTTTGTGCAGATGATGTGGTGCTTCCAGTTCCGCCGTTGTGCATGCTGAAGGAGTTGATCGAGATGCTACAGCTACAATAAGCCCGAACTGGTCAAGCACATGCCCAGTTGGTAGATCGGATTCGGGAATTGACTCGTACTTGAGTGTGTATGCTCTGCGACCTCTCTTTTCAAAGGTAGTCTTATCCGTCCAAGCTATAAGGTGCTCCAGATCGACTAGGCAAATCGGATTCGCGGTCGTTCTTACAAAACGCCTTTCGGTGATCCTTTTCAGCAACAGCTGATTTAGCTTGACCTGGGCTTCCTCCCAAACAGGGTTTCGAGAAGCAGCAGTTGCTAGTACATTGCAGTATTTGAAGCCCATTGACGCCCACTCATAGTACTGGACCTTGTTCATACCCCAATACTCAGCTGTCCTAACGAGCGGAGCGAGGCACTGCTTACTGATCCTGATCTTGGATTGTGCCATGTTGACACACTGCTCCCATTGCTTCGCATTGAAGGTGGCATCCAGCTGTGGCTGCTCGCTTTTCCTATACTGAGAGCACTCTTCTATCCTAACTTCCCTGAATTTCATGAAAAGCTAGTCAGCTTGTCTTCGTTGAGAATGCATTTCGTCCCGCATGGCTATGCAGGCTTGAAATCTGTCATCTTTAGAGGGCAAAGAGCGTAAAGAGGCCCGAAGCGCCCGAATGTTTGGTGAAGCAGGGTTGAAATCGAGTATGTTAGTGCTTCAGATGCTCAGCTTTGAACAAGTATAGTGTCGTCAGACTTACCTGTGCGTTATTCGTTCCATCTTGTGAAAAGCCCAAAGCCGGATGATAGTCTATGATGCCCTAGAACGTTTATATACCTAGAGATCGGTGCTTTCCAAAACCTACTGACCCTTACTTACATGATGTCTGGCGATCAGGTACAGGCCTTCCCTGGTTCCAATCTGCGTTGGGTATTACCGGTACCGGTAGTGCTACGCACGTGCTTTAGCGTTATCTTATCGTGGCACTGAGAACGCGACATCTGGCTACCTTCCTGCCCTCGCATCAATAACTTGTACACACGACACTACATTGAGCACACCTTCCGTCAACCTCGTTCTGCGCGTGCGCTCACAAGTGGTTGTACAAGCGAGAAGCCTACGTTTCTCAAAATTCCTCGCTTGCTTCTTTAACGCGGTTGCTGAGCCTTCTGCCGAAGCGCGCCATACCCACAAGCACGAGTTTGATCAACTTGGCTTTGTGTTCTAGCGACAGCGAGAAATAAGAAGAAACGGGATGATGCAAATCACATTTCATACGCACCGAGCACGTCGTAATAGAGACAGTAATCCCACCGGCATTCGGGAATGCAAATAGTATCGGCTCGCCTATTATCCCCCAGAGCTTCAAGGTGTGTATGATCCTGTGCGTTCTTCCTATCGTGCTTACGAGCCTCTGCTAGCGCATCACATCGACCGTCCTCTACAACAGCGGCACAAACTTCGCTGAGACATCACCTACGATACAGGCTACAATCAAGACAACCGTCCTCAATCCGCACGACTGCGGAGATAACGACCGAGATGAAATGTATAGCGTAACAGGAAATCGTCCATCAGTCGCTCGATGATAGCCTGCTAATATACACTGCCTAGTGACGATTCTCGAGCTAGCTCGTTGCAAACCTACTCGCCCTGCAGAACTATCGATCGCAAAGCCGATTACTTCCTTTCATACTCGCATCGCAGCATTGCAATCAAACACGCATCATACTTGCGCCAACCTTTACGTAGACATGATATTGGCCCAATAATTCGCGACGAACAAGGAATTGTGGCGGATATTGCGACTCAGGTCGTGGGAAAGCTGAGTGACAGCTACAGTAGGGGCCATATCGTATTTACACAGAAGTCATTTGCGGTAATTCTGCATAGGCTCTACTTACCTTTCGCGCAGCGACACCGGAGGCTTTTTTCGCTTTTTCGGTCGTGTATCATGAGCAACGCGTTCTAGACCAACATTCACACAAACCACGAGTGTTAGAGCCGCAACCACACACAAGCGCCATGATCTGTATACCGCCCATGCAATCAGAACTACCCGCCTTATAACATAAGTCAACTGTAAAGACTTTACTGTGTGTGAACCTTGTTATCACGAAATACACAACGCTAGCCTAGGATAGCTGTAGCCAGGACTGCGAGACGTAGAGAGACGTATGTGCATCTGCAGCCCAACAAGAAAGAACGCACTAACTCAGTAATACTGTAAATTAGGAAACTAGCCAGGATAGTGAGACTCTAGTAGTCGAACTAACGGATAGAGCGAGCCGGTCATAATGCATGATCTTTAAGGTAATTCACATAGCGTTAGAAATAGTATATGCAACCCTCTATTACGGTTCAATGTTCTCTTCTACCATCCTTTGTAAAGAGCAGTCTCTAGTTGATACTTAGCTGTCTGTACCTAGCCGATTATGCTGCAACGTGGGCATTAGTCGCCTTACACTCAATAAGAATTAGAGTACTCCTAGGGAGCGCGCTTTAGCTAGATAGTTGCGATCATTGGATATGAGACAGCCTCGAAGGAAATAGACAGCCCCTGCCATCTCGGCGTCCATTCTCAACAGCTAACAGTAGCCCAGTCTTCATTCGCTTCGCTCTACCCTACCATGCATATTCGCATCTTCACTAGCCTGTGGACGATGTGTGCCACGCTGCACTAGTTGCAAGGGACCATCAACCCCGGTGAGGACTGAAGGTATTGTTGCGGAGCACATGCGAGGACCCAGCTAGTCTGGTCTAGATTACCTATATATGAAAGACCGTCCCTTGTTTCTGATGTTGTTATTTTCTCTTCCACATCGCAACCAGCGCCTTCACGAGAAGCCAAGGAGTGATAAATTCTCAAGATACCGTTCCGGACGACACGTTATATCAGGTATCTAAAGAGGCTGCATGATTGGTGACTGTCATTGACGATCGCAGGAGTATCAAGATGATACTATTCATCGGTCTTTAGGACCAGCAGAACTAGCAGTTACAAAAAAGTACTGCAGTGATAAAAAAGAGACCGAACAGCCCAGAGAGTTCGCATCCTACAAGACTAGGGAGACAGCGCCACACAACGCCGGTAAGATTCTCCGCCATGCGCATCTACCAGTACTAAAAAACCAAGCAGGGCACCAGTCCGAGGAGAACGATGCTGAGATACAAGATCTTTGGGGCAAGCTAAATAACTTAAGAGAGAAACAAAAGCGCCTCCGCATTGAAGAAGACCGCCTGCTCTCTTGTCTCCAAGTAGCATACAGATATAATAGGGAAATAATTCAATCTAGATTAATCAAGAACTACAAAATCGTTAGGTGGGCGGATAGTGTCGACGCTCATGGTCCTAATGACAATATACACCACTCCAACAAAAGAGCACGTAGAGGTTCATAGATTAAGATGATAAGGATTTGGCCATGTAGATTGAGATGACATGCGGACAGTGCACAATATCCAGATAAAGACACTGATGATACTCCTACACAAACGTCTCAGCAACGAAGTTAGTTTGGATCAACACTGCAAACGAGTTGCAAATTTAACTTGAGTAATTTACATGGCTTTGGAAGGCGTCTCGATTCTCAGGTGCCGGACTTCGGCAGTTTGTCACACTATGTCTTCTCATTTGTCATGTTCTCTATGTTCCCAAATCTTCAAATGAGATATTTCTTGCTCCGGCTATGTCTGGTGATAAATGTAGGGAATTGTATTCCCAACTGTTTTCTAACTTAGCCTTACTTTCCTATAGACTACCTACTCCCAGATAGCCGCTTATACTAAAAGAGTTTTGTAAAGAACTTAACAGTAGTAAGGAGTATCTGTCTAACAAGTTATAGTTTACGTGTAATATTAATAATAGCTGTACGTAGTCTAAAACGAAACACTAAGTAAGGGTTAATAAGTAATATTAGGGTTCTAAGGTGTTACTTAAAGCGGGTGGCGTGTAAAAGTAAGTATCTACTAGAGCTGCTGCTTTTGCTTTATTTAGACACTAAGCTGTAAAAAAGGTTAGGGATACACTCTCTACTTAAAGGTAGAAATCCACTATAAAGTCGTACAATTTTCTAACACTTCTATAGCCGCTAATGCGTGTCGCAGCTGTTCCCGTAGCGAAACGTTGTCTCGTTCAAGCTCTGTGTTCTGAAGCTGTTAATGGGATAGTCTACTGTTGAAGATTCGGATTCGAACCTGGTGCTGTAGAACATCGATCTGGTCTTTCGCTCTCTGGCGCGACTTTCGCTGACTCTCTCGGTTCTTCTTCCTTTTCTGTGCAAGTTGGGCGGCAGTGAGATTCATAATACCCTGTAGGCTTGCTTCTGATAACCACCTTCGTTGAACAACTGTTAGGTATAATTAAGTCGATACGATAGAGGGTGGTGCAAGGCTAAAGTGAAGAATGGAGGGGGGGGGGGGGGGAGATATTAGTGAGATGACAATACTTAATGGTTCGAAGACACGCATCAAGAAAGTAATCTCGGCGGAAAACTAAGGGGTGAGGCCGATATGGCAAGGCAATCTATTTTAGATACTAACTTAGTATTCGTGCTTCATACTCACGTGCTACAGTAACTAGTGCACCAAAAAAAGAGCTCCAAAGGTTAAAGCTGCTCTAACGTTATGTTCTCTCGTACTGCGACACGTTCCGGTCGCAGTCTCCCATAACTGCACTATCTCACTCAAGTATTCATGTGCCAACCGCCCCGGCGCAAAGCAGCGTCAGCTTGATACCTACATCCAGGCTAAGTACAAGGGGATTGCACAGGCTGATTGGCTAAGCAGAACCAAATTCATCCAGCTCTTGGGCAGTAAGAAGGTGGCCGAAGAAAAGTACTTTAACGTCCTCGTTCCAGCCTACCTTAAACGACAGCGGCACTTCGAGGTGTGCAAGGCATAAAGCATGCATTCCAAGACAACGTTACCTCTAACATCGAAGAATTTTGAAATCTGCCCATGGCTGTTCCCGAGCAATCTTTATACTTGCGAGTTCTCTCATTCGAGAGAACCTGTTCGTCTAGGTCGTTGAGAATTGTGGAAGTTGTGGTTGGCTCAAGCTGCTCTGCGTCATTGCAGTACCATGGGATGAAGTGGATGGCAACCATGGTAGCACATCGCACTCAGATGTGAGAAAAGATGGGAAAAATGAAGACTGATGCGCCTTCGTTGCTTGCACAACACACACACAACCATGGCCTTTCAGATCGCCACTGTTAGCCATCAAGGCATCAAGAGAATTCTGGATAATTACGGTATATCTCATTGATGAGTACCTTCAACGTAAGTGTGGTAAGTGATGCGGAAAGTATGAGTGGCTCGTTGTTAATAGGTCATCGCCGTACCATAGGATCAAATGGATGGCAACCACAGTACGACTTCGCGATTACGCCCACACAGAGATGTGAGTTAAAGGCGAGTATATATACCGACCCATGTGCGTCTTCGTTGTTCGCACAACACACACATCATGCCACTCCCTCGCGCCGCCCTCCACACAGGCTCTCTAATTCCAAATCGCATCTAAAAGAGCATTGGATGCCGTCCGCCCTTGCCCTCGAACTCGTCAAGGGCAAGCCACCACCAAGCGCATGTACAAGCTGTGTGGAATCTTGAATCATCCGAACAACGGAGTACGAAGTTGTACAAGCTCTACCTAGAGCGCGCTCTAGGTATGTGGTGCACACGCTTGATGAATGTGATGCTGATATCTGATTTCAGCGACAAACAAGAACAGCTTGCGAACACCAACAAGATCCTGGCACCATACAATATGGTGGTCAAGATCAAGAACGGAATTTAAGCTTAGAGAAAGCTTCAATGTGGACCTGGCATGAGGAAGCTGCAACATAGAAATCTATGTAGGAGCAATGTGACGTATTGGTGGATCGTATGTGTGGAATGTGTGGAATGTGACCGGCAAGCGGCGGCATCAAGAGAAGCCTTCAGGGCAAACCCATTCCCCTCAATATCTCCGTTCACTCTCCGGCTCCATACACACGCAGAGCCTTGGAAGATTCTGCCAGGTTGCTTACCAACTGGGAAGCGACTATCCATCTCTAGCCTGTTCCTTAAGGTCAAGATCCGCGGATTTAAATAATGAATCTTATCTGCCTCACCCATCTGCGAGGTATGTGACGATACTATTCCCTGAGGATGTGGCTAACCCATACCGTATAGGCGATGATGACGAAGCACAACGGTTCTTGGACGACGAAATGCGAGCAGTAGATGATCTACTCTATCGACTTCAACGCCCTAGCTTTACGCCAACGGGCTGTTCCCGAATGATACGAGGATGAAAATGCAGCACGAAAAGAACGATTCCATGGAGATCGATGAAGCCGACGAATCTATGCTTGAGAATTTCGAGATCGACGTGACAGAACATGACAGAATATAACAAAGGCAGAGATCAATGCGCTTGTACAAGCGAATCCATATATAAGCTAGCCAACAGTGCCTAGCAACTTGTTAGCTACCATTTTTACCCGTGTTAATGCTCAATTACGGGAGGAGCAAATTCCGGAGGTGGAATACGACGTGTTTAGTTGGCGGATGGCGCGCGCTATCCAGTATCGAATGACTTATAGGTGTGACGGCAGCTCCACACGGCTCAACAATGTCTAACAGGTTATGCGAAGCCAATAACAAAACGAGAGCAATAGCGGCTACAGCTTCAGGGGCTGAATCTAGCTAGTCTAGTACAAGGAGTGGAGCACTGGTGTGGGCGGGAGGCGGGCGCGCTGAGTGGACGACGGGAATGTTGAATGTTAAGATGCAGTTTCTGGGATGGTCGCTAACTAGGTAGCTTCTACGACATCGCGTTGAGAACTATCAATACCGCTGTTCTAGCATGGGTTTTACCTACCTGTTGTTGCTCTTTATCAATCGCGTGTATCTGCATGTGCCTTTGTGCACAGACGTTGGCCTTGTTAGCTACGCACTCATGCGAGTCCGGCAATTCTGGAAGAAGCAACGTGTTTCGTGTAGAAGAGAAAGATCTGGATTTCCGCTACGAAGTAATGCGGAAAGGAAAAAACGACTATTTAAGGACTAGTTGGCTCGACATCTTCTTCTGCTTGTTGAGTTGCAATCTTCGCTGTCTTTAGAAATTTGACGATTGCACGCACTCACTGTGTAGTATTTGAAGCTAAGGCGGTAGAGACTGGGAAGTGTGACCGCCAATCCGATTTGTAGACGTGGGTATGCAACTTAGGACGCACAGGTGATAGGTGCATACGACGTGGCTGCTTGGCAATAACGCCACCATGCAACAATCTGTTAAGAATGCCTGCCACTGCTGTACAGGCAATTATACACCTAAGTGGAAGGTGCACCCGCTGCACCTTGTTTCTTACATACCTAACTAATAATCGACAGATGGGCAAAGCACAGAATCAAGGCGAGAGAAGGCATCTAGGCACTTTAGAAGATAGGGCAAACGAGGCAAATGAAGCGAAAGAAGGAAAAGAGTCCTTCTGTTAACCTCCATGTGGATGGAGATGTGCCTTTGGGCCTGCGGGGGCCTGAAGTTTGTAGGGCAACGGTCATTAGTTAAGGCGACAACCTCCAGCGAAACACAACCAAAGGCACATCTACGGCAAGAATATCTGGGGTGTAAAAAGCAAGACTGCATCTAGATACTAGATTACCGCTAGCTCAAAAAGATCGAGACGAAGCAACGCGGATAGGAAGAAGGATGAAAGCTTCTATGTAGCTTCCAACAAGGATGCTAACGATAGCCTATTAACTGAAACACATCCGTTCAGGGAACTACCCAACAAGGAGTCTGGTGCTGAAGAGGCTTCTCCTTCCGACCCTAATAGAAATACAGTGCCATATAATGAATGCATGTTAATTAACACAGGACTTAAGCCTGCGTTGCAAGTAAGCTAACACGCATTCTACCGTCAACCTCTCGCGCCATCCAAAGGACGTGCTCTCTGCAAATCTGTGCAACGTGTGAATACGAGTGTCCCGGACTTGGGGCACATTTGGCGTTTCCAAATAGGATTTCTGTTATACTCAGTCTCTAAAGATAGGGGCGGGGAGAGAAACATACCACAACGTATTCGAAATCAGTCGCAATATTAGAGATAACCTCATTGTTTTTGCTCCTCAGGTCAGGATGTAGAGACATCCTCAGGTTAGGACGTAGAGACAAATAGGCTTTCAGAGCTAGCATAAGTAACCCAGGACGGTTGTACGGCTGATAAATACCCTATTCTTCCAAGCTCTTTCGTAACTGGGGAAAGGATGCCTGAATTGCTGCTTCTATGTTGCTAAGGTGACGTGCGAGCAGAACCATAGCGCCACTACTGAAATCTGATGGTATAGGCATAAGAACAAATTTCTGCAAATCAACGTTTACGAACCAATTTTTAACAGGGACGTTATGGTGGAGTTTATTAAGCGCAGCAAGCACACTGCGAAAGTCGTCGAAGATCCTCTTGTGTGCGCGCTCGGTTGCGTACGCTAGATTAATGCCATGTCGCTCACATATGGGCATGCTCTTCTTTTTCTAATCATCCAAATCTTCACGTTGAAGAGGAACAGGATAAGGATTTGGGGGAAATCCCGCTTCATAGACGTCTGGCTGGATGAAGACCGCTAGGAATTCTTGGAAAGCTGGAACCTGAAACGTATTAGAACATTTGCACACAGAATCTTTTAACATAACTTACGATAGACTGGCGATAATTAGGCTGGGAGTCATTTAGTGATGGCGATGAGGCAAAATCAAACATCGCGACTGAGGCTATGCTTGACGTGGGGATAAGACAAAACGGAGGGCATCAAGCTTACTTATGGTATATATATCGATCGCAAGCCCTGGGCGGTTAATACCCCTATCTGTCTCAGCGCATGGACGGTCGTGTCGATGAGAAAACAGCCATACTTTAAAATTTATAATTCTGAGTTTTCCGGCAGTAATGGAGCGCTGAAGGTAGTTGTACTGAGTTTGGCGCCTCTAACAAGACGCTCTGTAGCTTTTTTTTTTCGAAGCTTCACTCACTTCCTTTTCGTTTATTGAATCGATCTAGAGAAGTATACCGGCGCCAGAAAAGAATTTTTATCAATACGATGCGAAGGCGGACTTCATTAACATATTCTCCTCATGCGAGCTAAAACACCACTCGAATCAACAAGGGTACAATAGACCAAGAACCCCAAACTATAAGGAATGACCATTTAGTTGAAAGAACTACGAAAAGAAAAGGCACAAGTGCGGACCTCATTTCCTCGGGTGCAAAAATTGACGACGCTGTAAACACCACTATGCTAATTAACTGTATATTGTCGCCAGGATCAGGCACTGGCTAAAGTCAGCAGTTGTCCGTATGCGAGAATTTGTGCGCTTTACTATGCAAATTTCCCACCAAGCGGAGATATGTCGAGAATTCAAAGACTTCCAACAAGACTAGGTCCTGGGAAAGCAGATAGAGCGCCAGTAACACCAACCATAGTAACATTTCCCGATGCTTGCCTAAGATCCGATCTGGATACATGCTAACAAATCGTGCAAGCGCCAAGCGAGCTATAAAGAGGTGGACTTGAAGCTAGAGACCCATAGTCGGATGTTGTATTGAGCTTGATTCAAGTGTTGTCGTATGACGATCGGACAGTGTCATTAACAGTAGGCGTGGGGATTGAATGAACTAATTTCTAGCGGCAGTAGGAGGTCTTTGAGCTATCAAGTGCAGAAATTCCTACTATTTAAAAAAGCCCCTGAGAAGAGCGGGGTTACATGTGGGCCAGCGCACACGGCATCGGCGAGCAAGTATCTCCGCGCATATGATTAACATAGGCAACCGCTAGTGATGGAAACGTCATGATAAAAAGACAATCTACAAGAGCTTGTTAGGTTATAAATGGTGAGGATCAGCCATAGATTGCATGGTCATTAAATGAAGAAAGAGCAATTGGATACTGTGTCTACATCCATCTATTACAAGCGATGTACTGACCCCCCTACGCTCTAATATTTCCGTAACGGCGTTGCATGACCAGTTCGATCAATCGTTCATTGGTGTTATCGGAGTTGAGTAATAGACCATTTTCGACTTGAATGCCTTTAAGTTCGTCATGATTTTCTTGAGGCACGTTAGAAGTGAAGAACTCGAAATAGGAGTTGTCAATACAACCAATAAGGGTGCGATTGATGCAATCCAGTCCTTGCAACACGTTCCCTGCTCTTTGTTAACAGCGACCTACTAGGTGAAGTCGACACAGACCAAGTTGATGCTTCTGTCGCACTAGAAGTTTCATGTAGTCTTCAAAACAGACGAGGCAACGCGTAAGCTTGTGGTTGCCCTCTACAGTGTCGGTTTTCTCCATAACATGAACATCAGAAAATACGTCTTCCTTCTCGGGCAATACGGCTTCGATGTAAAAAATTTCCTTTTCATTATCCTCTTCAGACGCGCATGCAACGACGATACGAAACGGAATCGTTACGTCAGTGTTGGCTTTTCCCAAGCAACTCATAATTACTAGGATTCCTGTCGCTCTTAGAGGAAGAAGTAGCCAGTCTCGAGCGGATTTAATTGTGTGGTCGGACGAATTGAAAGACTTCGGGAAGATTTGAAACATGATGGGGGCGGTAAATCGCAGGAAGAGATACTTCGAAAGTGGAACTGTAAACTACGATATAGAGTGTGGCGAAGCCAAGGAGAAAGATATTCCTAGACTTCTCATTACAAGAGAAACAGTTGCTTTTATCATGTCAAAACCGCTCCTTGAGTGGGGGGCCATGTCCAGCTCCACAACAACTATACGTCCTTCATTAAGCTATTCCCCTTGTGCTGTTTCTTCCATATCAAACTGCTACGCTGAAACCACTTGCAGTGCTCTTGCATGCATAGTACAACATAAACACTGATCAACACAGCAAACCATGCCTGGGCACTCTTTCGCCGCCAATCGATCTCTCTGGTGGTTTCGGGGGCAATACTAGCGCAGGTCTAGGCTGACATGCGCGGACTGCTAGCAGCGCATGAATTAGCGGTGACAGAGCAGCTTAGCAATATCTACCCCTGCGTGCATTCCGTACCAAAGCAGCTCTTCTCGCTTGCGCATCAGACTAACGGGACAGGTCAGCATCCGGGATAATCCTTGCGATAAGGCGGCCTTTCTTTATGGACTATTTATGCTATCAACTGCTTCTATAAGTGGCCGTATTTGGGCACATTATGGATTGTTCGCGTAGCATAGACCACAGCTCATTACAAGAAGTTATTTAGTGCTTATCGTAAACTTAATTGACACTAAGGAAGAGCTTTCAGCGATAGTTTAGTAAGTACCTGCAAAAAGGCAACCGGTGAGGCTCACTAGCTACGGCCGCTCCGGTCGGCTAGGTATGTCAAAGCATTGGTACTATATGCATGGCTGTATGATTGTAGGGTACGTTCTTTCTGCAGCGCGAGCCTGCGGGCTGTTGTCGTACTTGTTTGTCCCTCCGTGTTGACTGACGTTAACTGATGGTAAATAGAAGGATTCTCTTCTACTATAGTGCTTAATGCGTTAAGATAGATACGCCTATTTATAATGCGTTTAGACGTACGATATTAGGAGAGACGTTAGGCAAAGCGCCGGAGCACAGGCTAG
This sequence comes from Alternaria dauci, assembly GCF_042100115.1. Classification (NCBI taxonomy): domain Eukaryota; kingdom Fungi; phylum Ascomycota; class Dothideomycetes; order Pleosporales; family Pleosporaceae; genus Alternaria; species Alternaria dauci. The sequence goes on from NC_091276.1 coordinate 287,327, forward strand.
GTTTTAAATAGAAGATAATTTAGGTACATATTGTTGCCAGTGATGCTTAATCTTAGTGTTCTCACTATTCACTATACGCTAGGTCTTCTACTTCACCTGATGTGCTGTTGTGAAGGGCTGCTCGCGCTGACAAATATCCTAGCTAGGGCTAAAGAATTAATCGATTCTCCTTTACATCCAAGAGTACGCAACGTCTCGAGATCCTGACTTAGGAGCGGAGATTTTAGCCAAAACCTGGACAACCTATCGACTGTGCGATTGCGAAGGGCATGCAGAGTCCTCTCTGTGAGCTGCGTTCGCCCAGCTAGGAATGGATAGATTGCGGAAGAACGGATAGCCTAAAGGAGAAGCACATTCTTAAACTCCCTGGGCAGGGTTAGTATAGAAAGTAGCGTGTAAACAACGGGGCAACTTGCGCGTGAAGCGTCTTCACAGGGTTACTCAGCATAACTTGACTGTTGCTCGTGCTTTGATATGGCTCGTATGCACTGTCGACAGCCGCACCGATGCGGTCAAGAGCGATGATACTTACAAGAGCAGCTTTTACCCAAAGGTAGACGACTTCGGTTAATTCTCGCTAATCTGCAGACAGCTTGTCCATTGTTGGAGGAAAGCACTTATAGTGTAACACAGTCTCCAGATGTGGCCACAACGACTTAACTATGCCGCTGTAATACTCTACTCAAAGCGAAGCCTTAAGAGGGTCGGTTAATAGGAGTTCTTCGTCTTTCCAGGCTAGCCATAAGGAAAGCGACGATCTCCATTTTTTCAGAATCTCAATTTAACATCTCGCAGTAGCCGTAGGAAGCGTTCGCGCTGTCTCAAGTATCTTCCGGAGTTGCACCCTAGTTGCGTAAGCCGTTTCAGGACCTTCTTCTAGGCCTCCTACTAAAAGCATGTCGCTTCTAGTAATAGAAATAAGGCCCAATAAGACGAAGCGGAGGCAATCCTTAATACTACTAGGGGGAAGTGTTAAATTAGATAGCTGAACTTAAGTGTAGTAACTGACCGCGCTAGATAACGACATATCCAGGAACTCCTCTTCGTTTCTTCTGATATTTAGGGGCTCTCGTCTCGTACGGCTAGGGCATTATCAGGAACATATTCACTAAATCTTGTCAGCCTAGCATATCAGAGAACGGTGGCTAATCTTACTAGTGGCCAAGATCTATAAATATGCGGTAGGCGAAATGAATGTGCTCCTAACTCTTATAAAGCATTCCGAACTAATTAGTGTATAGTGCAGCCAAAGTCATAGTTTGTGCAAGAGCGACACTGGATACTCCACGCTCGCGTTCGAAAATGCTCTGCGCGTAATAGTAATATGGCATGCCTGGAAGGATGCCGGGATGACCTGAACGGTCTCGGATTGACCCACAACTCCCAAGTGCGAGAAAGAGGAGGACATTGACATTGTGTAAGCACGAGGTGATTGAATCCTCACGTTCCGCTGCTGTATCCTTAAGGAAATCGTCGCACATCTTCCGAGGTGCGTCAAACATCGGGTGCAAGACGTGCACTTTTCGAATATATGCCTCAGACAGCTCGCGCAGCTTTTTGTACGAGAAGAGTGTCGTTCGCGTGTCTTGATCAACTTCGAGCAACTTAAAGTGCAAAGAGCTAGGAATAGAGAGTCGCCCGAGGCTTCTCATTAGTTCTTCTTATTACAAAGTGAGAGTTTTCACTTAGTGAAACGTTTATGTCGCTACGTCGGCTAACTTCTCTAATGTTCGATCCTTCCTAGGAATAGTTAATGTCGAACCATAGATCGCAAAATAGCAACATACTTTAGCGGTGCTACTTCGACATACTGGCACTCGTTTCCTTTTCCCTCTTCTAAACATTGCTTGCATGGTTTACGCCCGTTGCATTTCCGCTTACAAGTCCGACATGACAAACAAGCCTACTAAGTTCAAGGCTAACGCTTCTGAGGTATTTCTTCGTCGTGTAAGTGTAAGTAGCTACGTTGCATGTCGAAATCACGTAGATTGTACATCGGGCTTTCGAAGAAACAGTTACAATAGAGCCAAGCAATGAAGACCTAAGGAGTGAAGTTGTGAGAGGGGACAAACAAAGGCCCAAACAGCGGCTAATTCAAGCACACGTCAACAGACTAAGGTAACGAGGGACTTATCTAGAGAACCAAGTCACAGCAGAGAGCGGGGCTCCGCCAAGATGATTGAGAAGTCTACATCCCTACAGGTAAGGTGTTCCGGTACAGACGCTTCCGAGGTGGCGTGTCACTAGCTGCACCGCAACAGGAGCGCTAGCAGCTAACAGTGCAGAGCGTTATCACAGTGTATTCTCTGGAGGAAAGAGGGCATGTTCTGCTCATAAAATTACTTAATAAAACCGAAATCCGATCTATACACTCAGAATAGACTGAATGCGCGCTTGTAAAATGGGATGGCACTGTTCAAGCGGAAGCGCTTCGCCAACTTGTATCTGCAAACCCTCCAGTAGGAGACTACGGTAAACAGGATCCCAAATATCAATATGTTTCCCCCGAAACTGCGACAACTAATCGTAGGCAGACTCTCCGATAATTTCTCGTAGTTTCCTCGCAATGCGCTCGCAATTAATAAGTGCGCCGAAATCAACTCTTTCTAGGAGGCTAACATTGTCTAATCAGGTTAGGACAACCACTTCACAGCTATAAACCCCCTCACGACTTGCGTGAAAGGAGCCGACTATAACAACTCCTGTAATCTTCTCAGGAAGAAAGGCATCTATGACAAGACTTGTATGCTTAGGAGTGGTCTGGGACAGAGGGAGCATATCATCGGAAGCAGCATACTCGGGTGCAGACAGGTTTGCTTTACACATAGGATGCCTCATATCTCCCTTCAAGTCGCTAGACCCCCTGTAGGTGTTGACCTCAGTGTTAATATCGGTGTTTAAGCGATGCCTAGTATCCGGAACAATAGCCTCTTCTGATAAATGGAGAGAAGCTCGTCGCAAGTCTGGTCCGCGATGCCAAGCTGGGAAGTTCCAACGATTAGGCCTTCTCTGGGTTGGGAAGAAACACGATCCTAGCCACTTTACTAAGCTGATCCAGTCGGACTGTACGGGATCGGCTCCCGCATGTAAGGATGGATGCTCCGCGGTGCTCGCTGTGGTGGTGGCCTCCACCGGTCTGCTGCAACAAGTTCTACCGAACTCCGTGATCCTCTTGACTGTATCTTCGTATAGCTTTGTACGGCTGAAGTGCATTTGAAAGAAGCTTTCGACGGTAAAGATCTTATCTTCATCTACTTTTATAGCAGAGCTCGGCCCGAAGGATTGCGAGACGTTCACCTGAATATAGTGCGTACCGCTCTCGCACCAAACGTTACGGCAGGCTTTGATTTCTGGTTTTAGGGATCCCAGGTGCGTTAATTTAATGCGAATATTTTCGATGTTGTAGCTATGCTTCGCTTCTAAGTAGTGTATATATGGTTCGTAGCAACGGTAGCCGTAGTGCTTTAGGCAATAACTGCATTAGAACTTTCTGTCCGCTACGATATGTTAACCTTCAGCTTCACTAAAATCATAAGCATAGGCTGAGGAAATAGGTGACTTACAATCAGGGAGAAGGACGAGTTCCTCTTCACGTAGTCGCTAGTCTAAAATATCAGGCTAGAAGGTCAGTTCCTTCCTTGCGTTTTAGAGTTTAGGTTAGAAAACAGTGGGGGGCAACTTACCCGAGATGCAGCCACAGTATCTTGAGCTATCTTGCCAGTATTTTGGGTTGGAAAGAAGGCAACCGGTGAAGGACGCAAGAGCGGTGAGATGATGGATGCAGGACGTCTCAGCCTCGCAGGAAGCGTACATGATAAATGAGTATCTTAGCTATCTATTCGCGCCAGGCCATCCTATTGGAAGAGCTTTAGACACAGAGATACTACTACTATCTAGGAGGCGGCTCGAGTTAGGGCCCTTAAACAAACGGTATGGACGCGAACGTAGGCATGAGATAACCTTCACGGCGCGCTTTCGTTAGTCTGGCTAGGCATTGAACGCATTAGTCTAAGCCAGAGCGATCCTATCCGTGCATAAGTCGATCGCATTATAGGGACGCTTCCTTGACAGGCCGAGTCCCGAGATTAGGACGGCATACCTATTAAGAATATGCCTTCTGCAGTTGGAAGGCCTAAGTTTATTAGGCACTACGACGATCTAAGCCACGTAGGGCGGTACCGCAGGCTAGGTATGGTAGTAAAGCGATCAGCATATGCGGCAAGGTCGTTCAGTGAGGCAGTTGATGCAGCAGAAAGGAGCTTACGCGGCCCGAGCCTCCAGATACCACGTTGTGAACACTCGTGGCGTGGGTGGCAGAGATCCTGTGCATTTCGTAAGGTGGAAGCTAAGTGCAAGTAACTTAGCAGCAGTCTATCAAACATTTCAAGTGTAGACACAGGACATTATCTGAATATGTTCTATACAACAGAATTAACGGCAATGATACGTATCACTTCGTGTTCTAATAAGGAATTGTTGAGACTATGTGTCCTGCCACTTCAATTTTCTTTTTCACCCAGTGCACTCGGCATTCAACTCTTTACACTTTTAACATAAAAAGAGGGCACCACGTTTGATTCCCTTGTTGTAGCAGCAGTCGCAGGCTCTGCTCAATCGCTTTTTCTATGGCTGCTTTGTCAACAGTCAATCGGCGAAATAGAGATACGACATTGAACCGGAAGATTACTCTAGATACGGTATGTGCATCAATAGCTAAGACCCGCAGTTGCATAAGCAACTTTAAGTCGTCGGGCGGGAACTGCTTTGGCACAATAATCGTGTAAAGGTTGTACTGCGAGTATCTAATGAACGCCACAACAGCGTCCGTGGTCTGCTTTGGTGATCAGCGGTGTTAATAACAGGGCTGGGTCACATACAATCACATTGGTGGCAAGTACCGTAGCTTGAGCCATCTGGAAGTGAATGTGGTGCAGGAAGGCAACCAGTGAAGGACACAGAGGCAGTAAGGCAAATCGAGCGCGTTTCAGCCTTGTGGAAAGCAGAGTTTAACATTAGCGTTGGCCGACTGACCTAAGCTCAGCAGTAAACGTGTGAATACTTTGAAAAAAACATGCCTGTCAGGATGGCTGGTCTCTCGCGAAAGACATTGTCTATGCCCATGTTTGTCTATCTCAACCGTAACAGTGGTCTGGCTGACGCCTGCAAGGCGTTCGAGTCCAGGAGCCGATCCGTAGTGAAGCGAGTGGCAAGCGCGGAGGTGATGTGCTTGAAGTAGGCCTAACCTCAATAGAAACAATTACCGAATGGCAGATTTGCGCTTAAGCAAAGAAGGTTAGGGTCGTCGCGGCATAATGGGAGATTCCCAAAGTAGTTTAGATTTGGAGACCAGCAACGGGTATTCAAACCCAAGCTACTTTCGGAATCCCCCTCGCCATTGAATTCGCGAACGCCAACGTCCCCCTTCCGAGAGAAATGGCACTCTCTGGGTATCAGAAGGACTTGATAAAAGCATTGAGTCTGTGCAAGCCATCCTATATCATCGAAAACAAAGTGAGCTGGTCCTTTCGAGTCAGTGCTGGTGTATGACTTAACAATATCTAGGCCTTGCTTGAATGTTTCCGTCAATTCATACAAAAAGGGACTATACTCGAGTGGTGTACGATTCTTCCAGAGAACTTTGGGGCTCGCGATGTATTTACGTCCATCGAATGTCTTCGGATGCCGGTCCGTGCCGCCGATGAGGCCACACCACAGCCACACCAGCCACACCAGCCACATAATACTTTCAAACTACCACACGAAGAATACTTTGAAAGCCTTGTTTCGGACAAAAAGAGGTTGAAAAGATTAAACCAAATCGCTCAACGTATGACTGGTGCTCAAATAACAACACAGTTACGTAAAGTCCATGAAGACCTTATCCCGGCGGATCCGATTACACAGGCAAAAGCAATGTACCAGAGAATAGAGCAGCCTGTGGATCAAAGTAACATATTGTATCGGCAACATATCATTCTTTTCGGGGATGCAGTCGACCGATATGCAGCATTGCAGTTACTGCAGCTCTCAAAGGGGCGAGACAGCAAAACCGCGGCCTTCGAAGAGATCGCTAGAGAATTTGGAATAAAGAAGACGATTGTGGCTAAGAGATATACTCACTCTCGTCAATATTTGAAATTCGCGGAAATCGGAGGCCCAGGTTCTCTGCGTTCAATGGATGGCTTCAAGTGGGAGTAAGCACAAAAACAACCAAAGTTGGCATTCTCTGACGCGCCGCAGTATGGAAAACACCAATGAAGAGGATATAAAGTTGCTCTGCAGCTACCGGAAACGCATGCTCTCGACAGTGGAAGAGCAATCCCAGGCTCTCGATTTCGTAGTGGTGGAAGATCTTGTCCACAGTCTCCTAGCCCAAGGGGTAGCGGCAGCCGAGATTGCACAAGGACGCACCCGTTTAGCAAAGTTGATTTGCTGTCACGTGGAAATCGAAAGATTCATACAAGATGGCACGATACTTCCAAAAGGCGTGAGCAAAGGCAGCAACGAACAGTCCCGGCGTACATTTTCGCGATCTCCAGCAGAACCTGAATCTGGGATAGATGTCAGACCACCCCCCCATACTATTTATCCTGATCCGCAAGGACATATACCCTTCTATTATGCTCTACAAAGACAGCAACCGAACGCTGCCAAACGACGGAGAGTCTCCGGAAATGAAGGCGTGCAGCCTCCGACGGTATGCCCAATCCTAATGCCAGCAGACAATGGAAGTACAACTCAAGCAGAGGGCCAGCACTTCTCAACGGTGATCTCTATTCTTCCGGAACAGCAGCACAACTCTGTACCACCTTTCGAAGAGGCAGGCAGTATAGAGCACGGGAGTCTTAGCTTAATTTCCCACGTAGCGTCTCACGGGAACCTTATACTAAGTTTAGAAGAGGTAGAGTAAATTCAGGAAAAGAACATGACTTATTTTAGACTATACAGAGATGAACTAGTAGTAGACCAGCGGCTTTTAGCATCCCGCTCTAATCCACAACGGTCTATACTTGATAATATCGCTGCCCAGCAACCTTCATTAGTTGACAATAATTTGCCTCTTCTGCCGAACTTAAACGCAGACGCAGATTTCACATTATACGCGATAGAATTTGTACACACCCTAGATAATAATGCTAGATTTGCGTTTAGCCTTCACTATAGTCTACAATAATGCTAAGTAGTTAGCTTCTCTAGTAATAGTAACTTCTACTTAGGATAAAGGATTAGATTAATAGGAACGTTGGCGGATATTCTGATGGAGACTTCCTCGTTACTAGAAAGGACCTTTATAGTGTGCGGTCGCAATTTCTTAATTACATAATAATCGCCAATCTTAATATCGATTTCCTCTTTAGCATTGCTGTCGATCTAGATTAGTGATATAACTCCGACATAGTCTCGTAGGATTATCAGCCGACCTTTAACTAGGCGTAGCATAACCGGCTATAACTCAGGCTGTAAGCCAACATCCGGTATTGCCTGTTAGATAGTGACCTACTATAGTTTATTAGGAACTATCTACTTATCGTGAAAGGAAAGTTACGCACCACTTAGGTAAAGTACTCTTGATTTAGAGCTGTAAACTTAGGGCTTAGCTTAAATATAAATATTTCTCCCTGTTGCGCTAACACCTTAAGTTCGCTATCGTTCCTAGCTTTTATCGAACCCTGTGCTTTATCGTCCTGTTCTCGCGTTTTAGCGGCCACCTTATAGATCCGGGCATCGAAAGATGTAGTAGTTTCTACAGTTTAATTTAAATGCATTACTAGCGGTAAGGTAATGAATGGTAAAGGTTGTGGCTAATGTGGTAAAGAGTTTTCGGTGCAGTGCGGGGCAATCTACTAAATATATACATGTGCAAAACCGCGGAAATGTGGGCAAAGCTACGATTAGTACTTAGTTTGAAAAAAAAAGTGCGCGATATTCACAAGTGCGTTCTGAGAAAGTACGTTCTGAGAATGCATAGCGTGTATTGACAAAGAAGCGCCTGGACTGCCTACACTAATGTGTTTAAAGTTTAGCGTAAGCTGATGCCTCCGCGATGATTGTCATCTCATCTTCATAGCTCCATCCTGCGATAAAGTGGCCATAAAATCTCATCTCAACCCTAGCTCCCTCTTCTCTGCATCGCTCATAGGTCGCATAACAGACCCTGCAGCTGTCGACGGTTGGTCACGGGACTCATTCTGACCTCGAGTGCTGCCACACTGACTCTCTCCATTTACAGTACGAGTGCCTTGACCATTGGATGAATTGGAGGTGTTGGACGCAGGATTTGGCTGGTCATCAGGCATGGTGGGTGGCTTAAATCTGATTGAAGTGAGTAGTTGTCTTGTACGGTGCTTATGATTTCAATCACCTTGAAAGCTACTAATACAGCGTAGTAAGCGTTGTAGACGGATCTTTGTAGAGACTCGGTCGGATAGCGCTATGGTCTTGCGAGAAGACGAAGGAGACGGCGTCTGTTGAAGTCTTGTCGGGCAAAAAGAAGGGCTACTTTCGTCAATAGAGGAATGAGGATGGGATGATCAACCTGCTTTCAGAGACAGTAGGTATCCCTGGACGCTTGCAGATGTTATTGCAGCAAGGATAACAGCCGAAATTGCACTGCCAGGCTATGACGATGCCGGACGGGACAGGAATAGAGGAACTGGTGAGGACTAAGTACGGTACGACGTGCCAAGAATAGAGAAGGTGTTGAGCGTGTTATGCTTGAATAGATGCGTACTTAGAAGAGGATTTACACGGGAGTGTGTGAAGAAGTAAGGATTGATTGTAGACTTTATTCAGATCTTTCCACGCCACAGCCACGCCTCATCATGATCTTGATACGTATGAGCACGAGTGAGACGCTGTAATTTCTCTCCGTCTTAAGAGCCATCTAACCACGATTGTGCAACACCATGCCGTTCTGCGAGTGAAGCAAGGTATATCGCAGACATGACAACATGCAATGCTATGCAGATGGGACGATTGTGCTGCCAACTATGCCTCATGCCCCTAAGACAAGTTATGATCCGCCCCCAGAATGCCCCCCAATTACCCCCTAACCGCCACCTTATCTCTCTTTCCAAAGCCCCGAACAGCATCCTTCTGGCGATTAAACTATTCCAACTCTAGATCTTGGTACGAGCAACGGAATTACCTATGAGCGAGAGAGGAATGTGGTTTTGCCTGACAGAAGGGCCACACGTGTTAGTGCCTCGGAACTGTAAGCGTCTTGAAGATTATTAGGGCACTAGTAAGTTCACTAGAACCTAAAGTTCAGATGTCTTTAACCTTCACCTACACAACATCCAGGCATAGCCCAAAATCTGTCTTGTACTTAAGTATATAAAGTCAAGGTAAGTGTATTAGCAATTTTCAGTCATTCCGCACCTAGCACCGACGTGTGATCAGAAAACACTGTCCCGTTGGCTATGCTGTCGATCGTTTCGTCATGACATCTAGATTCGCTCTGACCTCACTACCCCTGTTCAACAACGACTAATGGCGAATTGACAGGTCTCGGGGCGATCATACGGGAGTCCCGCCACAAATATATCAGCTCACAAGATACAAAGTCTCTGTACCATCAGGGTTGTGTCTTCCGGGAGTTTCGCCGATCGGAAAGAGGGGTTCACGATCTTTCTGACTTAGCGTGGTATTTTAGCGCGCCCCAGCGTATACTAGCGGCCACGTATCTTACTGCATTAAATTTAGGCGCTTCCACGTGCTCTGTGGCGCACAGAAGTGTGTTTAGCTAGTTTGTCTAGTTTGCTCAGTTTGTCCAGTCTGTAAATAGCAACGTGTCCCTGCCACTATCCTGACTTTGCGTTCCAGAGAACGATTGCTCATACAGCATTAAATACACCAGTCACCATCTTCCGCACTTCGCCCACATTTTCTGTAAACTGTGGAACTATCGAAAAAATGCCCTTGAAGGCAGCAAATTCGCCAGGTATGGAGCTTCCTCAGAGAGTTTTCTATCATTATCCCTGGTAGGCTAACCTTTACATGAACTTGCACTTGCAGCCTGCGATCACACGCGCTCAGACGGACTGAGCAGCGAAGCCGATATCAAACCTCAGGGCCCTATCGTTAATATTATCGAGGGGAAGGGCGAGTTCCTGGGCGGGGGAGCGACGGGACTTGTAGAACGCCTTGATTCGGGAGATGTGGTCAAGTCTCCTTGGACGGGGCGTCCCACGGCATCAGACTGCAGGCAAGAGATGGCGATTGAGGCGCAGATATATGAGAGACTTGGAGTACATCCCCGACTGGTACAATTTAAACGCTGGGACCCTACCGGCCATACTTTGACGCTGGAATACATGCCTAATGGCAATCTCAAGGAATACGTTCAGAAGCATAGGCAGGAGATATCGCCATCGCAGAGACAACAGTGGGTGAGGGAGGTCACTGAGGGCGTTGAGCTTCTACACTCGCACAACGTTATTTAGGGTGATGTTGGGCCGCACAATTTCCTGCTCGATATCGATCTTAGCCTCAAGATCTGTGACTTTGGCGGATCTTCCTTGGATGGCTCGCAGGCCACAGTCGCCCCTAGAGTGAGATACAGGCTGCCAAGCTTGGGTGGGACGACGGTCAAAGAGGACCTTTTCGCCTTGGGCTCGACAATCTACTTCATCGCCACCGGGCACGAGCCGTACGAAGAGCTGACTGACGATGATCAGGTGGAGAGACTGTACGAGGATAGAGTATTTCCAGAACTAAGCGAAGTACCCTTCGCAGAGATCATTGCACTGTGCTAGAGACAGGAAGCTAAATCGGCTAAGATGATTATCGAACTTGTGATGCGCTCATCAGAGAAATGTCAATCAATATAAGGCACGTTTGATCGAATGTCCGTCTACTTCATCATTTAGTTAGAAAGAGAAGACGCTACTTGTACTTCATGCGATCAATATGCTACATCTTTCTGCGACAAGTACCATGTAAAAGATACGCTGACTTGGTATAATGAGTGTGCTACAAACGAAGGACTATCTCAATACATATATCCAACATATCCAACGTCTGCTGACCAAAGCAATTATTTGGGAGATTGCGCTCTCTTTAGCGCTGAGAAAAGCCTTCATCCCAATGATTGGGACACTGAACGCGACTAGTGGTTGCGGCCAACGTGCTCGTTCCCAGGTTTGTACAGGTATTGCCCGACTAGAGTGCGGTTCGACATTTGACCAGGTCGGTGGATGTGGTGTTACAGGATGAGGGGCATCCGGTAAACTTCGTTGTGGAGGTTACCCAGGTACACATTTTCTGCTTGAATCCCTTAGCAAAGGTGTAGTCAGTCTTTCCAGAGATGAATTACGTACGGATATTTAGTAGTCTTGATTAATAATTGATGTGCTCGTAGAGAAGGACCTATCGCTGTGAATGACACGCTCAACCATCCGGCAAACTTTAATAAATATATTAACACGGAAGCGTCCGCAGCAACTGACAGCAGGCTGAGCGGCGACGCCGCTAAACCTAACAGCAGAGCGCCGCCGGCAAGCAGGCGGTTATAGGCGCCCTCGACACGCAGCAGTCCAATCATCGCCCGCAAGGCTCTGTCCGACATGTCGACTGGCTAGCCTGCCGGCTGTCACTGGCTGGGCGTTGAGGCAATGTATAACTTTAGTCACCGTGATTCTCAATCGCTCAAAGGATGGTTGAGCAGCTGGTCATTTCTTTACTGCTTGATTGGTTGAGATGTTGCTTTGAAATCGTCATCGCGCTCGGGACGGAGCAATCGCCGTGAGCCAGGAGTTTTGGCTGAGCCATGCCGCGCCGATTGTGCAAAGCAGTCTGTAGCCGCGCCGCCCCCTCTTATTTTAGTTCATGTAGGGGCGTGGTTCTCGCTACGTAGTGGGGGATATTAGTCTGCTTTTTGTGGCTTGTTTGATCCTGGGCGGGATTGATCTGCATGAGGCCGTAATCCGGGAAATCTGCTCTTCGCTTGGCCTCGCCAATGATGATGGAAAATGGACGAGAAATGGTTGAGACGCTAATCCCGGAGCAGCACTAGCTTAGATCCCTAGAGGGTGGGAAGGCCTTAGTCCCCCTGAATGCCCCCTAACTGCCCCTTAACTACCCCCTAGCTGCCCTCCTACTTCTCAGCCCTCTATTAGCTCTAAGCATACCTAACAAATCCGATAGTTGCATAAAGTGTGTGCACAGACCCTGATACATATGGACGCATCTCTCAGCAGATTTATGCCGAGAAGGAATCTACTGCTAATCTGCCCTCTAAACACCCCCTAAAACCTCCTCAAACATCTAACCCTAAACCTCTTTTCCCTAACGATTTTCTATTCCAATTATTAGAGTTACCTTTATTCGAGACACTTGACTGAGCAATGGATTTGCCTTACATCACTCTACATACGAAAGATAAGGGTCTCTTCGCCTGGCAGAACGGCTACACAGACGTCAGGGCCTTAGAATTAGAGGCATTCCTAAAGATCGGCAGGGAAATGGTACGCTCGCTAGAAGCTGAGATCGAGGCACGCCAAATGGTTTCGGAATTGGAACAGTCGAGTATTAGTTCGGAATGCGCCGAGAAACTGTGGAAATGCGCAAGACAGATTGAGATCCTAGAGCGTCTAGACAAGAGGGAGGCGAAGCTGGTTGCTTCCGCTGTTAGTGTCTTAAAAGTCAAGCAGGCATCACGCGATGGGCAGATTTATTAGACTTTCCTTCACGATATTTACTAACAATGCAGTCCTAGCTTAGTCGTGTTGAGTGCGGCAAGTTTGGGTAAACAAAGAATTGTATCTCTGAATGCGCGAGATAGGGTCAGATTGTTGCATTATCTCAAGAGCAACCGGGAGGTGCTCACCTCGCCTGCTCTAGATTCGCTTGTCGGAAAGCATTAGATACCTTGCTTGCCTGGTACGGCTGGCCTCACTACTTCTATGTATAAACGCAGCTGACTTCTCTCTCTTAGAACTGTATACGCCTAATAGGTATAGTAGTTCGTATCCAAAAACCCTGAAAAGGAAAGCACCCTATGTTAGAGGCATGTTGCCTTTGTTTGTCTTGTTGTCTGGAATACTAGCCTAACGCATCATAGAGGAAGGTGAATCCGAAGGCACCACTCCCAAAAGTAGGCGTTCTGAGGATGAGCAGAATACACCGTTGTCCACAGTTATGGAGAGGAAAACGACTGGGGACGATAGAGCTTCTCCGGACGATGCTAGGTTAGCCGAAGAGTTAGTAAGCCCTATGGAACCTTCTCGACATGGAGGTGTAATACCCCTAGAGCGGCGTAAGTGAAGCAAGCCTTTATAGCACACAAATATGTATCTGACTATAGGGGTTGTAGAAATTGAATACAGATTCTTAGAAGCGCCGATTGATCGAATGGATCGCTTAGTCGAATTGCTTCCCTCTGCTATCTGGAGTAGCAAGCAGTGGACATGGGAGCGAAGCTACGGAGGATCCACCACAGACTGCTTGAACGTGCTAAGCCTAAAGAACAGGGACCAAGATATTTCGATTACAATAAGGGTAGGCTTTGAGGAAGGAACGAAGCTGGTTGGATATCTCGGCTTAATCGAAGCTAGTGGAACCAAATAGTAGCTTTCACAACACGAACTTTATATCCCGCAGGAACATCTTTCGTATCTCCTTTTTCTTCATTTTCGTATTCCTAGTATGGTGGAGTGCTCATGTCTTTCGTTGGATCATATATCTGGATGAGCTTTCCCTTGCCAGATATTTTTCGAGCGTAGTCCACTCCTTGGAATATAAAGGTATTCAATATAGTTTCGGGTTCTCCCTTCAGAGCCTTGGTCCCAGTCTTGCGTTCATTCTTTAGTTAGGCTAGATATAAAACCATTTAGGGGTATACATACCTCTGTAGACATAGTCGCTGCCTTCCAGCCGTCCGTGTGTGACTATGTACTCTTCAGGGCGTATGAACGCTAATGCTGACCGTAGTATGAGTTATTCGATACAGAAGCTGAGGCGGTGCTGTGCTGTGCGGCCAAGGGCGTTGTAGATCGGAAACGAGGTAGATCAAGGGCGGAGTGGTTTGAGGGTGAACAACGCACTATATGAATTAGCCCTGTTTCAGTTGCTGGTAGCAAGTATTAGTCGGGCATTTACCTTGATGACTAGGGATTGCAAATGAAGCCAGTCAAACGCACCGAAATATCTTAGCTTGTGGTGACAGTGCTTAGCTGGCTCGTTAGCGGTCAGCGAAATGCGAAATCTAACGGAGGTTGTGGGAGGACAGGTGCACTCATTTGCTGATATGGGCATTAAGGCGTTGATGCCCAACGCGTAAAGCCTATACGAGAGGCCCTTGACTTACTTGGGTGGGGCGAGTGTGTTTTTGGTGAGGCAGGAGGCCGCAGAGTCATCGCAAAAAGGAGATGAGGGAGGAGCTTCCTAAGAATTTAGCGAAGCTGAGATGTTGCGCAACGGGGCTTTAGTGGAGTGAAAAAGTGACCACGGGAAAGAAATGGCTACCAAGAAGTCGGAAGCTAGCCAGGAAAGATCGTTTGGGCTGTCAAATCACGAGCAGCTTCCGTTGCTGCCCCGCCATGTGACGTAAGGTTGTTTCGCCCCCTCTTGTGACACGCACAACCTTGAAGTGTAGAAGACTGTGTAAACGTCCTCGTTACGCATCTTCGCATTACTCTGTGACAGAGATCGGCCATGGTTGCAAGCGTCCGCAGCCTGCATATATATCTACCCTGCCCTCGTCCTCGCTGATACCTTCAATTCCTTCTCCCGCCAACGATGCTCAGGGTCCGGATACTATCCCAGACTGTTCGAGACTGCGAGAAATTGAGATGCAGCAGAGGCGCCCGCGCTGCTGCCGCCTGACCAAGAAGAGCCCATAGTTTCACAACACCGTGCTGAAGTACGCTAATATCCTCGTCGATGTTATCCATAATCTCCCACCTGATATTAAAGCGCTCCTCCCCGCGGTCTACGCGACATTCTTGATCCTCATCCGCCGCCCGCACGCATGCTAGGGCAAGGAACTGGCGGGCAAGGTTAGCCAGCTTGCGGCGGTGTACCGGGACGAGTGGCGCGAGTTGGTGAGAAAACCAAGCTCTGAGCTTGAACATCAAACACACCTCTACGGCGACGTGGTAGAAAAGCTCGCCGTAAATTAATCCCGCCCTGGTGAAGCGCCCTCAGCGCTAACTGTATTATAACTGTGGGGCATTGTGATCATAGAGTCGTCGAAAGCGTGCTGGACGCTACAACAGACGGGCGTGGAGGCAGAGTTGCAGATGATTTTAGGTAAGTCGGCGGTCCGACGAAGCGGCGAACGGTTAGAATCGTGAAGCTAGTGCTCTATTCGATCTACGGTGAACGCTGGGCGAGACTTTGTCCTGAGACGGCGAGGTAACGAACAGGTTGGTTATTTTTGTCTTAGCTTTGTTACATGTGGGCTTTAACTCTCTGCATCCACCACTGCGTACACAGTTACACTAATCACTCAGGCTAGGAAAGCGTGCGCGCTCAACTAGCTCCGCTCTTGTCCCGCACAGAGGATAGCTCGCAACGGCGAGACACGGCTCCTCTATTACATACCGCTCTCGAATTTCCTACCCTTTACATCTCTCCGCATCCCGTCGTCCTCGAAACCGCCGTGCATGCTCCGTCGACCTTTCTGCGCCGCCACCGCAGCCCCTAGAAAATTTACGAACTTGCTCCCTTGACTGCAGCGCCCCACCTCTGCGCCTCACGAGAAAATTTCCGCTTTTTCGAACTCATCACACCTTCCTCTTCCTCGATGTCTGTTCCCCAGAATCCGTCGCCGACACAAAAAGATACTGCCATCGTTGATAAGAAGTAGCTGGCTTGGAGGGCGGCAGCGTCGACGTTCTGGAGCAGTCGTGCGACTGCAGCAGGCTGTCTGTCATTGAAGTCGTTGCGAATGTTAGCTATCATCAAAGAAGAACAGTAGGGAAAGGGTAGACATACGGACGGTATGGGAGCATAGTGTGGCAACAGCAGCCCTAGTACCGATGACGGCTACGCAATTCGAGCAAGAACTGCCAAACTCACTGCCGTTGACGCTGGTGAAGAGGATTCGGCACGTCCGGAACAGACCTGATCGAGTCTGGCATTGAGTACATGGCGTAGCAGCCTCGAGGGCGCCGACGGAGAGATGGACGAGGAGGGCGATCAGACGGTTCGTGTTCATGCCCCATCGACCGGGCTCAGAGACCATTGTGGCTGGCGGGGCATCGACAGAACCTGGAAAGAGAAGCTGCGGCCATGTCATACCAAACGCCCTGAAGTCGGGCTGTCTGACCTGGTAAGATTGCAACTGCTCAAGCAGAGAAGTCAGAAGGTTGACACGCGCGTCATACAGGCTTATCCAGCGAGCTCCGCGATCCTCCTACATGGCTAGGGCCATTAGGCAAACGCTCTCTGATTGTCTCTTCTTAGATAGCAATCCAATAGCGCACAACGCAAGCAGCTATCGTAATCCACACTCATTGCTCATTGCTCATCGCTCACCAGGCTCGCTAACATGGCAAAACTCGTCGCACGCACCCAATACCTATACTTTGGCAAGACTACAAGCCGTCTCGCTCGTCCTCAGCGTACGCCCGTCCAGCCGCTTAACATGTCGTTCAACAGCCTCTCCATGGTGTTGCACCTGTAGTGCTTCAGACACCTTGAAGCAGCCGACATGCTCTCCGTATGCCGAACTAGCAAACGATATAAGAAGATCGCCCACGGGCTGCTCTATACGGACATCCGCATTACGTCTCGGCATGCATCTCAGGCCTACATATTGCTTCAGGGTGTCGAAGACAGGATCAACGTCAACAAACACATCAAGAACATCCAGATACGTCGTACATAGGCGATGTCGCGTCTTTGCTGGCCTACCTCGTCGCCATGGCGGAGAACCTCAGATCGCTCCAATGGCTGACGTCAGGCAACTCCCAGGGTGCTATGCCGCTGCAGCTGATGCTGGCAAAGGTTCGGGTGGAACGTAGCCAGCGGACTCCAGCCGTACCCTAGCTTGCGCCATCTCGAAGTGACTGCCGAAGCCGAAGATCTGCGAGTGCCGCTGCTGCCTGACCTCGAGCGGCTAGTTATCCGCAATGCAGAGGAAGATCTGGTATTTGACTGCACGGCACTTCATGGCATGCGCAACACTCAGCTAGACGAGCTTAGGATACTGTGTGGCAACAACACGCCGAGGCTCTACGAGCGGATACAAGCTGGTGTCTTCAGTCAGCTCCAAATCCTTCGGGTCGTCGATAGCTTTCGAGACAAAGAGTTGGACTACTCAAGGCTTCCAAAGCTGCTCCGCAGCAAGTGCCATAGGCTACAGACACTGGTCTGGGACTTCCAGTACATAGACTTTGATGAAGACGCCATCGATCCGTCTCCATTACCTAACCTGTCGCAACTCAAGGGTCTAATCAACGCCAGGCTACACCGCCAGCTCTTCTTCGCTGGCACGACTACAACCGCGTTTCCTGCACTCTATAATCGCCTTCCACCGGGCTTGCACCATGTGAAGATTACTGGGCTCGTTTTGTCTGCAACAGTAGCTGCAGACGGAGATGAAGAGGAGGATAAAGACGGGGAGGACGAGGGGGTGGAAGATCTAGCAAACCCAACTAAGGAGGAAGCGGCATGCGAAGAGGAAGAGCAAGATGGGGCAGACTTGGATATGAGTGGAGCTACGCTTACATTGGGCGTGGTAGACACACGTCCTGCAAGCCTGCAGTCTATGCGACTTGCCTTTGACTTTGATGTCAATAGGCATACATCACTAGCGCACACTCTAGCACTCGCGCACCCAGTCCTGAGCGCACTGGTGGAGTCGGCCGAACGTCAGGACTTCTCTTTAGGCATCTACGTACGGCGCATTGGGGGATTGGACGCCGAAGACGAATTCCACTTGGGTTGCGAGACAGAAGATATGAGCGAGTCTATCGTCAGTTGGAGCGTCTGGCGATACTGATTCTCAGGAGACGGTGCAGGATGGGCGAGAGAGATATCCGTTGTTCATAGGCATCGGTACCATAAATACTTTCAAGAGCCTTCCTTGAATTTCTCAAGACAGATTACGTTCCGAGTGTGATCGTACATATCCTTCATAACAGCTAAAATGGACGTCTGTAACGGCTCGAGGAAGAGATCGGAGATGAGTCAATAATGGTAAAAACGAAGGCGAAAGCCGTTAACGCACAGACCAATCAATATCTTGGGATACCGACGTGGTGCCGAGCTAGCCTCCTTGAGCCCGCGCGTTGTCGCGCGCAGCCGCTACCTTCTCTCGCCATCGCTACCCTACATTACACGTTTCTTTTCGTCACTCTTAGTTTTATCTCACCCTTTCTGGAACACGTAGGATTGTGAGCGGCTGTAGCACTTTTTGGCGACTTATATACCTCTTCGAGGATGTCTACAGAATCGTGGTCGCAGGTCATACAGTCTAAACCGATAGGTGAAGGGCTAAGTGGCTTTCGCAACACTTTCAATTCGATATACAAAGACAAAGGCATTCCAATCTCTTCGCAAGCGCTTGACCATGTAGGCTATGAAGGTAGTATAGGCTGACATCGTTGCTGCACTTCTAACGCATATGCAGAAACCCAGGACTTATTCGTTAATCTTCTTTCCGCTTTACGAGCCCTCCAAGCTGCTCGACTTTTACAGTCTCAACATCGAGGCAAAACTCTCTTCCATAACCTCCTACAGCTTAATGCTGCAGTCAGCTCAGATAACTTTAACGCTAAACGAATACGACCTCTACTCGATGTAATCCTTAAATTCCAGCCTAACGAAGTCGTCTAGGATAGAGTATACAACGCTGTTACTAAACTAACGCCTCTACCCCGCCCTACCTTATCCTTCTAATAAACACCCTTATCTATTAATATAGGTAGCTATATAAACTTAATAGAGCACTATAAACACGTAGATAGTAGGCTAAAGAAGGAGCTAGGATACCTATATATTAGTATACCTAGCTTCTTTAACGCGTTCTTTAGAGATGTGCTAGGTCTAAGACTAGCGGTATAAGCCGTGTTTAATAAGTACTAGGAAGGAGATAGCCCTCTCTACTAGTTAGTGAGCGGCTAGTAAGGCTAGCCTAAAGGGGCGAAGGAAAAGGATATTTTAAACTAGTTCACTCCGCTTAAAGACTAGCTATTAGACCTTATAGAAAGGTATTAGCTAGAATCTAGAGTTTAGCGGCGACTACTAGTATAGCTAAATTAACCTCTATAAGGTTCTACTACTAATTATAAGCTAGATATTAGCTTTATAGATAATCTAAACGCGGGCGTAAACTTAAAGTGTTAATAGTTATAGATCCTTATACCTAAAGAGCTTAAGAGTAATCTATTAGCTAATAAAGCGTCTAAGGTATAGCTTAATCTTAGTAGATATACGAGGGAGGTACTTACTACTTAAGATAGCCGCCGCCTTATTATTAGCTTTACTCTCTATAGACCCTTTATGCGGCTATAGATATTTAACTAACTTAGGGCTATCACTTCTAAGTAGTTTAATATAAATAAAGATAGATTATAGTTTATATCTATAATACTTAGCTTTCTCTAGATAAATAAGGAATAGCTAGGGTTTAACCTAATAATTATTATAGTTAGAGACAAACAGTATATTAAAGTTAAGTAGGAAAATAAGAAAGAGCGTTTTATTATTAATAAGGTAATACAATAGGTGCGTTATATTACTAGCTAGGTAATAACCTACTAGAGAGTCTATTAGGAATGTAATCCTAGTACATAGCTAGTTATTAAGGATTTATAGTAATATCTAGAGCGTAAAGAGGAAGGCGAATTATTATATAAGGCGACTAAGAAGGGGGTAATAAACGTTACGAGGTACTTCTACTATAAGACTATTAGCGTAGGTAGTTAAGATAATAATATCTACGTAAACGTATAGAAAGGCCTAGATATAATAAAGGCGACGAACTATAAACTAGAAAAGTTAATACTACTACTAAGCACGACTAGACAATAGGCCTCGCGGAGAGATAGAAGTAGTAGTAGTATTAGTAGGCGGAAGCAATCCTTAAGCTATATAGGACTACTATTACTACCTAGTAAGCGCACTTACTTAAGCTCTCTAATAAAACCTATAATTATAAATTAGATCTACTACTATATTATTATCTATAACTATAGGAAGGCTATTTATAAAGTAAGCTCCTAGACTAGTCTACTTACTATAATAGAAGGCTATATTAACGGATATAAGTTACTATATATACGGGCTAGTATACTATAATATAATATCTTACTAAATAACCTTATAATTAATAAGGAAGATAATAATCTCTCCTAGTGTATATTTTTAATTAATCTTAATCTTGTAATTAAAGAGAATTGCGAGAAACTATTAGGGTTATAAGGGAAAACTAGTACGTAAGTGTTTATAGTAATTAGAGTACTTCTAGAGGATAAAATATATTTATTTATATATAACCTTAAGTTATTCTTCTAGGTATTTTTCTAGATATATATATATTATAATAGGCTAAGTAAAGGAAGAGTTATTCTATAATTTAAGAAATAGAATTATATAGACACTAAAGAGCTAGCTAAAATAAAGAAAGGAGAAGTAAGGGATAAAAGGGATTTTCTTAGGACTATAGAGGTAACGTTTATACTATATTACTATCTATTAATTCCTTACGTTAATAGATTATAAAGGAAGGTTTTCCCTAATAGTAGGAGGTTATTATAGGTAACAAAGGGTGAATCCTCCTTATGCTAGGAAAGCTATAAATAAAGGAAAGGAAGGCTAGGTGTAGGGCGCACTAAGTTACGTAATTAGTATCCTGCTAAGGTAAGGCCTTAGGGAGGCTAGTAAAGGCTAGGAGGCTATAGTCCTCCTAAACCTCCCTCTAGGAAGGGAGGCTAGGGAGGATAGGCATTAAATATAATAGGTATAAAGGATAGATAGTTTTTATTAATTATACTTATTATAGTTAACTTAAATAGTTTATCTCTTACATAGATTATTAACTAGTTATTCTATCGTTTATAGAATTAGTATTATTTATCTCTTAGTTATAATAATAACTCTTTTCTACCTAATTATTCTATACGCTACCTTACAGACTATTACCTAAACCTATCTTACCCTAGTAAGGACTAAGCTTAGAGAAGTATAGTAAACCCCTATATAATAGAGGTAGAGAGTTCTAAATCTAAAGCTATACTTAGAGATAAAAGAGATACTTTAGGTAGTATAGGATAACTTAAAGGAGTTAGAAGAATAATAAGGTAACTAAAAGTTAATTTTACTAAAGTTAGACGTAGACCTTCTAGCTTAGCTTAATAAGCTTATCTAAGTTACTCTATCTCTATATTACTAAATCTAGAGTTTAGTAGTACTAAAGCTACTAAATTAATATTAAGGACGGTCTATATAGATATCTAATATAACTATTAACCGAAATGTTTAAGAGAAGTATATATTAACGTAGAAATATAAATATAATTTCCTTAAATTATATATAACTACGTTCTTTAATAGGAGAGTAGCTTAATAGTTAATAGCCTTTTTATACCTTATAACTAACTAGATCCGCGCTACGTTATCGTATATTATATATTAGTAATAAACTCTAAACCTCTCTAGTACAGCCTACTAAGCTTCTAATTACTATAGGCTTCCGCCTTATACGTCTACAACTCTAATATACTTTATATAAGAAAGTAAAGCCTAGTTAGGCTACTATAGGCGATAGTCTAGAATTTAGTAGTAAGTACTAGTGTCTACTAGAGACTATAATAATAGTTATATAGATACGTATCTAGTCTTACTCTAGCTCTTACCCCTTATAATATAGGCACCTATAGCTATTAAGACTACTTCTAAGTCCTATATTAGTAGTTAGTAAGGCTAAATATCGTAAGACTATATAGATCTCCTAATAGCTATATATATAACTATTTAGAGTTACTCTCCTATTATATTACTTACTCTACCTAGGCTCTATAATAAGGAATAGGTATATAATAATATAGCTCTCTATAAGTCCTATTTTAGATAGTATATAGAGTAGGTATAAAAGATAGGCGCCCCCTATATTTAGGACTATACTAATTCTCGTTAATATAGTACTCTTTATATTAGTTAGCCTTACAATCTATTTCTTAGTTAGACCTATACTAAGTAGTACGCTTACTTACCTTAATATTAGAAATTATATTCCTAAGTACGACTACTATTAGGAGAGGATTACGGGAATCGTTTTTAGTATTAATTTAATAGGCCTAGGGATTACTAGTATTATTATAATCGCGACTACACCCTATTTAATAGAGGAGGGTTACTACTAGCTTAACGTAGTTATTATATATAATCTCTAACTTCTTACTAGTAATAATATTAGACTACCTACCTACCTTAATTACTTATTATCTACTAATAGAAATTTTAGCTTATTTAATTACTATAGATTTTTATTTCTCCTCACTAGGCTATATAGGCGATACACCTAGTAGCGATCTTAACTATACTAGATATTATTTCTATAGTTATATAAGTAGACTACGCCTATATTTAGAGCTATCTAATCGTAAGTAGAAGTAAAATAATATCTTCTACTTATAAGTTAGCACTACTTACTTATCTTACTACTATATTACTTTTATCTTTAGCACTCTTACGTAAGTAACTAGAGACCTAAACGAACTTAGGATTAGAGCGGAGAGACTAGGATTATATATAATTATTATATACGTTCGTCTTTACAAACGCGGCTATAGCGTCTATCTAATTATGTAGCGCGATTATTATCTTAAGTCTTTTACTTACTAGTAGAAGCCCTTCTACCTAACTACGGTAAGGTATATTTATAGTAAGTTTCTGTCTATCTTTATTACAGGATCTAATTTGTACTAGGTCTACACTACTACATAGTTACTATACTACCTTCCTTTCTATATTACTTAGATTTAGCGTTAACTCGTTGTCCTAATAAGCGATTAAATAAGAAGACTACACTATTCTTTCTCCTATAGAATAATAAGAAATAGTACTCTCTAAATAGTATAATAATAGACTTAGAAGAGTAGGGCATATTAAGCGTAACGAAGCCTTCCTACTAAGTGCGTAGAGCTAGGGCGTTCTAATATATTTAACACTAGGAATTAGTGTATAGCTGTAAGAGGATTTAGTTAATAAACTATACTGTATTTAAGGTTAAAGCCTTATGTATCCCGTTACGTATATAATATACGATAACCTACTTATACTAACTTAATATAAGAAGATTGAAAGTTCGCAGTAGGTAATACAAATAGGCAACTGCTGTCTTAAACTAATCTTAGAGTGTTATATATACTAAGTCTTCCCTAGGGTTAAAACTGCGCTTTAGCAGTAAGCCTGCTCTTTCTACTATCTACTATTACTCTTTACCTTGTCTTAAACTTTACATACCTTCCTTCCCTTTTTTTAATTCCTGCTCCTGCTACTGCAACTATAGCTATTAGATAGAAAAGTAAACTCTTACTAAGTTTAAACTAAATAATCTCCTAGAATAATGCCTTGTTGCCCTAAGGAAGCTCTACTATGCTGTCGCTAATTTCTCTAGCTTTTGCAGAATATGTAGGCAAGTTAAGGTAAAGACAAGGTATTGTTAAAGCTGATATCTAGGAAGCGTGTCGCTTTAGATTAGAATTGCATATTGAACATGCTAGACTTAAGTTAAAGATTTCTTAGGCGGCTCAAGATGTGTGCAGCAGCTGTACTTAGCAACAATTAAGCCGGCCTAATAACCTGGCCTAACAAGCCTGACCTATTAAGCTTTATTAAGCTAAGCTTCTCTCATACTAATTTGTTAGCAAGCCAAGCTGAGGATGGAAGCTAGCTTGATCCGCTTGATCGGCTTGGTTCGTGGGGGTACGGGGAGTTCGAGCATGCGGGAGCCCGGATTAGGCCTAGTTACTTTCTTTTCGCTACCATATTTTTTTTTTTTAGCTCTGTTTTGCTGGGGTAACTGACACCTCGCGCCATCCCATCTTTTGCAACCTCGTACTCCATCCAACAGCCGCCAAAAGTACTCAATATTGCTGCAACCTTTTGCTCCCATCGTCGTCGTACTATTTAACTAACGTCGGTCACTGCGTAGCGAGACACATTGCGAAACGAGACACCACAGACACTCTCCAACATAATAAACTCTATAATAGGTTACAAGAATAGATATTCTCGGAATAGGAGCCTTACGCTATAAAGTCTATTCTCTCCTAATTTCTTATAGAAATAAGTTCAGCTTACTGTGTAAAATAAGAATTTAGTATAAGCGTTACGCAACCGCCTCGCTTTAGCTAGTAGTAAGTGCGTTAAAAGCTTATATATCTTATTAAAAGTCCGTTAGCTTACACCTTATTATATTTTTATCCTATCCTAAGCACTGCGCTTAAGCTTAAAAGGTTGTTGTGCTTCTGTGCTAATTCTAAGTCTGCCTGCTAGAAGTGCTAGATAAGGAGGACCCGTATACCTAGCTACACTCCTATGCACTTGCAGTTTCCGCTTTGCACACGCCGCTTAACTGTCATCCCACACTCACCCCTGTCTCGCTTAGCGCATGCTTTTCCTCAATCGCTCTAGCTCTCGTCAGCATGACCCTTTCCCCTTGCCTACGGAAACCGCTGGACTTGTTTCTTACGAGTATTAGTAAGCATCTTACAGAGTATTGTATAGTTCTTCTAGCACAAGCAGTCTTTACAGAAAACAGAAGATAAACATTAGATATAATAAGTAGAGCATAGCTTTAATATAGAGTGGGCAATAAAGAAAAGCGCGCTGTCAACGCAACTTCTTCACGAGTCTCCGTATCGATAGTCCCGAGCTCTTCTTCCTTCGGTCGTGCTGTGGTGCAGACCTCTCTCCTATTGTTGCGAGCTTCGACTGCCCTTCCCTCTCTCTACTAGCACTCGGCAAAGCGTCTATCTTAGCGACTATGCTCATGCACCTCTCGCTCGACTGACCAAGCACGCTGGTCAGCCCAGAAAGAGCCCTTGTGTACACCTCTCTAGCTTTGGCACTCTCTGCTTGCTTCGCATAGAGATCGCCCATGTTCTGTAAGATGTTGAGTGCTGGCAGGTACTGCTGGACGCGAATACTGCTGAGTGCCTCATACCCTCGCAGCGCCCGCTCGTACATCTGCTCCGCCTCGCCCAGCCTGCCTTGGGCCGCGTAGAGAAGGCCCAGGTTGTTAACCGTACTCAGTGTCGACGTGTGGCTGACCCTAAGTGCCTCCTTAGTCCCTCGTAGCGCCCGCTTAAGCATCTACTCCGCCTTACCTAGCCTACCTTAGGCTGCGTAGAGAAGGCCTAGGTTGTTAACTATATCTAGTGTTAACGCGTAGCTAACCCTAAGTGCCTCCTTATTCCCTCGCAGCGCCCGCTTAAGTATCTACTCTGCCTTACCTAGCCTACCTTAGTCTACGTAGAGATTGCCTAGGTTATTAACTGTGTCTAGTGTTGACGCGTAGCTAACCCTAAGTGCCTCCTCCCTACCTCGCAGCGCCTACTTATACATTTTTTCTGCCTCGCCTAGCCTACCTTAGTCTGCGTAGAGAAGGCCTAGGTTATTAACTATGCTTAGTGTTGACGCGTAGCTAACCCTAAGTGCCTCCTTGTTCCCTTATAGCGCCCGCTTAAGCATCTGCTCTGCCTCGCCTAGCCTGCCTTGGTTCTTATAGAGGTTGCCTAGGTTGTTGACCGTGCTTAGTGTCGACGTGTGGCTGACCCCGAGTGCCTCATACCCTCGCAGCGCCCGATCGTACATCTGCTCTGCCTCGCTCAGCCTGCCTTGGTCCTTGTAGAGAATACCCAAAAGATGTACAGCATCCAGAACCGTCTTTCGCTCTTCGTCCTCGTCGGCGTCTCCACCACTACCTCCCTCAGCTCGCCCACCCCAAACTGCCTCGCTCTTCGCTATCTGTCTAGAGCACGCCTGCGCGTGTAGGAGAAGTCGGCGTTGCAGAATAGCGTAGTCGCGAGTAGAGCTCTCTGGCACAGTCCAACCAATAGTAACCACCGCTAGTTAACTTAGCTCCGCTGCGAAGCGCTGGCCTTGCGAGTGATACGCCTACTAGTGCACTACTAGGTGTGTTGCATAGCTCCTCGTCTCTTACACCTGCTCCGCTAGAGAGTAGTTATACAGTAGCTACATTGCTCTACTAAATTTAGTCTCGCTGCTCGTAATGTCTCTAACCTACCCTAATAGTATCTTTGCAGCTATAGTAGACCTCCTATATACTATAGTAAATAAGCTATACTAAAGGTCCTTATTATTAAGAAATGACTAAAGTAGCAGTAGGTTAGCTATATATTTATACCTCTCGCGGATTACCTAATATGAGATAGCCTACGTCGTCTACACGCTGCGCTCTAGGTAGTCCTAGAGCAGCGTATTAGCTAGGTCGTCTAACTGTATTAGCTCGCTCTACTGCTACTTATAGAACCGCAGGTACGTCGCTAGCCCTACTCCGCTCTCCTATAGGTACGCACCCGCCTAGGCAATAGTAAGCGGGAGGCCGTCTAGCATCCGTAGTAGCCGCTCGCTCTTAGCTGCATCTATAATTGTACTGTTAGCTCTACTAACCTGTCTCTAAGTACTTACTACTTCTAGCTTACTATCCTTCTTCTTATACTAGCTCTCTAAGATAGCCTATCCCTACTCTATAGACACCTTACCTAGCTGCTGCGACTCGCCTAGCTGCTCTAGCCGTGCTAGCTAAGTCGTTACTAGCACTAACCTATAGTCTGCGCTAGAGAAGTAGCGCCTTACGTTATACGTATTAGGGTTACCCCCTTACGCCGTGTACTCTTAGTTAACGTTATTAATAATAAGTAGCTAGGTAGTGTTATTAGGCTATATAAGCTAGGCTATAATATCTTTTACTACTATATTAGTATTAGCGCTGCTGTTACTAGTATACCCTTTACTTACCTTAGAGATCTAGCCTTATAGGACTCTACCTACGCAGCTTATAATACTGCGCTTAAGGATATCCTTACTACGTCCGTCTAGCTAGAGTACTAAGCTAAACTAGCGATAATATTATTGTATAAACTTAACTACTAGCTACGTCTTACCTATACTACTAAGACTACGTAGGATATATATTCTTTATTAGCTATTCTACTAATATCTAGGTAGTAGTACGCGTTCTATCTCTACTATCTCTACTAGTTAGTCTATAAAGTAGTTAACTTAAGGTACACCCTTAAGGCTAAAGACTATCTAATACTCTCTAAAGTCTATAAATATTTTAGCTATTAGCCCTAAATTAAGATAATACTTATACTAATACTCTTAGCCTATAATACTACCTATATACGCCTATATCTACCTATACACCTCCTATAAGCTAATATACTACTACGTTACTACTACTATCTCCTTAACCTTCTTCGCCTCTTCTAGCCTAATATCTTCTAGCCCTTATGCTACGTTAAACTAGTAGTACTACCCTATACTATCTAGTAGCCCCCGCTTACGCTAAAACTACTTAGCCGTCTACTCTATCTCTATAGCTATCGTAGCTAGTGTCTAGCTAATATTAAAGATATTATCCTTAAACGCCTTTAGTAATAGTACCCCTATTCTAATTAAGACTAGACACTTAACTTTACCCTCTAGTAGCTTAGGGCCCTACGCTAGCTATACCTAGTCTTATACCTCTTACACTAGGTTATTTACCCCTATTACCCTATCTATAAACTCCTTACTATATCTACTAACTATAATTAGGTTAAAGAAGGAGGTTACTACTAAGGTAGCCTAGTAGGCCTCCTATATTATTATACTATTAAGTAGGTTACTACTACTACGTAGGGTCTTATAGCTTATAAGATAGATAGTCTTACTTATCTCCTTACTTATTATATATATAAAGCTATAGTAGTTAGCCTTTATTCTAATAAGAGTATATCCCTTACCTATATTTTATACTCTACTTTAGACGTATCCTTAAGTAGCGTATCCTCTAGTAGGCCTTACTACTTTACTACTTCTTTTACTACCTACGCTAGCTCCTCTACGTTAAACTAGCCCTATACCTAGCCCTTAACTATTACCTAGTACTATATCTTATAGAATATATAGTTAGAGAGTAATAGGTATATAGTAATATAGTTAGCTACGCTTATCCTTAGCTAGCCTAGTATAATAGTAATTAGCCTAGTATATTAGTATAGCTTATAGTATACTTCTTAACTATTTACCTACCTACCTATACTTATCCTACTAATTATATTAAAGTAGTTATATAGCTTAGGCAGCGCGTTAGGGTTAACAGCCTCTATTAGCTACTTAAGGATTATTAGGGCGGATAGGCTATATATACTACTACTATTAAGGGTAAGTAGGCGTATATTACTACTAGGTATGGTATATATATATTAGGTAGTAAGAGGAGGAAGAGGAAGAGTACTAAAGTTAAGTTATTATAGGATAGGGCGTAGTATCTATTCTATATACTAGCAGTTATCTTATGTAGGTATTATAGTGTAGTATTTCTACCCTTAGCGCGTATAGCTAAAATAGCGCGCGTCTCTACTATCTCTACTATCTCTACTATCTCTACTATCTCTACTATCTCTACTATCTCTACTATCTCTACTATCTCTACTATCCTGTAGCTGCTAGTATACATAGTTAGTAGAGGAGCGTAGGCGAGGCGGAGCGGCAGGTGGACGTGGGACGTGCTGGCTGCATGTCGCTCGTCGCTCGTCGCCCTTCCCTGTGCCCCTAGTTACGTTTGCGGTCTGGCGGGCGTTGTTTGGCTGCGTCGTGCTGGCCTACCTGCAGATGCGTTTTAGATCGGATACATGCAGATCGAGATGTCGCGCGCCGGATCCATCCACAAGCGTCTGATGTTGCGGGGTTTTATAGATGTGATCGTTGTGCTGTACTGTACGGAACATCAGCGCTCGCATACTGAAGCTTCGATGTTCTTCCATCTCGCCAAGGCTGTCGCAACTTCACGTCGTACCGCGCAAGACGCAATGCTCTCTGCTGCTACTGTACGCGTCCTCGCCATGGCGCCTAGACTTGCAGCATCGCAGCACGACATGATAAGAGACATGATCTCCAGTAAGTCCCTCAAAGCCATCGACATGGCGGCCGCAGCTGGTTGCAGCGACCGCACGATTCGCAACATCCGGTCCAACCTCCACTGCTTTGGGTCTTCTAGAGCACCCTTCAACGGGGGAGGGCGGCGTCGGCAGATAACGCCAGTTATGCTGGACGCCCTGAAAGCGAGGTTGTTGGAGAAGCCGGGCATGTACCAAGACGAGATGGCCCTGTTCTTGTACGATGAATTTGAGGTGCTGGTGAACAACTCTGCAGTAAGCCGTGCCCTAGCATCCATAGGTTGGACGAAGAAAGCCACCCGTCAGATCGCCAAAGAGCGAAATGCTGATCTCCGAGACTACTACCTCCATAACCTCTCCGCCTTCCAGTCGCACCACCTCATCTACGTGGACGAGTCAGGGTGCGACAAACGCATCGGCTTCAGGCGCACCGGCTGGTCACCGCTCGGTGTTGCTCCGGTGCAGGTAGCCCAGTTCCACCGCGACC
The DNA here is from genome assembly GCF_042100115.1 of Alternaria dauci. NCBI lineage: Eukaryota > Fungi > Ascomycota > Dothideomycetes > Pleosporales > Pleosporaceae > Alternaria > Alternaria dauci. Next base: position 316,898 of record NC_091276.1, read on the forward strand.
ATAGGCACCAGATCCTCCCCGCGTACACCCAGGATGGTGTGCTCTTCCATCGCGTGTTCCAGGGATCGACAGACAGCGCCGTGTTCGAGGACTTCATCGAGCAGCTTCTCCACAATTGCGGGCGCTGGCCGGAACCCAAGTCTGTGCTGGTCATGGACAACGCCTCGTTCCACCACAACGAGGGGGTCAAGGAGCTATGCCTCCGCGCAGGTGTGAAGCTAGTGTTCTTACCGCCCTACTCGCCAGATCTGAACCCCATCGAAGAGTTCTTCGGAGACTTGAAACGCTTCATCAGGCGGAACTGGGTGGAGTATGAAAGCAACCCTGCCCAGGACTTTGAAGCATTTCTTGACTGGTGTATCAGTGTCGCGGGCGGCAGGGTGGACAATGCAAGAGCACACTTTCGACATGCAGGCGTCACTGTTGAGACAAGCTAAGTATAATGTGATAAGTCAAGTAAATCTATAAGCGGGGTTCCGTGCGCCGTAGAGTTATAAAGTCCAACTGCAATCACTGAGAACTTTGTCTGTGTACCTATACTAGAAGATTCTCTGCACTAGTTCTCCTGCTCCCTGTTGCACGTCGACTTGTGGAGCTCTGCCCATCTTCCAATGTCGCTGACATATCGACGTGCTACGCCTCTCTTCACTCCGTTCTGGATAAAGAAGTCGTAGTCTTGATCCTCGTGCAGCTGCTCCAAGTCGAGCATCTCCAGCAGGGTAATGTCGCAAGCTTTCTGGTACTCCATCTTCTGCGCCTCGTCGGCGACGTTGGACTGCTGCCATTGACTGTAAGCTACGACGGCTAGATCGCGAGGACCGGGAATGTCCAGACTTATGCGTCTGGAAGCTCGCTCCATGGAGGATGGTACACTAGAGGTAGACGTTGTCGAAGGAGACTGGCCAGAGTGCGGGGGCAAAACGTTCGTGATCGTGATCGGCGGGAGACTCGCCCTAGACACACTCCCGCCTGCAGCTTGCCGATCATGCCGCTGGTCTTCTTCAGCGTATAGCTGCTCACGGATGTCCTCGGGAACGTCATTGTGAGTATGCAGAACATGACCCTCCTCCACGAGTTGGATCAAAGCCTTGAGGTGGTGCGTCTGCAGCTTGTAATGCTTCTTCCCGAAAGGGTCACGCCAGCAATGTGGCCCGCGGTTGCACGGCGGCCCAGGACACCGCATCAAAGCATACACTTCGCGCCACACAGAAGCACTCGCACTAGTCTCCTGCTCTGCATCGAGCTGCGAAGCCTGGTCAGCAAGCATATTCTGCGTCGCGGACGAGCCTCGCTTGTTGCCACGGTTTCTTGCTGCTGCTGACGATGGTACCAACTCTACATAGTTGAAGGACAGGTCTATTCGGAGCTTCTTACCAGAGCGGAGTAGCTCACCCCACTGCATGAGCTGCCTCTCTACTAGCAACCAGTCGACATCTATGTCATCGAACCTCTTGGTCAAGTCACGCTCTGAACGATCGTTCACAGACGCGACGACGCTAGTATCATCGCACTTTACGTGTCTGCCCTGTGGCAGCTTTCTGCTTAAGAGCTTATCCACCTTGGACCTGAGACAGAGACGCCAGTATGCAGAAGGGGCCAGAACTACGTCTTGCTCCGTGTCCTTGGAAAGCGTTCTGTTGTTGACAACCACTTTCCACTCGATCGAGTAGCGCAGCCGGCTTGGTACGTCCTCGTCGTAGCTGTTGTGCTCATCCCACTCGGTCAGCGGGAGGAAGCCGAGCCTGCTTGAATCTGATGTTGTCGCTTCCTGGCCATCGTCTACAGTACGATGACGCACCGCGCGACCTGCTGCTACATAGTCAGGCACGGAAGGGGTCTCTAGCGCTGCGATCCAGCGCGCCGCCACCGATTATATGTCGCTAGGCGTATCGTACTACTATGTTGCGTCGTATGCGGTATCGGTTTGGGAGGAGAAGGAACTGGTCGCCATTGGGAGGCTGCTCAGGCTGGTGTGCTACGGGTTTGTACCTGCGTCAATCGACTAGAGAGATACGGATCAGATCATCCTCAAACGCAGTGCTTTCGCTAGAACTAGACGCTGTACAATTCTGTATAGTACGATGCTGTGCGTATAGGAAAGCTGGAGTATGAGCGCTGGCTCTCGCAGAGCGAGAGGGGAGTCGCATGGAAGCCACTCGTCATAAGCTGCCCCTTGTCAACGTGATCCACCAATGACAGGACGCGAGTGGAGAGCTGTGCAGCAGTAGCATGACACACGCTCGCGATACATGATCTCTCAGCATGAAGTTAGGGGAGAGATGTCGTGGATATTCAGCTATTTCTCTTCGAACAGCAAGGCTGCAGCAAGTACGAAGAACCCCGCTAGGAGCCTGCGTCGATCGGATTGGCGTTATGCAAAGCGCTACGCGGGCAGGTCTTAGTTCAAGCAGCCGTGCCACGATCGACGCAAAGCCCGGACGCGATCCTAGAAATTGAACACATGGAGTGCATTAGCTCACGGCAACTCTAATGAGACCTCCATGTACAGCTCAGAGCGCATCGCATTGGGTGGAGCCTACCGATAGGCGACAGATGACACCAGCGACAAGCAACAAACGACATGCAGCCAGCACGTCCCACGTCCACCTGCCGCTCCGCCTCGCCTACGCTCCTCTACTAACTATGTATACTAGCAGCTACAGGATAGTAGAGATAGTAGAGATAGTAGAGATAGTAGAGATAGTAGAGATAGTAGAGATAGTAGAGATAGTAGAGATAGTAGAGACGCGCGCTATTTTAGCTATACGCGCTAAGGGTAGAAATACTACACTATAATACCTACATAAGATAACTGCTAGTATATAGAATAGATACTACGCCCTATCCTATAATAACTTAACTTTAGTACTCTTCCTCTTCCTCCTCTTACTACCTAATATATATATACCATACCTAGTAGTAATATACGCCTACTTACCCTTAATAGTAGTAGTATATATAGCCTATCCGCCCTAATAATCCTTAAGTAGCTAATAGAGGCTGTTAACCCTAACGCGCTGCCTAAGCTATATAACTACTTTAATATAATTAGTAGGATAAGTATAGGTAGGTAGGTAAATAGTTAAGAAGTATACTATAAGCTATACTAATATACTAGGCTAATTACTATTATACTAGGCTAGCTAAGGATAAGCGTAGCTAACTATATTACTATATACCTATTACTCTCTAACTATATATTCTATAAGATATAGTACTAGGTAATAGTTAAGGGCTAGGTATAGGGCTAGTTTAACGTAGAGGAGCTAGCGTAGGTAGTAAAAGAAGTAGTAAAGTAGTAAGGCCTACTAGAGGATACGCTACTTAAGGATACGTCTAAAGTAGAGTATAAAATATAGGTAAGGGATATACTCTTATTAGAATAAAGGCTAACTACTATAGCTTTATATATATAATAAGTAAGGAGATAAGTAAGACTATCTATCTTATAAGCTATAAGACCCTACGTAGTAGTAGTAACCTACTTAATAGTATAATAATATAGGAGGCCTACTAGGCTACCTTAGTAGTAACCTCCTTCTTTAACCTAATTATAGTTAGTAGATATAGTAAGGAGTTTATAGATAGGGTAATAGGGGTAAATAACCTAGTGTAAGAGGTATAAGACTAGGTATAGCTAGCGTAGGGCCCTAAGCTACTAGAGGGTAAAGTTAAGTGTCTAGTCTTAATTAGAATAGGGGTACTATTACTAAAGGCGTTTAAGGATAATATCTTTAATATTAGCTAGACACTAGCTACGATAGCTATAGAGATAGAGTAGACGGCTAAGTAGTTTTAGCGTAAGCGGGGGCTACTAGATAGTATAGGGTAGTACTACTAGTTTAACGTAGCATAAGGGCTAGAAGATATTAGGCTAGAAGAGGTAAAGAAGGTTAAGGAGATAGTAGTAGTAACGTAGCGGTATATTAGCTTATAGGAGGTGTATAGGTAGATATAGGTATATATAGGTAGTATTATAAGCTAAGAGTATTAGTATAAGTATTATCTTTATTTTAAGACTAGTAGCTAAAGTATATATAGACTTTAGTAAATACTAAACCCTCTTTAGCCTTAAGGGCGTACTAAGAGTAAGCTATTTTATAGACTAACTAGCTAAGATAGTAAAGCTTAAACGAGCGCTCCTACCTAAAGACTAGTAGAGTAGCTAATAGAAGATTTACGTGCTATATAGCCTTAGTAGTATAAGTAAGACGTAGCTAGTAGTAGAGTTTATATAGTAATACTACTACTAGTTTAGTATAGTATTTTAGCTTAACGGACGTAGTAAGGACAGCCTAAAGTAGAGTATTACTAGCTACGCGGGTAGGATCCCTAAGGGCTAGATCCCTAACGTAAGTAGAGCCTATACTACCTATAGTAGCGTAGACGTTAATATAGTAGTAAGAGATATTATAAGCTAGCTTACGTAGCTAGATAACTATACTTAACTACTTATCTTTAATAACGTTAACTATAAGTATAGTAAGCGAGGTGCTAATCCTAACGTATATAACGTAAAGCGCTACCTCTTAGGTGCCAACTATAGCACTATACTAATTATAATATAACTAGTAAAGCTAGAGTAGCTAGGCGCGTTGTAGTAGCTATATAAGGTAGATAAGAAGTAAGCGTAAGTAATCTTAGGAGCATAGTATAAGAGAATATATAGTAAGGTAAAACTTATTAATTACTTAAGTTAAGTAGCTATAGCTAATAAGAGCGCTATAGATCTAGCTAAGAGTAATTACTTACTATAGCTACTTAATAGCCTACTATTAGTAATTACGTAGGCAGGTGCCTATCTATAGGAGAGTAGGGTAGGACTTAAGATATACCTACGCTTCTATAAGTAGTAGTAGAGCGAGCTAATAGAGTTAAATAACTAGGGCGACACACTATTATAGGATTACCTAGATCGAAGTGTATAGATAATATAGGCTATCTTATACTAGGCTATCTACTATAAGTATAAGTATATAGTAAAACTACTACTACTATAGTTATTCCTTAATAATAATAACCTATAGTATAGGCTATTTACTATAGTATATAAGGCCTTAGTAGGTACTATAAGAATACTATTAGTGTAGGTAGGAGAAATTACGAGTAGTAAGTTAGCGTTTAGCTAGGCTATTTAGCTACTATAGAACTACTTACTTATTAAGGTAGTAGAAGTGATAGTAAGCTATATAACACACCTAGTAGTATATTACTAGGCGTACTACTACTAGGGTAAGTAGTTAGGGAAGGAGCTAGGCTAGATTATAGTTATTACTATTAGGTAGGTAGTACTAAATTAGTTTATTACTAACTTATTAGCTTTATAATAGCGCCTTCTCCCCTATACCTAAGCGTACTCTTCGTAGGTGCTTAAGAGCGAGCTAGGACAGGGCTTAGAAGGTTCTAAATAGTATAAGCTCTACTTTAAAGAGGGTAAAGAAGTTTAAATACTACTTATTATAATATGTAATATAGGCGTTCTCTATACTAGTTAAGGTAAATTAGCGGAGGTAGCGTTATTATATAAGTTAGCGTTAAGAGGTAAAGAGGAAGTCCTAGGGCTAAAGCATATATTAATATTAGAGATAGTAGGTAGCCTTAGTAACGTCTATATAAACTAAAGTAGGCTAGTAGAGGTAGATTATATAATTAAGTAGGTATTATAGGGATTTAATAATATACTACTACTAAAGCACGCATTAAGACTACGGATAGTTAGTAATCTAGGTATAGTATATAAGAAACAGGGTAAGCTAGTAGATATAGAACTAATTTTTAAGTAGGTACTATAAGAGATAGAGGAGACACTTAGGCCTAAGTATATATTAATATTAATAGTATTAAATAATCTAGGTAATCTCTATAAGAACTAAGATAAGCTTACAGAAGTAGAGTATATACTTAGACGGGCATTAAGAGGGAAGGAAGAAACACTTAGGCCTAACTATCCTTTAACGTTATAGATAATTAGTAATATAGGTATTATCTATAAAAAACAGGGTAAGCTAGTAGAAGCAGAATAGATGTACTAGTGGGCGCTTTAAGGGAAGGAGGAGGTACTCAGACTAAGACGCATAGAGACATTAGAGATAGTAGGCAATCTAGGTAACCTATATGTGGAACAAGATAAGCTACTAGAGGCGGAGAACATGTATAAGCGGGCATTGGAAGGGTTTGTTGAAGCCTTAGGAACTGGACATGCATCAACACAGCAGATAGTCATCGAACTAAATGCTGTCCGTCGCAGACAAGGCAAGTTTGAGGAGACAGGTCAAATGTTCGAGTAGGCACTACATTGTTGGCACCAGGCAATTGGTGCCGCGTCTGTCCAGTGCACTGGCTCTGCAATTATCAGAATACCGCCAATTTGTCCTCATAGTCAGGATAAGATCCTGGTCTATAATAAGATGATCGTCTCCTATAACTTAACTTGTAGAGCACCACATGTAGTATGATATTAGAGCAAGAGAGCAAGAGAACTACGCAAAACTAGGCGTAGTCAGCAGTTTGGGCATTTTCTACGCGGAACAGGGAAAGTTGAGAGAAACAGAGCAGATAGACCAGCGAGCGCTGCTAGGGTACGGATGTACAGTTGGGAACGCGTCTGTGCCACAGCAAATGCTTACACTCAACATATTAGATGGCATGGGAAGCCTGTGCATTGAGCAAGAGAAGCAGGCCAAGCACAGGATGTGTACTCAAAGGCACCACCTAGGCTGCAGGGCGACCTTAACTAGTCAAGCTACAGATGCAGAAAGCTTCAGCGTGTCTGCTTCACAAGCAAGCAATGTTGAGCAAACTTGGCCGCTAGCTGTTGACGATGTTTTTACCACAGTAGGAGGAGAAAACGTCAAAATGCTGTAAGATGCTTATTAATACCGTTAAGTAACAAGCCTAGAGGTTTCTGCAGAGAGAAAGCGAGGAGTCATGCTGATTGAAGCTAGAGTGGTTGGGGTAAAGCCTGGGCTAAGCGAGATAGGGGTGAGCGTGGGATGACAATAGAGCGGGGTTTACAAAGCGGAAACTGCAAATGCATGAGAGTGTAAAAGCAGCTTAGTTGTAACCTATCGCTGCTGACGCTAGACCTGTGGCTGCGTGGCTGCGTGGCTGAACGGCGCTTTTGCCAAGTGCTCCAGGACACCCGAAACCCGGCTCGGATTGGGAGCAGGGCCAGGTTTAAAGGCCCTGGCGCATAGTTCATGTTAACGAACACACCCAGCGTTAAAGCCGCAACCGCAACCAGCTTCCGATACAGCTATCGTGCAACTTTAAGATACAGTGTAATACACGACTATAGCTAACGCGAAAGCTTGTATGCTATAGAGATAAACCGTCGCGCCGCCCTACAGCTCCGCAGACCCGCCGTTCGTCCCTCGTTTAACCCACCACGTCCTCGTACTTCTCGAGCACATCGCAGCTAATACATATCCGCATGGTACAGAATACCGAGGTCTGAGTCTAAGCCGCAGCAAGTGGAGTGCGTGTCACTAGAGGAACGCCGTCGTTGCACGCTCGCGGCAAGGTGGAAGGGTCTGCATATCTTAGGGATACAGCTGTCGTACGGTTACATACCGAACGACTCCTTGCATGAGCACTAGAGCACTGCGATCTCTAAGGATGATAAGAGTTTGGATGGCTAACGATGGCTAGGTAGGATATGGCAGAGTTCTAGAACAGGAACTAGCCGCCAGATTTTAGGCTATGCTTAGCAAGACGTTACGCTATCTAAGGGTGCATACCGTCCTGCTATCCTCCCCAGTCCGCCTTGTGAGCCACTTCTTACAACACTGTCAACTTATATAATAGTTGGCTGTAGGTTAGGAGGAGAGTAAGTAAAGATATATATAATTAGGAGAAATTAGGGTGCGACTGCAGCTGCTTAACTAGCTCCTCGTGCCCGTTCCGTGTCGCCCACGATAGCGGCGTCCGTCCGTAATCACTATCCTTCGAGTCGACGTCGACCTTGCCTGTCTCTAGCAGCAGCTCGACTACCGCTTCGTGCCCGTTCTCTGCCGCCCATGATAGCGGCGTCCGTCCGTGCTTATCCTTCAAGTCAACATCGACCTTGCCTGTCTCTAGCAGCAGCTTGACTACCGCCTCGTGCCTGTTCTCTGCCGCCCATGATAGCGGCGTCCGTCCCTAATCACTATCCTTTGAGTCGACGTCGACCTTGCCTGTCTCTAGCAGCAGCTTGACTACCGCTTTGTGCCCGTTCTCTGCCGCCCATGATAGCGGCGTCCGTGCGTTCCTATCGTTTAAATCTGGATCGATACCATGTTTCGCAAGTAGTAAGTTTACTAGCCCATAGTAGCCGTTCCCTGCGGCCCACATTAGCGGCGTCTGACCGTCGTATTGGCTTCCTAGCGTGTTCGAATCCACTTCTCCAAGCGCAATCTCATAGCCATTCACAGCCTCTTGGAGCTTCTCTTCTGCCTCTTCATTCTCTTCCATATCTCCCAGTATTAATGCAACGTTCCATGTTCTGGTTGCGTTATCCAGGTACCTTTCTGACTCTGTCTTTGAACATTCTAACACTGAAATGTTTGTTCTTATTAACGTTTCGTAGCTTTCTTGATCTTGATGTTTCCCGAGGGAACTTCCCCAGTTCCAGACAAGTAGGAAATCGCGGGTGAAGCTATTTTCCGATTGGGAGATTGTTGGCCACTTAACATGTCTATTCTTCGTTGGTATATCCTCTGGGGGAGTAGCTGCAATCATGAT